>NC_136420.1:324248240-324723240 GCF_052625555.1 Lactuca saligna | reverse complement strand
TTGTTGGAAAGGAGAAGAGAAGGCGGAAAGATGAAGATGAGAAGTCATTGATGGAAGAATAATCGGGTCAAACCTAGGTGGCATATTACATTGGTGATTTGGCAAGGGGTAACCTGTTTACCCCTTCATTGTCCAAAGTGACTAATTAGATCCGACAAAAACAACCTTATTCCCTCAAAAAACACGAAAATAAGTTAACAGATTGAATGGACAAATTTGAAATACGTTGTTGGGTAATGTATCATTTTTCCAAATAATAAATATTTAAAACCCACAAGCCACAAACTCATTTAATTATCCACCGGCCTACCCATTACCCAATCCTTTTTGTGATGTGTACTTGTGAAGTCACAATTGTGAATGAAGCCCAATAACTCATAATCTAGTAACTCGTCAGTTGACAACTTTAATTTGATATTTTTTTGAGCGGTATTTGACATTTTTTTTTAATAATATTAGACAACTTTTAGAATTTTTTTTGGATACTACAATTTTTTTCTAAATTAGTTTAATGAACTCTACTCAAATAAGCTTAAAAAGCCTTAACTATGAAACCAAATCGGAGCTAAATCGTTACTAACGGTTCAATTTAATTTTTTATGGTTCGGTTTGATTTTCTTTTGACAAAAACTGTTACTAACGGTTTAATCTAAAAAAAACGGACCGTGAAGGCCACTACCTTCACTTTTTTCTGCGAATTTGTAAACTCAAAGTGAAACAAAAATATAGGTTAGCCGAAATCGCAGACAAAGGCTCGAAACCCAAGCAAGTTAAGCAAAAATGTACTGGTTAGGCTATATTTGTTATTTTCTATTTTTTATTGGTTTCGAGAAATCGAGAATTAATTTATGATTTGATAAGATTTTCCAAATATATTATTATTTATTTACTAGATAATTTAAGTGACCTCAAAATAGAAAATATAAGAAAAAAATTGGATAAATCATAAAATATAACCTGAATCTCAAGGGAAAATTTGAAAATCTAGCCCTAATCCGGACACCCAAAACCCTAACAATCGGGCGGGAAACTTCGAACCAGTTTACGGTTGGGATTGGATAGATCAAATTTTGTGCAGAATCTGTGCAAACATCTACGTGTTCATAGATCTCCGTGCTCTCACTGGACGTCGTTACTCATGAAGATTAAAGTCGAAGTGCACACCAACTGTTTGATGTAAGTCCCATAAAGCTCCCTGCTTTTTGAAATTCTTCAAATGATTTTGCATCCACGCGATTGGATTTTCTTCAAATCTTTCCGGATCCTGATAGCAACCTGTATGATCTGTACATAAAAAATCATCAATTTCAGCTCTTTCTACAAGGTTTGGTGCTCCATTTCCTTTTTAGTTCCATGTGAAACATATAGTTTTCAAATATGCCTTTTTTCTACTATTCAATGCTTCGATTTAAAATTTCCCCCATTATTACTCTCAATGCTCGCAACTTTGCTACTAAGTCTTATCAGAACGCAGTCTCCCTTTACCTAGAGAGAGCAAGGCTCATAGATAAGATCCGTATCATTCTCCGTTCCAATTCCCAAAACTCACTTGCGTCAATCTTGAATCATCCTTCTCTCGACACTTTTGTAGTCGCAAATGCCCTAAATTCAGCTCCATCACCACACTCTGCTCTTTCCTTAATCGAAACCCTAAAAACTATCCCTCATTTCACTCATAACCAAAACACCCTTCACGCTTTAGCCAAAATCCTTGCAAAATCGGGTCAAATTGGAAAGCTGAAAGCCCTTGTAAATGGCATAAACTCAGGGAAATTCAGGAATGTTGCTCGTGTAAGCTTTATGGATCAAATGAAGCTGTACGCATCTGCAAATGACCTTGAATCTGTTCTTTCAGTATGGCATGAATGGAAACTCTCCCAAAAACCCCCAAATGTTGAATCTTACAACATCATCATGTCACTCTGTGCACAAACAGGTAAAGATTATGAAGCTGTTAAGACTTTTAGTAGAATGATTGATGAAGGACAAGTTCCTAATTCTAGAACTTACACTGTAATCATCGAGCACCTTGTGAAATCTGGAAACTTGAATCCAGCAATGGAAATATTTACCATTTTGCCATCGATGAAGGTTAAAGTAAAACGAACTTTAAGGCAATACATGATTTTAGTGGAAGCATTCTGTGGGATCAATCAGTTTGATGTGGTCAAAACTTTGCTTGATGAAATGGAGGTGGATGGAATTTTTCCTACACGAAGGTTACTTTTGTCATTACAAAAAATGCATGATGCAGGATTTGTGGAAGAGACATTGGAGTTGATTAAAGAAATGTCACCTGATGAAAGAATTAAAAACATTACATTATCTGATGATGATGATGATGATGATGATGATAAAGTAAAAGTCAAAGTCAAACTAAGACCATGGTTTGACCCAAGAATTTTAGCTTCTTCTTTACGTTTTTGGAGGTCTGAAGAAGTATCAACATTGGAAAATGCAAAATTCATTTGGACAACACGACTTGTTTCAAAGATGATTAGGAGCTTCACTTCTGCTGACTCAGCATGGGAGTTTTTCAATTGGGTTGCTAATCAAAAAGGCTTCACTCATGATGCTCACACCATATCCAAGATAATTACCAAATTAGCCCTCGAAGGGCGTGTTGATTTTATCCAACAACTCATTCCAAAACTCAAAAGTGAAAATATTCAATTATCGTGTAACACTGTGAAAACAGTTATTGATTACTATGGAATTTCACACAATGGTGAAGCAGCTCTTAAAATCTTTCAAGACTTAAATACCCTTTGTGGGAATTTGTCAAAAAAGTCTCTTTTGTCCCTATACTCATCTCTCTTGACAACATTGGGGAAATGTAAGATGGGTTGTGAGGTTTTGGATACATTAGATGAGATGATTTTATCAGGGGTAGTTCCGGAAATTCAAACTTTTTGTAAATTAATGCATTGGTTTGGAGTTGAGGGGGATGTTAAAACGGTTCAGAGGTTGTTTTGGATGGTTAAGCAAAGTGGATTACAACCAACTAGTGATATGTTTAAGATTTTGATTTGTGTTTATTGCAAATTAAATAGAGTTGCTTTGGGTTTTAGAGCTTTTGAAGATATGAAAAGTTGTGATTTGATGTTTGATGTTTCTACAAAGAGTTTGTTAGTGAAGAGTTTATGGAAAGAAGGAAAGTTAAAGGAGGCTGCATATGTAGAAGAAGAAAGTGTAGAGATGAATGATGATTTAATGACTGTGGATCTTCAAAGAGTTTATAGAGTTTATTATGATAGTTTTTCAATTACTAATGATAAAAAAGATCTTTGTGAAATTGAGAGTTTGTATACATGATGCCATTGAGATAAATACTTTCTCTAATTTGAAGAACATTTTATGTTGTTGTTGAAATTGTGGAATATCATCTGATCTCCTTCTCATTTACATAACTCGTATATATACATACAAAGATGCCGTACAAAAGCCAAACAAGATAATGCTTATCAAAAAACTAATGACCAGCTACCCCAAAACAACCACACGATAAATACAAAGTGGATAAATACAAATTGAATAATTAATATGTGCTAACAGCCCCCCGCAGTTGGATTGTCCGTGCGAGACCGGACATTCAAACTGGTCGTGAAGTAGAGAAATAAGATGGAGGGCAAACTTTGGTGAAAATATCGGCATACTGAGAAGACGAAGGCACATGGAACACTTTGACCTGACCCATAGCAACTAGATCGCGAACGAAGTGGATGTCAGGATATGTTTCGTGCGTTGATGTTTAACCGGATTACTGGTAAGGTAGACGGCACTTACGTTATCACAAATTCACAATACACTAGTGTCGCTCGATCAGGTGGTCGATGAAGCTCTCGGAGTAGATTACGCAACCAACATGTCTCAGCAACGACATTAGCAACACCGTGATATTCAGCCTCTGTACTGGACCGAGAAATAGTAACTTGTCGTTTAGAAGACCACGAAACGAGATTGTGTCCAAGAAAGACACAATAACCAGAAGTCGAACGTCCGGTGGTGGGACAACCAACCCAATCGGCGTCTGAGTAATGAGTAAGCGGTAAGACTGGTGGAAGGCGAAGCAAACAATTGAAGCCCGAAGGAAACAGTGCCTCGAACATATCGTAAAACTCTCTTAAGAGCAGCCAAGTGAGGCTCTTGAGGGTCATGCATGTGTAAACAAACTTGTTGAACTGCATATGTGAGATCTGGTCTTGTGAATGTGAGGTCCTGAAGAGCCCCGGCTAGGCTGCGGTATAGAGTAGGGTCGGCAACCGGAGGACTTGTAGTGGGAAGCTTGGATGACACATCAGCAGGTGTACGTGCCGATTTACAATTCAACATCTTTGCCCGATCAAGAATATCCAAGGCATATTATTGTTGAGAGGGAAACATACCGTGACGATCTCGAATAACTGAAATGCCGAGAAAGAAATTTAGATCACCAAGATCTGTCATGGAAAACTCAGTGCTCAACGTGGACATAATAGTACGGAGAAAATCGATAGATGAGGCCGTAAGAATGATGTCATCCACGTATAATAATAAGTATGCGGTATGCAAACCCTGTCGAAAAATAAACAACGAGGAGTCACATCGACTATGAAGAAAACCAAGTCGTAAAAGATACTCAGCAAAACGTTGAAACCAAGCATGCGGAGCCTGTTTTAGACCATATAGTGATCGTTGAAGCAGACACACATGATGTTGGAAATCGATTATCCCGAAAACCTGGTGGCTGCTGCATATACACGGTCTCCTGAAGAAGTCCATGAAGAAATGCATTCTTTACATCTAACATTTCGAACTGGCCAATGATGAGAAATTGCAAGTGTTAAAACGGTACGTAGGGTAGCAGGTTTGACGACAGGGCTAAACATCTTATCACAATCAATACCAGGCCGTTGAGTTCTATTGTTTGCAACAAGTCGAGCCTTGTATCGAGAAAGAGAGCCATCTGCATTGTATTTCTTCTTGAACAACCAAATACAATTCACCACATTTGCATCCAGTGGTCGAGGGACAAGGGTCCATGTGTCGTTGGCAATAAGTGCATTGAACTCTTCTCGCATTGCATTAGACCAATTGGGGTCTGTAAAAGCTTGTGAGTATGAACGGGGAACCGGAGAGGTAGTATCGACATGGAGATTAAGCTTGCGTGTTGGTTTAAAAATGTCATGTCTTGAGCGGGTGACCATGTGATGTGTAGTAGTTACCGGTGTGGGAGAGCCGACCGGTGAGGTAGTCGGTGAACCCGTCGTTGATGATGGTTCTGGAGAGACAGTATTGATGTCAGTAGTGGTTGATGAGCTCGAGGCAGTGGCATATCTGTTGCTATTATCAGCAACGGATGAAGTGACTGGTGATGGTATATGAGGGGGATTGGAGGATTGTAGTAGTTGGGCAGAATATGTATTTGGACCATCTAGAGAACTGTCAAGAAAGGTATATGAGGGTGAAGCATTTGGAGTCATAGATCCAAATGGAAATATGGTTTCATCAAACGTAACATGGCGAGATATGATAATTTTTTGTGTGTCAAGATCGAGACATCGATATCCCCGGTGATGGGAGGGATATCCGAGAAAGACACATGGTGGTACGGGGTGCAAGTTTATGAGGTGTGACAATATATATGAGGATAACACAAACATCCAAACACACGAAGGTGGGAATATGTAGGTCGACGGTTGAAGAGCTTGTAATATGCAGTATCATTTTGTAATGATGTGGAAGGTAAGATGTTAAGCAAATGAACAACCATGTTTAGGGCTTCCACCCAGTAAGTTGGAGGAAGATGAGCGTTAAATAAAAGAGGAAGATGAGAAACCCATATGAATGCCATGAGAACCACAAAATTTGTGAAATTGGTGATTATTAAATTCCCCTCCGTTGTCACATTGAAATGCTTGAATGGAAGTTTTGAATTGGTTTGTAACATAGTTGTGAAAGTGTTCAAATTTTGAGAAAACATCATATTTGTTTCGTAGGGGAAAACCCACACAAAATGAGTGAAATGATCAAGAAATATGACATAATACTTAATGCCACTGATACTTGGAATGAATCAATTGAAAAGGAAATTGAGCAACAGAATTAGATAACTTAAATGGCAAGCGAACATGTTTAGCAAGTTGACAAGAATGACAAAGACTAGTATTTTTATTGTTCGTACAAGAAATAAATTTATTTGAAACTAAATGTTTAAACACGTGTTGACCGGGATGACCAAGACGAGACGGATCGAGCGTGACAAGAGCTTGGGGAGTTAGTTTGGTGACTGGATAGAGTTCTCCTTTGCTATCACAGCGGAGAAGAATTTGTTTGGTCCGATAATCCTTCACAGAAAAACCAAACGCGTCAAATTCATTTATTATCACGGGTACATAAATTAAGTTCTTAATAATGGAGGGAGTAATAAGAAGGTGATTTAAAGATAAGGTACGAAAAGGATGATATATGCACAGAAATTTAGGAACCATCACTAACACAGATGAATGCACGATAACGGAAGAGAGAGAATGCCTACATTCGAGTGAAGGTGAGACGTGGCCCCTGAGTCCATAAACCATTCGGAATTTGACGGATCATTTAAAGTCATTGTATTAAACATTTGAGGCAAAGTGGTAGGTTGATCCGTATTGGTTGGAGTATTCGATTGTAATGTAGTAGGAGGTTGACTGTAATATGCTTGGTTTGGGTTGCTGCCGGTTCCACCTGGCTGAATTAATAGTACCTGGACCAAACCCATTTGAAGTAGATGCACATGCACTAGGCCAGCCGTAAGTGGGATGCTGAGTTACTGCTGTTGAGAAGTTGACGGGGCCTTGATGGGCTTGCTGAAACGAAACAGGCCCAAATGGGCGTGTGTTTTGCTGAGATGGGCTTGATGGCCAGCCGATGGTGGACACAAAATTTCCATTAGCAATGTGTTGACCTATAGGCGGCAGAAAAATTGTTACTTCCATTTCGACCTCCAAAATTATTACTACCACCTCGGCCATTTCTTCCTCCACCCAGATTATATTATTGCGATGGTAATTTTGCGACTAAGAATTATCCGAAACGAGAGTGGTCTGTGATGAAGAGTGATCCGAATGCATCGACTGAACTTGGCGGTTTTGAACCTGATTCATCCGTTGTTCCTCGAGAAGAAGCATCCAACGGGTTTCCAAAAACGATGACGAATCAAACTAGCAATGTAATCAAACTTTGGAGACAAACCGTTTATGGTGTAAGCAACAAGATTTTCCTCGATGTTGTCAAGAAGATCGACAATCGTTTTGATATGGGTACAGTAATCCGTCACTGACTTGTCACCGATGGTAATGTTTCGCAGCTCGTTGTCCAACTGGATTGCCTTGGCATCTTTATTGTCAGGAAACAATGTCTCAAGAGTCGTCCAAACTTGATGAGCCGTCGGGTTCTTCTTCAAGATCATCGTCAAAAGTGGTTGAGAGATCGTCCGGTAGATCCACATTTTGACAATGTTATCGAGTCGATCCCATTCTTTTCTATCGGAGATTTCCGCAACTTTCTCCTTTCTCGTTTGGAGGCTCGAGATGATCAGCAACTCCGAACCCTAGACAATGGGTCAAAAAGAGTTCACGCCATGCATCGTAATTCATACGATCGAGGTCAAGAATCAAAGGGATGTACGCTTTGATGTTGGTGATCCCGTAAGGTTTTTCAGATGCCATTGATGAAGGTAAGAGATGAAGAAAGAAGAAAAAAGAGAGGCTGCCGGTAATGGAAGAACGACAACAAGAAGAGCAGAATGAGACATAATTGGGGTAGGTTTAGTTTGGCTCTACCATGAAATTGTGGAATATCATCTGATCTCCTTCTCATTTACATAACTCGTATATATACATACAAGATGCCGTACAAAAGCCATACAAGATAATGCTTATCAAAAAACTAATGACCAGCTACCCCAAAACAACCACACGATAAATACAAAGTGGATAAATACAAATTGAATAATTAATATGTGCTAACAGTTATACTCTTTGCTTAAGATTCTTATCTTAGTAACATGAGTAGGATATAATATGATCTCACCATTAACAAATGCTTTATGTGACTTTTATAATATAAGAAGTTAAGATGTTTATATGTCACTATCAATTTGTAGCAAGATGTTAAAATAATTTATTTTTTTGTGGGATGATCTTATACACACATCACCAAAAGTTGGTTAGCTAGAAAACAAAACTCCACTTGTATGATTTTCCTTTCGTTGTTTGTTTTTCAATATACATACCAAAGAGAAAGAGTCCATCAATTCCAAACATTAACATCATGTTTCATGGTAAATTTACAACATGAATCTGATCCTATAGAACTTAGGTAATAAAGAAGTAGGAAGTGTGTAGTTGCACTTCACATAAAGGATAAAAACAATAAGTACGAAGGTATATATTATTATATTGTATGAAAACCACAATCAAATTAAATGAACTAGGGCTTATACTACTCAGCTACTCTCATTTTAAGTCTCCACTGCTTTCTATGTGAGTGTTTGTACTTAGAAACGGACAACTCCTTGAATATACAATTATACATCCTTCAACAAGTTCTTTTCATCAAACTTTAACCTTAAAACAATTAATCTTAAAAACCCTACACCATAAACATGGTATCCGACCTTTGTGCATCCATTTGAATCATCATAAGAGTAGAAACAATCTCATTTATACTTAATCTTCTCGATGGTTCACTTTCCAAACAACCAATACTCGGTTTCACCAAATGCAGTTCAAGTTCATCTTGATCTATAACAAACCCGAGGGCATGTCTAACTTTCAAAGGAGGGTCAATAATGTAATTAACCTGACCTTTCACATTATTTTCATCACCCATAATCGAAACAACTTCTTCACACAACATCACTTGTCCCCCATCATCATTATCATCAATCTCATACATTGCTTTTTCCCCGTTAATAACAAAACAACTCCAAATGCATACACATCAGTATTGGTTGTCTCAAATCCCGCCTCTAAATGCTCGGATGCAAGGTACCCCTTTGACTCAAACCGACATGTTATAGATGAATTTCCGTTTCCGCCACTCTCTATTTACTTTGCAAGACCAAAATTTGAAATCTTTATGAATGTATGTTGGATTCGCAAAATTATGAAGATATTAAAGACCTTTCGCAACATCTAAAGCAATACGAATCCGACTATTCCATGTTTGACTTTCTTGACAAGTCAAATCTCAAAGCCATTCGTTTAAAGAACCGTTTTCCATGAATTCATAAACAAGATAACAAGATTTATCGTGTTCACAAACTCCATAAAGAGCAATAAGATTGAAATGATTAATTTTTTGGAGAAATTTCACCTTTTTATTTTGCGTGTGCTCCCGTTTGTTTTATTGTGACCTTTCTACCCTTTAAACTTCCTTTATAAACCGACAGACTTAAATCATTTTTCGAGGGTAAATCCGTCTGTGGCCTCCTCTAATTCTTCAAATTTGTAGATTTTGAGAACTTGACGAACACTAGCAATACCAAGTTGGATATCTTTAGGCAATATCCATTTTACGATTTTACCCTTATTCGTTCTTTTCCTTCTCGATACAAAATATATCACAATTACACCACAAATAATCGCCAAGAAACAGCCTGATATCATCTCGATTATGATTCCTTTCTTTGACAACTTCTTATTCCGATTCCGAAACCGGACTAATATTCTTGTTTGAGAACATAAAGGTTCGGTGGAGAGAGGAGCAAGAAGGGTAGTGAACGGAAAAATCAAATCTTCAACAGAAGAAAACCTGTTTTCCAAAACTAAACTTTGAAATTTCACATCAAACCGTTTACTAATTTTCTTGATTAAATCTTCCCAAGTAATCAAGTAAGTCAAGAGAAACCTGATTTCGGCCGTGGTTTGATTGAGGTCCCGTTTGATAGTTGCTGATCGAGAAAGTGCTGATTGGGAAAAGTCTGTCCGGATAAGAAATCCTAACTGAGTAAAAAATCATCTTGTTCGATTGTACATCTGACTGAATGTGCCGAGTGATGAAAAATTACCATTTTACACTGCTGTTATATATAGTGATGGATGAAGTTGTTGAATAATTATAAAAACATACATATTGTCATACAAAATGTAGATTATAGACAAATAAAAAATGTCATACAAAATGTAAATTAAACATAAATCATTTAATATCCAAATAAAAACATAACGAAATTTAAAATAACATAATAATTTAATATAAAGTAGGTGAAAGAAGTTGATTTGCAATTTGATTACGCAAAACACGCATATATTCAACAGATTTTAGACCTCATTCTATGCCTTGTACGTTTTCTCAATTAATTCCCCCACCTTGGACGTTAGGAGTAACCATAGTGTCCTCCTCCAATTTTGTAAAAAAGTCATCTTCTATATTGTATTTCCTTATAAAGTATGGACCGCGATACAAGCAATGACAATGTCTCTTTGCACTGTAAAAGGATAGGAGCCATTTGTTTTAAGATTGAGAATCTCGCCTTCAATACTCCATAAGCACGCTCAATAACATTTCTAAGTTGTGCATGGGCATAATTGAACTTTTCTTCTCTAGTTAAAGGTCTGCCTCTTCGAAATCGGCTAACCAATACCTAGTATTGCGGTATGGAGCCATAAACCCACAAAGTGTTTGTATATGCGACATCAAAAAGGTAATATTTATCTACAAATGAGTGTGACACATATTATATAAAGAAGATAGATAATAAAAATTATATAAAGTTTACAAACCTGGTGGAGGAAATGGAAATCTAGAAGTCGAATTGGATGCAACTTCTTTCAAAACTCTTGAATCATATGCTATACCCTCCCATCCAGCCCAAACAAAGGTGAATATCATATCAAAATCACAAATTCCTATTACATTTTGAAAACATTTACCTTTTCCTCTTCCCCTATAACGAGTTTGTTGATCAACGGGTACAACCGCATGTACAAGAGTTCCATCTAATGCACCTATTGCTCCGGAAAAATATTTTTTAACCGACTATGTCGTTCCGAGTTATGTCTTGTTGGATTGGGAGTTGTTGGTACTATAATTTCTTTTGCAAAACACATCATTGTAGTTAGGACCTCGTGAAAACATTTATGAATCGTTTGTGTAAAGTGATGACATTTTCCCTTAACCGCACGAAAACGTTCATTATGTCCTATAACATGTAAGAACATAATTATCTTATCTTCAATGCTTATTGTCCTACTAGCTTGCAACCAATTTTTTGGGTAAAATGGTTGCATAATAATGCAAATGCCTCTTGTGTAAGACGCATCATACCGAAACATTGTGTAGAGTCTCCGTACATCAAATCTTACGTGTACGCATACCCGCTTGAATCGTTATCTCTAATTCTATGAATTCTGATTAGTCTGCATCAGTTTAACCTCAACCAATAAGACACATGTAAAAGAAAAGCTACAACTTCAGCATCAGAAACCATACTTGACCTGTTACAAACAATTAGATAACATGTTAAAGTAAAAAAAATCATGCACCAAAAGTCATATTCAGTATCTAATAAAATATCATCCAAAGTAACAAAAGTCATATAACATAGAATGCGAAAGTCATCAAACATCATCCAAAGTAACTAAAAAAACTAGTAAACATCATCCAAAATAACATCCAAAAGAGTTATCAAACATAGGATCCAAAAAAACTAGTAACCAAACTTTTCTACCCGCACCCTTAAAAGGTAACCATACTTCTTACCCGCACCCATCACCCACGACTCACAACTAGTATGCGAAAGTCGTAACCAAACTTTTCAAACATTAGCACTTTCACCAAATAGCAAAAGAGCGGTCTTATGTCTTTCATCTTCTTCTCCCCATTCCATTTTGTTCAATTTCTCCATACACACATCAACATCCTTATCCATTTCACTTTTTTCAATTCTTTCATTTTTTTCCACTAATGAGCTTGCAAGCTTGACAATCTCTTATTCAACTTTTAATGCTATTGCATCTCTTTTTTTCCCACCAACTCTTTTGTTTCCACCAACTTACGTATTTTTTGAACGCCCCAAAGACTCTTCACTTGCACCTACGTGTTGTGTTGAGGTTTCCATTGGAACATTATCATCAAAGTTATGGGCACTAAACTCTTCTATAGGACGAGGGAGTGTAGCAGATGGCCCCCAACTTTGAAAGTCGGTTGAGGTCGACCCTTAAAATAGTTGGGTGCAAAGATCAGGAAACAGTAGGGGTTTAGTTTTCAATGACAACATGTACTTGTTCAATTGTTTACAATTTTTATAAATATTAGTATTTTTTTATAAAAATAATCATAATAGTATTTGTTATAAAAATATTACATTTCCCTCTTCCTTCCATTGTTCATCGGTCAGATTAATTTTTTTTTATAGGATCATATATATTGTCGGTTTTGTTTTTCAGTTTCACCCAAGCAACATACTTTGTAGCACCTGGTTCCTGGTACGTATTTTTAAATTAAGTATTTTGCATTTTGGCCTGGGACTCGGCGATTTGGTGGCCCAACTCGTTGAGTAGAAGCGGATTGGATACGGGAGTTAAGTGGCTGACTCAACGAGTTAGAGACCAGACTCGACAAGTCCGTGTTGTTTGGACAAAAACCCTAATATGAGGGTTTTCACCCTATATAAACACCTTAACTCAGCCTCCCTTGTCCCTAACACTGTCCTAGAGCTGCATATCGAAACCCTAGTCGATTGTGTGTGTGTGTGTTAAGGCCATTTTGGTGCTTTTGTTGACTAGTGAAGCTTGGAAGGAAGAAGAGGAGCATGAGTATTCGACTTGGGGCTTGTGGATCATGAAATCTCATTCCATCTTCAGCTTAATCAAGGTAAAATGCTCATGCTTTGGTCTTCCATTTGGTTATTCATCTTTAGATTGTAGATCTTGGGTGCATTTAGGGCTTTCAAGCCATTTTCGGATTTGAGGAGTGTTATGTGGACTCCAGCCTTCAAATCTAGGCCGTAAGAGGGGTCTCATGGCATAAAGGTGCCAACTTTAGGGCCATGAGAGCCCCGTGCACATTATAGGACACTTTATATGGATTTTTGAGCTAAAAACCCCATGCATGTGCATCAAGTTTGGAACTTTACGTATAAAATGGGCATTAGAAGGCCAGATCTATGGTTTTGGTGTGTTAGACCTCATTTAAATCGACTGTATGGAATTGGTCAAGGATGGACTCGACGAGTTGTTCTTGGCACTCGACGAGTCGGTGACCATTGTACACCCAAACCCTTTCAGTGAATGGGTAAGTGATAGGAAGAAGTCCCTTGTGGGTTTAGACACGAAAAGGGACTTGGGAGCCATGGGACTCGGCGAGTGGTATGAGCAGACTCGATGAGTCCATAGCAATCTCCCAATATTTGAAGATGGACTCGATGAGTTGTTCATACAACTCGGCGAGTCATAGACTGGACAAGTTCTTAAGTTGGAGATGAACTTGACGAGTTCAAGAAGGAACTCGACGAGTTGGATGAAGATGGTCCCGATGTTATGATTGAAGGAGAACCCATCGAGTTTTGCTAGACTCAACGAGTGGAGCCGGGGTTTTGTGTGGGATTAGAAAAGCATAGACTTGACGAGTTGGTAGGCCAACTCGGCGAGTCAGGTCAACTAAATGTTGACTTTGACTGAACTTGTGCTAACCCTGTTTAGGGTTGTATGTGATATGTGTTGACTTGAAGGTTGTCGTGTAGGGATCAAGGAGTCGCTGGGAGTCGACTTGTGCGCCGAGGATAGTTCAGACACTGTACGACATTGAGGTGAGTTACCTTCTAGTAGGGGTGGGTCTAAGGCCACAATGCCGGCCCACCAAAAAAAGGGTATTTAGAAGATAATGCTCTTTGTGATAATTATCTTGGTCTGGTTATGTGTTAGTCATGAGGTTTATCTGAGTAGTATGTTATGTGTATGGTAGGGATTAGTTTCCTTGACAATGGTCCTTTGGACCCAAGGGTAGGTCAGTACCCGGATATGCCTAACTGTATGCTTATATCTGTTGATTGTATGCTAGTAGTAGGGGTGAAATAGTCCCCAGTTACCGGTTGAAAGATACCGATGTTGATTACCGGTTGAAAGATACCAATGATGGTTACCGGTTGAAAGATACCGATGAAGGTTACCGGTTGAAAAATACTGATGATATTGTATGGTATGTGGTATGATGGGGGAACTCACTAAGCTTCGTGCTTACAGTTTTGGTTTTGGTTTCAGGTACCTCTTCATCGAAGGGGAAAGAGTCAGCGGTGTAGCAGCGCATCACACACACATGTTTCCGCAATAAGTTTTTGGGACTGTACTCTGATTTTCAATACTTATGATGTTATGGTTTGAAATACAACATTATGATTTTTGTAATGAATGTTTTATTGACAATGTTTTGGTAAAATGTTTGCTAAATGCGTTAATTCAAAATGAAATTTTTGGCCTTAAAAATTGGGTCGTTACATACTTTGATTTGAAGTAGTCAAAGTGGGTTCTCATTTGCTTCTGATCAACCTCTTTACCATGCTCGTTGATCAATTTTTCAGGTATTGTCTTCCATGAACTTGCCTTAAGCCTAGAATCCTCACGACCATTAGTGTTAGTTCGTTGATAGCATCAAGAAAGGTTTTATCCTCACACTCATTCCAAACCAACATCCTAAAATATAAAGAACAATTTTCTACCGAAATCAACATCATGCTAAATAAAAATAGCACAACTATACCAAAAAAAAAAAAAATCATGACAGTTGTATTCTGATTTCATAGCATAAAACAATTTTCTACCAATAAAATCAATTTAAGATTTCATAGCTTATACACGCAAGAAAAATTCTGATTTCATAACAATAGCTTATCTAAATAGAAGATTTCAAATTTTGTAGATTATACTCAAAGAAAAATTCTGATTTCATAGCTTATTCATAACCAAATTCAGATTTCATAAAACTAGAGCAATACACAAAAAAAAAAAAAAAAAATCTAATTTTATCACATTTGCACATCTAAACACAAGATTTCAAATTTTAAAGCTTATATGTCACGAGAAAAAGTAAAAATTAGAAGGTATGATTCAAATTTCATAACAATAGCACATCTAATGATAGCTTATGCATATTTCATAACAATACAACATGTCATCAGTTATAGAGAGTTGTAATTAACAAACACAATGATAATCATAATCTAATCAAGCATGGTCGATCTGTTGGTTTTGAAGGCCCAGTGCGAAAGATAAAAATGGGCCTCTAAATACAAATGTTTTATATAAAGGAAAATTAATTTTAAGGGGTGAATTGTTGTCACGTAAATCTAAAAATTAAATAAATTGATTAAAAAGACACAAATACAAATTTAGGATTAAATATGTAATTTTTAGAAACTGATTTAGCAAAAAATTAAAAGTAGTGGTAGATTGTAAAAAATATAGAATAAAGCAGGGACTGTAAAGTCCTGTTTGTTTTTTCTAAGGCAAAATGTCTGCAATCTATGGACCATATCTGTAGATCTCTGCAGTAGAAGGGGTGGACCAAACGTCTGCAGTCTGAAAAAAGAAGACTGTTTGTTTTTTTTAACATCTGCAGACTACTAAAATAAACTAAAATCTAAATAAACTTATTTTCTTAAACTCCAAAGTGATTTTTTAAACATATTTATGACTTTGTTATAAATAATTAATAATGCTCTAAATTAACTTTTATGTATTGTTGTATAAAAATGAAAATAAAATGGTACAAATTAACGTATATATTTGATAAAAAACAATAATTTTGGTTTCAAAATTATGCTTAAACATTGTAATTGGGAATCAAAGAATTTGAAATATAACTAAATGAAAATAAACTTCGATTTTTTCAATGAAATCAATTAAGAATGTGTCATAAATATTTTATTTTCTAAGAAATTAACGATGCTTTATTAAATAATGTTTTATGAAATTTGGCACAAAAATATAAGAATATAACGATGCTTTATTTATAAATTTGTCAAAAGTATTATATTTGTGTCGTCGAACTTTTTTTTTATAAGTATTGTAACTTTTTTTTTTCAAATTGTTTATCACTAATAAAGTTGGAATAAATATAAATTCAAAAAAAATAAAAATAAAGTATATGTGTTTTTTTAGGCTAGAAATGTCTGAAGATATTAGAAGATTTTGGTCCATATCTGCGCCAAGAAGAGGGCGCACATATATTTTTAGGTCTGCAGTCTTTAAAAAAACAAACAGTCTGCGAACGTTAATGTCCGAGCGTGGTCTGCGCCGCGCAGACGGAAGAGGTCAGGAAGATCTGCGGAAAAAAAACAAACACCACCTAAGTGTATCTTTGATTTAAATTGAAAGGAGATGAACGTGTATAGGATTTAAAAGTTTAAATGGTGCATATGGTAATCGAACCCAGATTAATAGGAAGGAAATCACACATTTTAACCAGCTGAACCACACAACATATATGCATTATTTTTGTTAACTTAATTTATATTTATTTATAATATATTATTATATAATTTACACAAAACTTGGGCCCTATTTTTTTCGGGCCCTGTGCGGTTGCACACTCGACACTCCCTTAGGGTTGGGCCTGTAATCAAGTATACTTAATTCAATCATAAAAGTGTACAACCAAAAAGGAATTATATATCAACATCCATCATGTGCAAGTCCATTTATATTTGCATGGAATTATATACTTATAAAATCGGAAGACATAATAGAGAAATCCAGTGTCCTATTAAGCACAAATAATGTCATATGAACTTTTTTAAGTTCTTAAATCAGCTTATTTGCAATAAAAAAACATGACTTGCTAAGTGCTATTTTGTATGATCTTGTCCAGCATAGGATACAACCAAAAAAACATGACACTTCCTCATAGCTTATACATATTTCATAACAATACAACAAAAAAGGATACAAATTTCATAACAATAGAGCAAAAACAATTATGATTTTAGAGATTATAAACAAAGAACTTCTGATTTTAAAGGTTATGTAGCGATTGGGAGGATGAAGATCTTACCTGCCGGAGAAGATGAAGATACAACTGAAGGAAAGAAGAGGAGATCTGAAGCGAGATACAACGATTGGGAGGGAGCGATGGAGGCGACGGAGGAGCGTCTGTCTCTTTTAGGTCACGAGAAGATTATTGAGGGCATGAGTGTCTTTTGGGCAAGTCAGCGACTTTTTCACATCTGACCGAGACATACATTTGGGCCAGACAATCTAACCGAGACAACTATTATCAAACACAAATGTCTGACTGAGTAAGCTGAAACATCTAACTCAAACCGAGTCAGATGGGTATCAAACAGGCCCTAACTGTTTGACACACACATCTAAGTGGACACGAAGCTTGCCACCAACTTGTAATTCATTTTCATTATAACTGATGGTGACGATGTGATGACGTTGGAGATTGAAGGTAATGACCTTTTTCTTTGTAGTGATTGTGAAGGTTTTTTTTTTTTTTTTTTTTTTTTTTTTGGGGGGGGGGGGGGGGGGGGGGGATTGAGTGACATAAGTTCATAGGAATAAAAAATTTGAATGAAAATTTGTAGAGGGAACATCCAACTTATTGATGCGGTTTTTTTTTTTTTTTTTTTTTTTTTTTTTTTTTTTTTTTTTTTTTTTTTGAAATAGGTGTAGAGGTAAAGCACAAATTTTGATGAGGGGTGATCATGAAGAAGTTTTATAAATTGGTGGTTGTTATAAAATATGATCAAATAATAAGATAAATTATAGAGTAAATAAAGATATGAGAGTAAAGAGAACTTTTATTTCAATACTTGTGATGAAATCATCAAACTTTACAATACGTAATATTCACTATTTATACTAGACAAAGAAGATGAAAGGTGATGTATGATATGAATGCTCATTATAGTGGTGCATAACTACACTCATAAAACTCATAATAATGTTTGCTATAATGTTCACTAATTATGGAGAGTAATGGGGGAATATGGAGAATCCAATAGTCATTCACTAAATAATAATTCATAACACTCCCCCTTGAATGACGATTGTATCATGCCTCGTTAAAACCTTAATCGGTAAAACCTCATGGGAAAAACCCTTTATTAAGGAAAAAGAGTACATGATTAATAATAGATATTAGAAACAATTGCCTCGTTAAAAACCTTGTTAAGAAAACCCAGTGGGAAAAACATAGCTAAGGAAAAGAGTACAATATGTTTCCAACTCCCCCTGATTAGCACATCACTTGATTTTCTTGAAGCACCGCATAACAATGTTTCGTACCATCTTTTCAATTTTCGATGCAGGAAGTGTTTTAGTAAACCAATCAGGAAAGTTGTTATTGGATTGAATTTTCTAGATGTTGATGCCACACTCTTTTTGAAGATCATGAGTGAAAAAAAAACTTTGGTGATATATGCTTGGTTCTATCTCCTTTGATAAATTCTTCCTTGAAAGAAGCTATACAAGTTGTATTATATTCATATAGTATGGTTAGAACATCCCTGTTAGAAGTTAGACCACAAATCTTGCAAATGCATTGAGTTAAATTTCTTAAGCAAATACATTCATGACTTGCCTTATAAATTACTATAATCCCTACATGGTTATAATACGTAGCAACTAAAGTTTGTTTAACAAAATGACAAAAAATTACGTTACCCCCACAATTGAATAAATAACCTGTTTGGGATCGAACTTTGTGTGGATAATATAAATATCCATCATCTGCATAACTAATAAATATCAAAGAATGTGTTTGACTGTATTCTAGTATCTTCTTGTTGGACAAGAACTATATCTTTCTAATAAGTTTACGAAAAAAGATTTATCATGTCTTGTATTAATAGTAATATATATTAATGCACCAATAACACTAAGATATAGTTCTTTGGGAACAATAAGATTTTCATGTTTTTTATGATGCTGAAATTGGTCCTTTTTGGCATCTAAGTGCGTTACTACCATCGGGGTACTCCATGGATGTGAGTTATCCATATAAAACCTTTTAAGCACCTTTCTAGATAACTAGATTGATGTATAAAAACTCCATTTTTGGTGTGCTCAATTTGAAGACTCAAACAAAATTTCGTTTTACCAAGATCTTTCATTTCAAAATTTTCTTTCAAACAAGAAATGGCATTTTCCAATTCTCCAGGAGTTCCAATTATGTTCAAATCATCTACGTAAACATCAATTATCACAAATTCTGATCCGGATCTTTTTATGAATACACATGAGCTTAACGGATCATTTTTATAGCCCTATTTTAAAAGAAATGTACTTAAACAATTGAACCACATATGGCCAGATTGTTTCAATCCATACAAAGATTTATTTAATTTTACCGAATATACTTCACGAGAATTAGGAGTTTGTGTTTCTGGCACCTTAAACCCTTTTGGGATTTTCATATAAATATCATTCTCAAGTGAACCATATAAATAGGCAGTAACTACATCCATCAGACGCATCTCCAATTTTTCATGTGTTTCCAGACTTATTAGATAACGGAATGTAATTGCATTAACCACAAGAGAGTATGTTTCTTCATAATCAATTTTGGGTCTTTGGGTAAAACCTTGTGCAACAAGTATTGCTTTATATCTCAATACTTCATTTTTCTCGTTTCTTTTGCGCACAAATACTCATTCGTATCCCACTGTTCTTACTCTGTTTGGTGTACGGACTACAGGTCCAAAAAATTTTCGTTGAGTAATAGAATTAAGCTCTTTATTTGTTTCATCTTTCTATTTTGTCCAATATTTTCTATTCATACATTAGTCAATAGATTTAGGTTCAAGATCCTCATTTTCTTTATAATCAAGCGCGGAACATGATATGAAAAATTATTGTCGACATCTATCTTATTTCAGTTCCATCTTATTCCTGTCATGACATAATTTATTGAGATGTCATCATTTTCATTTTTTCAGGTACCTTAGTTTCTTTTGCTATGTCATTAGGCTCTTCTAGAGATTCATTAATCTTTTCAAGAGATTCTGTTTTCTCTTTTGGACCATCAATTGTATTTGCTTTATTTCATTTTTGAGGATTTTTATCTTTGGAACCTGCTGATCTTCCACGCTTCAGGCGTGCCTAAGATTCATTTGAAGCTGTATTTTTTTTCCTTCTGAGATATCAATTCTAACTTGAGTAAGTATAGCTGGTACATGAGACTTTGTTACCCACTTAGGGTCAGTAAATGCTTCTAGCAATTGATTTGCTACATTTTGTAAATGAATTATCTTTTTTATTTCAAGTTCACATTGACTTGAACGAGGATCTAAAATTGAAAGCGACAATTCCTTTCAAGAGATTTTATTTTCCAACTTCTTTATTTCTCCCCCTAATGTTGGAAAATATGATTCATCAAAATAATAATCATCAAATATAGTTGTAAATAAATCTCTAATTGATGATTTTAAATATTTTACTATAGACGGAGATTCATATCCAACATAAATTCCCATTCTTCTTGAGGACCCATTTTTATGAAGTGAGGTGGAGAAATAAGTACATAAATTATACATCCAAACATCATTGGATGGTAAATAATTGGTTACTGACCGCAAACCAGTTGAATAGGGAAGAACTCATGATAACTAGTTGTCATTATGCATATAAGTGATGTTGCATGTAAAATTGCATGCCCAATGTCAATATAGGAAGTTTAGAATGCATTAGTAATGGTCTTGCAATTAATTAAAAGTGTTTGATTAACGACTCAACTAAACCATTTTGTGTATGAACATATGCAACATGATGTTCAATAGTTGTCCTAATCGACATGGAATAATCATTAAAAGCTTATGATGTAAATTATCCAACATTGTCAAGTCAAATTTTCATAATTGGGTAATCGGGAAAATGTGTCCTTAGGCAAATTATTTATGCAAGTAATCTTGCAAAAACCAAATTATGACTAGACAACAAGCCCACATGTGACCATCTAGTTAACACGTCAATTAAAACCATAAAATATCTAAATGGTCCACATGGAGTTGGATGAATTAGTACATGTATATCCTCTTGAATTCTTTGTAAGAAACTAAGACTTTCATACCCAACTTTGTTCAATGATGGACTGAATATTAATTTTCCTTGAGAGCATGCAACACAATTCATTATCTTGAAAAATATTCTGCTTTTTCAAGGAATGATCACTTGAACTTTCAATTATTTTGCGCATCATAATTTATCCGGGATGGCCCAACCGGTCATGTCAAACTTTGAAGGTATTATCATACCTTTTTTTATACGGAGGACAATACAGGTAATTTTTCCAAAAGACTTTTCTTATCCGATATCATTTTTGTAATATTAAGATACTCTTTATCACCATCATTGGTTGTTTCAACATGATATCCGTTGGGCCGAATATCCTTAAAACTTAATAAATTTCTTGATGATTTTAATGAAAATAATGCATCACCAATTGTAATTATTGTCACTTGTGGGTAATACTATATTCGCTCTTCCGGAGCCTTCAATCTTGGTGATTTAGACGAAAATAATGCATCACTAATTTGTAATTAGTGTCCCTTGTTCTAATATTATATTCGCTCTTCTGGAGCCTTCAATCATTTTTGCATTACCTGTTATTATATTAACATTTGCTTCTCTAATTGATAAGTAAGCAAAATACTTTTCATTATTAAAAATGCTATGTGCTATTGCATTGTCTGCAAGAAATATATCTTAATTATTTCTTTTGCGAATATCCATATTTCTTTTCAATAAATAAATAAAACATAAGAAACATTCGACTTAGAGAAATAAATTCATATTTTATTAATTTGGGAAGATTCTGACGACATCATTTCTAATGAAACGAATATGACATAAAAACATAATAAATATCATGAAACAAAACAATATATTATTCTGATCAATCACCATCCATATCACCACTTGTCCCTTATAGGTAGACAAGAAAATCGACAACATCCAAATGTGTCATTTCTGGTTGGTCTTAATGAATATCACTATGAAAAATAAATTGTTTCGATATTTTTCTTTATATTTTAGAGAAGCTTGATAAAGATCAACAAAAAGATTTGGTAAGCGGCATGTACAAGACCAATGATCGGTCATTCCACATTAGTGATAAACATTTTCATTTTTTTTGGCTTGACCACTTTTATCATTAGGATGTGGATTTTTGTTGTTTTCCAACTTCTGGTGGTTACTTGTAATCTTGTTATTTTTATGATAATTATGATAACCTCCACAACCTCGGTTAGACTCATGACTATTATGATTATATGAGTTCCATTCACTTCAGGGAATGTACTAGAACCGGTCGGGATTGATTGATAATTTTTCATTAATAACTCATTGTTTTGTTTAGCCACAAGAAGACATGAGATTAATTCATATTTATTTTAAACATTTCTCATGATATTGCTACTGCAGGAGCATATTAGTAGTATGAAAACTAGAGAAAGTTTTCTCTAGCATTGTTTTCCATAATGAAAATAGAAATCAAAATAAAGACTTGTAATGTAAGGAATTGTTAGTTAAGAAATTCCATAAAATAAGTTGTAAGCATCGTACATGTAAAATTATAAAAAATACATACCTGAAAATAACAAGACCAATAAGGAGTTAAAGCTTTATGGTAGAATCGTGCTGATAACGTGTTATAAAATATGATCAAATAACAAGATAACTTATAGAGTAAATAAAGATATGAGAGTAAAGAGAACTTTTATTTCAATACTTGTGATGAAATCATCAAACTTTACAATACGTAATATTCACTATTTATACTAGACAAAGAAGATGAAAGGTGATGTATGATATGAATGCTCATTATAGTGGTGCATAACTACACTCATAAAACTCATAATAATGTTTGCTATAATGTTCACTAATTATGGAGAGTAATGGGGGAATATGGAGAATCCAATAGTAATTCACTAAATAATAATTCATAACAGTAGTTCATATTAATCGTGTAATTGAAAATAATGATGGATTAAGAAGTTATTCATGCGAGTTTTTTTTATTAATTGGTGCGACTTTCTTTTTTGATGCGGTTTTCCTATTAATTGGTGTGGTTTATTTATTGGTGTGTTTTACAAAAAATTGCACCAAATAAACATGTTTAATGGTACGGTTTTGGTCTACCGCATTAATAAATGCGTTTGTGATTCTTTTTAATGTGATTATATGAAAACGTCATTGATTGTTGATGCAAATCTTATTTAATGATGCGATTTTGAATATCCATCGCACCAAAAAATATAGGCATAGACGCATGCATAGTGATACTTAGCAGGTGTTATTTTGATAGGTTCAACAAAAAATTAAAATAAATAAATAAATAAATGTTGAACCAAGACAGTCACGCTTAGATTTCATCATGAACCTTTATAATCATCGTTTTGAAAAAGGTTAAATGATGATTTTTTTAATATATTTCACTCAAATATCCAATAATCCAAACCCATAAAAGACACGATCGTAGGTAAAAGATATATGCAGTATGATATGTTAACTAAATATTAAGATTAATTAATTTGCAACCAAAAACCCTAGACAAGAACAAAAAGCTTTTAAACGCCAAATTAACCATATATATACATCGATCAATTAATTAAGATTAATCAGACTTTATCGTCCTTATTGTCCACGACAACAAAGAAACAAACGTTGAAATCTTTTTATGCAAGTAATTCTTTTTCTTCATGATCCTGGATTTCACATCGTCGTCTCTAGGTTTAGTTAAAGGGTAGACACGCAGGAAATTCCGCATGTGTCGGATACGATCATGATCATTGTAGGCCAACAACGTGGGTGTATGTCCTTCAACGTCGTCGTTATTGGAGGTTGCAGTTAGCTTCTTGATGAACAGTTTATCGGATTCTAACCCATCGTTCCAACTGCTTTCAATATCCATGGAGCTTCAACACCTTCTGATCTTGCCGATTTGATTTTGCTATGTTGGTATGTGTATTATGAAGATTGAGAGGAGATGTGGATTTATACCGGATGTAGTTTCCTTCTTTAGTTTGGATGGTTATGTGTAATGACCAAATTGCCCATGCTCAAATCGGCAAGAATTATGGAGGGGGGATAAAGATTAGAGGTGTATTGGTAATTTAGGAATGAAATATTTAAATATTAGGGTTTTGGATGTAAAGCTTCCTTGTGGGCTTCTAATTATATATACATCCGGATAACTCAGTCTCCACGTAAAATCAATAACTAAATAGTTAATTTTCAAAATCTAAATTTCTTTTGTTTTTTTTTTATCAGGTTAATGTAATAAATGCACTATATTAAATTATTAATACTTAATAAATAAACTGATAAACTAAACTTATCTTAATCTTTCAGTGTTTATAAATAATAGTGTACAATAAATCCTTTTTGGGCCATACTTAATTGAATTTTCCTGCTAATATTTTTATTTTACGCTAATTTTAATGAGAAAATTACAAGTACAATCTAATCCCTTAATGACTTTTCATAAAGTAGCAAAAAAAAGTATCATTTTTCGGAAAATAGTCGTATAAACCATAGACCAGATTAACTCGCATGCGGTTTCTGATGTTGCCTGCGGTTCGGCCATAAGACAAATGTGTTTGACTTCGATTTTGGTTAATGGGATTTTAATTATCACCCGAATCCGCGTTTCCCACTTTGATAGATCTCAGCCGTTCGATCAAGTATCTAATCCAACGGTTGGGATCCTTTATCCGCACAAACCTAATATTGGCGACATTTGTGTCGCCGCTAAAAGTCTAAAAAGTCGCCGCTAATAGTTACCTAAAAAATGACGCGGTACCCTTCCCTCCAGATTGCCGCCGCTATTGACTTGTGTCACCGTTAAAGCCCTAATTGTCGCCGCTAAAGGCTCTCGCAGATAAAAAACGCACATAATTTGCTCATTTCTTCCCATTTTCAATCTGTTTACTGCTGCTCTTCCAAATTCCCCCGATTTTGTGTTCGATTCGTTGATTCCAACAACATATCTCCCTACATTATGTGAGATTAGGGATCAAGGGTGGTTAGGGCTTCATGTGACCGATTTCTAACTCTATTTATTGAAGAAAGGTAAGTGAAGTTCTTGTATCTCTTTGTCTTTGTAAGTTAACTTCGATTTCTAGCTGCATTTGATGATTAAATTGCAAGAAATTGTTCAATTTCAGTGTTTTTTGTGGTGTTGTCTTTGGGTTTACGGGTGAGGGTATTTTCGGGTGAAGACCAATTTTTCCGGCGACATATCCGTTGATTTCCACCACTATAGGTTCTATTATTTCAATTTTTTTGTGAATTTGGTATCTGTATGTGAAATTATGAGAAAATTGTCATATGTGAAAATTGTGTGTATATTTGATATTTGTATGAATATATGTGAATTTGGTGTATATATACCAATGTATGTGTGTTTGATGTATATGTGGTATATGAGTATTTGGTATAAGTATATATATGATGTTATTATCTATATATATGTGAAAATATATGTGTTTGTTATAAGTAGCTAGGATGTTATTGTGTGTGTGTATGTGAATGTATGTATGTTTGTTGTAAATGTGGTATATAAATGTGAAATTTGTGTATTTGGTATAAATAGGATGTTGTTATCTATATATGTGAATGTATGTGTATTTGGTTTAAGTAGGATGTTATTATGTGTGTATATAAATGGATTTGTATTTGGTGTATATGTGGTATATGTATGTGAAAGTATGTGAGTTTCATGCTCTTATGTATTATGTAAAAGTATGTGGTTTTGATATAAGTAGGATGCTATAAATGAAAAAAAAATTATTGTTATAATTGGAAAAAAAAACATAAAAAATGTTATAAGATTGTTTAAAAACTTATATACAAATACTAAAAAGTTTCTAGTTTCTTCCCAAGCTAACTCCAAATTAACCAATATGTTCTATAATTAACTTATAATCTTCAAATTAACTTATAATGTTATATTTATATAGATACATATTTATATTTTCATGTCTTTTTTAGTTTTTAATTTTTTTTTTATTTGCAACATATTTATACAATGTTATAAATAAAAAAAATATATATTTTTTTTAATCTCGATGGTAAAAAAGAACAACACAACAACATAATATAATTGTTTAAATTACAATGATATAATTGAAAAAAAAATGTTATAAATAAAAAAAATATATAAAAAGGTACAATAGTAAGAAATGTTTTTTTTATGGATATATCAAATTATTAATTTTTTTATTTAATATTTTATTCATTAAAAACTAATTGCTAAACATATTAAAAGAAACAAACAATTTTTTTTTCAATAATCATGGGTATATTTGTACATCTAGTATAAATAAAACAAATGTGTGGAAAAATTGATTTGTTGGATCTTTGATCCTTTTATTTAATACTTACAACTTTTGGCTATATAAATTACAAGTAATTGTAATTAAAATTAATTAAAAAAACGCATAAATAAAAAAATTTAATTTAATTTTTTAGTTTTTAATTTTTTAATTGTAAAAAAAATGTGGATTGGAAAAAAACAATGCTAATTCCGTATACTAAACTCTAAACCCAAAATTATGTTTCAGCAACGTCATGTCTATTGATAAAAGCTGGACTACTAATCCATATCGAAACCATCCCAAGTTCCAAACAGGACTGAAAACTTTTATCGAGAAGTCCATTGATAGTAATGGTAAAATCAAATGTGCCTGTGAAAAATGTGATAACCGTTACTTCAAGTACTTGACTGCAGTTGAACGTCATATATTTATAAATGGTTTCAGTAAGTCGTAAAAAATTTGGATCTATTATGGTGAATCTTTTATTCCTCCAGTCGTCTTGCCAAGTAACGAAATGGCCGATTTAATCGACGATGTGATGTGGGAGTCGAGAGAAAATGATACCAACCTTGATGAAGGAACCTCGAATACAAGGGGTAGTGGTGTGGATGATGATTTTGCACAGTTGTTGGAAGAAGTGGAAACTAAATTGTATCATGGTTGCATCTTTTCTTCCCTTGAGTTTCTATCAAAGTTAATGCATATCAAGGTGAACAACAAATTGACTGATAGTTCATTTAATCAACTCCTCGAGTTGTTGCAATTAGCATTTCCCAAAGGCAACAAGGTTCCCCTTTCACATTATCTAGCCAAAAAGAAACTGAAGTCTATTGGTTTGGGGTATGAGTCGATACATGTGTGTAAAAACGATTGTTGTCTGTTTTAGAAAGAACACGATTCATTGCAAGTCTGTCCCGTTTGTAAAGAGAGTCGATGGATCGATAAAAACACCAAGGGTAAGAAAGTACCTCATAAGGTGTTACGGTACTTTCCTGTGACCCATAGACTACGATGTTTATATTGTTCGAGGCACACTGACAAAAATATGATTTGTCATAGTACCGGACGTTTAGAAGATGGTGTGATGCTTCATCCTGTGACCCCTAGACTACGACGTTTTTATGAAATTTTATTTACTATTTTTATTCAGTTATTATAAATTAAATATCGTTTCTAATAATTTTTAATTACATTTGTAGTTGAGCAACGTGAACGTAGGAAAGTTTGAGGCAAAGCCAAAAATATAAAGCTTGAAAAATCGATCTTACGGAATCAGGGCAAACCGATTAGCATGGAATATGATAGGGATATCACATTTGATCCCGTAGGAGAGACGAAAGACATGTTTTCATGAGAAATTGGGAAAACAATGTGACAAATGGTCCCTTTTGATAAATGGACTTGGAAAAAAGTTTCCCCTGCAATAAAGGATATCGTATTACAACATTTAGCGATAATTATTTATTTAAAAATATATTATATGGTTAACTATAACTGGATTTTACTTGGTTAATTTTTTTGTAGACACAATTTGATTTGGATTAGATGTACCAGGATGTACAAGCTAATATGTTGATAGAGAGGCTTTGTTAAAAGGTTATTGAGAATGTAAAGCTGACGCAAAAGAATATTTTAAGTTAGTAGGAGGGTATGAAGATATTCGAGGAGCATTCGCAAACCATCCAGAGGGTATGAAAGGTTATATCTGGAAGAAAGCAGGTGAGTATTTCCAAACGGACGAACATAGAATTGCTTCAGAAAGGAACGAAAAAGTCCGTGAAATGCAAACAAATGTGAATCGTGGGGGGGTTGAGCTCGTATAACAGTACTTGCTATAAAAAGGTAACGTATGATACATGTAATTATTTATTTAAAATATAATCTAATTTTTAAAGTTAAACAGAACCTTAAGAGAGTGGAAACGTTTCACAAAGCTCGTACCGATAAGAATGGTGTGTTTGTTACTGCTGAGGCGGAACAATAATATGTAAATATTTAATTATAATTTTATCATATAATTAAATGTTTATTTATACTTAATTGTTACTCACTTTTGGGAGTTACAGAATCGGTTAGTTGAAGAGCTGTTAGAACAAACTCAAGGTGAAAGTAAGTTAACACCCGCTCAAGAAAGAGTTGTGTTTGAGAAAATATTAGGAGAGCGACGTGGCCATATTAGAGGCATTGGACGTAAACCTTCTACTCCCTCGCCGATTCCACAGCCTTGGCAACCATCACCACAACCATCACAGTTAAAACAATCTACTTTGGTTTTTTGTGGTGATTATTTTGCTATAAACTTTGGTAATTAGGTTTTGTCCCAAGTGCAAGAAATGGCAACGTACTTTGTTTTTTTTTTTTTTTTTTTTTTTTTTTTTTTTGTCTTGGTTAAAAAATAGCAATCTACTTTAGCATCATAAAATGCATGTTGATTTGGTAATTTTGGTTTTGTGGTGATTATTAGCTAAAAACTTTGGTAATTAGGTTTTTATCCCAAGTACAAGAATAGGAACGTACTTTGGTTTTTTGTCTTAGTTTAAAAATAACAATCTACTTTAGCATCATAAAATGCATGGTGATTTGGTAATTTTGGTTTTGTGGTGATTATTTGCTAAAAGCATTGGTAATTGGGTTTTTGTCACAAGTGCAAGAAATAGCAATGTACTTTGGTTTTTTGTCTTACTTTAAAATTAACAATCTACTTTAGCATCGTAAAATGCATGTTGATTTGATAATTTTGGTTTGTGGTGATTATTTGCTAAAAACTTTGGTAATTGGGTTTTTGTCTCAAGTGCAATAAATAGCAATGCACTATGGCTTTTTGTCTTAATTTAAAAATAGCAACTTACTTTAGCATCATAAAATGCAAGTTGTTTTGGTAATTTTGGTTTGTGATGATTATTTGCTAAAAACTTTGGTAATTGGGTTTTTGTCCCATGTGCAAGAAATAGCAATGTACTTTGGCTTTTTGTCTTACTTTAAAAATATCAGTTTACTTTGATAGTTTTTGTTTATGTTTGATAATTTAACTTATAAGTTTATATATGTTGTTATTAATTATGTAGTTGGAAAATCTTCGTGCAATGCTCAACGACCCGGCATGGAGGGATGAGCTTTATTCATTTTTTCAATCCCAAAATAATCGAGGAAACGATGAGAACGAAGATGATGATATGTAGGGATGAGTTTTATTTGCATATTACACTTGTTGTCACGCTTTGCTACAATTGTTAGATTGTAAAAATTTTGGTTGTTTTCTGTAATTACTGACGATACTATTACCGGCGACATTATTACACTTTATAAGTAATCGGATGTTATGTAATTACCGGGCGACATTTTTACCGACGACATTATTACTTTTTATATTTAATCGGATGTTTGTTTTGTCATTAGCGTCGACACTATTATTTTTGATATTTAATCGAATATTGTTATGTAATTACCGATGACATTATTACCGGCAACCAAAATCGTTGATTAAAAAAAATAAAAAATTAAAAAAAAATTGAAAAATGAAAATAGTAATTACCGGCGACAGTATTACCGGCGACATAGTCGTTAGCGGCAAAAATACTCATTATCGGCGACATGTTGATCAATAGCGACGGAGCAGTAGCAACGTCTTATTACCGGTGACGTGTCGCCGCCATTACTATTACCGATGACAACTTGACCATTTAGCGGCGACTTAATGATCTTTTTCCTTGTAGTGCAAGAAAACACCTGATATCGTCCCGATTATGATTCCTTTCTTTGACAACTTCTTATTCCGATTCCGAAACTGGACTAATGCTCTTGTTTGAGAACCTAAAGGTTCGGTGGAGAGAGGAACAAGAAGGGTGGTGAAGGGAAAAATCAAATCTTCAATCGAAGAAAACCCGTTTTCCAAAACTAAATCTTGAAATTTCACATCAAACCGTTTACAAATTTTCTTGATTGAATCTTCCCAAGTAATCAAGTAAGTCAACATAAAGCTGATTTCGACCATGGTTTGATTAACTGTATGACACGCACATCTAAGTGGGATGTGAAGCTTCCCCACCAACGTCTAATTCATTTTCGTTATAACTGATGGTGACGATGTGACGATATTGGAGATTGGAGATTGAAGGTTATACCGGAATATGAATTGTAAAGGGTTTTTTTTTGGGATTGAGTGGTATAAGTTAGCAGGAATAAATTTTGAACAAAAATTTGTAGAGTGAACATCCGATTTATTGATGGGGTATTTTTATTAATATGTGCAGAGGTAAAGCACAAATTTTGATGAGGGGTGATTACGAAGAAGTTTTATAAATTGGTGGTTCATATTAGTTGTGTAATTGAAAATAATGATAGATTAAGAAGTTATTGATGCAGGTTTTTTTATTAATTGGTGTGATTTTCTTTTTTGATGCGGTTTTCCTATTAATTGGTGCGGTTTATTTATTGGTGTGTTTTACAAAAACTTGCACCAAATAAACATGTTTAATGGTACAGTTTTGGTCTACCGCATTAATAAATGCATTTGTGATTCTTTTTAATGAGATTATATGAAAACGACAGAAGGTGGTTCCGTAACCAAACCACATAAACACTCATGTTGACTCTTATCTAGGCTAATTCTTAGAAAATGGATGGAACATGGACGGATGTCCGACGGAGGAAACCACCGGCGATTCAAGCAATCACTAATTTTTTTGTTGCAGGCTTCCCTGATGGCACAAGTAAAGGTGAACTCCGACAGACTTTTGCAAGATATGGACAGGTGGTGGATGTTTACATCGGCGGAAGAAAGGACTACAGGAAGAAGAATTACTCATTTGTAAGATTCCACGAAGGAAGAGAGTTGAACAACTTGGAAAAGAACTTACAGGGCATCATTTGTCGTGGGCAGCAACTTGAGGTAAACTTGGCTAAACATCAAAGAAAAACTAAGGGTCCAAAAATTCCTACCTTCCATAGGGAGGCTGCACCAGAAATCAATCTCAGGTATGTTCCTCCTCCTTCTTCCTCTGTCTTGCATTCTCATGACTTTAGAACCAGAAATTATGCACAACTAGTGAAGGTCTCAACAACAAAATCAACTAAGCCACTAAGCACACCAGTTATCCTAAATCCAAACACAAGCATGAAACATTGGATCCAGAAAACAGTCCTAATTGGTGATGTAACGACCCGTCTCTGGTATGTTGCTTTTTAGTATTTATTTTTGAAGTTTGTAGAGGAACTCGGCGAGTCTATGTCCCGACTCGTCGATTAGGGTCGCGTTTTTGATCAGCTTATAGATCGGCGACTCGGCGAGTCCATATTCGGGACTCGGCGAGTCGGCCTGCCAGGTAGAAAACCTAAATCCCCGGGTTTGCTCCCTATTTAAGCAATGTTATGTGCCCCAAACTCGCCTCCTTCACCTCAGAGAGCTGTGAGAAACCCTAAACCCATCCCTTGATTGATTGAAGTGTCTTTGTGTGGATTCTTGAAGGCTTGAAAGAGAAGAAGAAGAAAGGAACAAAGAGAAGAGGTGTAGAGCAAAGATCCAAGGTCAGAATCAGAGTTCTTTGAGGTATTTCTCGGAATCCTCCTGTTTTATGCTTAAAATCTCCATTAGAACATTTCTAGGGTTAGTTTGATGTATTTTTCCAACCTTATAGTTGTATGGATGCCTTAATAGGTCGAGATATCCTTAGATCTGTTCATTTGGGAGTTGTAGAGCCCAGATCTATTGCCTTTTCGAAGATGCTTTGCATGAGAACCCTAGATCGAGCCTTTATCATGCTTTTTGAACCTTATTATCTTCTTGGATGCTCATGGACACGTAAAGATAGAATCTTTACGTGTTAATCGAACTAAGGAAGCCCAAATCTATAAGTTTTAGACGTTGGATTCAAGCAGAATCGAGTTTAGAGTAGCTGCATGGATGCGACTCGGCGAGTCGGAAGAACGACTCGGCGAGTCAAGCCGCGAGTCCCGATTTTTTCCCCTTTTGAGTGATGTCGAGTGGGAACCGGTGAGTAGTAGAGTGGACTCAGTGAGTTGGAGGGCAGACTCAGTGATGGAGGGACTCGACGAGTTGTTCATACAACTCGGTGAGTCCAAGGCAATCTTCTTATGATTCAAGAACAACTCGTCGAGTTGTTCATACGACTCGGCGAGTCGGATGCAGATGACCTGAGTGTTGATATAGAGCGGGAACTCGTCGAGTGTATGCCATACTCACCGAGTAGCAGCGAGCAGGGTTGAGAAATGAGAGTACGGACTCGGCGAGTTGGCGGCCCAACGCGGCGAGTCAGGTCAACTTTAAAGTTGACTTTGACCAGGAGAGTTGACTTTAGCCAGGGGTAAAAGAGTCATTTTACCCCAATGCAGTTATTAGTAATTTGATTGAGTGTATTTGTGGAATTGTAGCCGGGGAGATACCGGAGCAGCAGCAGATAGTTCCCGGAGCCACACACTCAGCAGCCAGATCACGAGGTGAGTTTCCTTTCAGTAGGAACGGGTCTAAGGCCACAATGTCGGCCCGTTAAGCTAGCAGTAGTTCCGGACTTCGGTCCGATGCAGATTTTAGTATGTTTGATGCCTTCGTGGCTCAGGCAGGATTTTGTGTTATGTGTTTCGGGTTACAGCCCGATGTAGTATGCTATCTAAGTGCTCATGTTAGTTGATATGCTTATGTGATGCTATGTTCAGTATGTTCCGGACTTCTGTTCGATGCAGTCAGTTCCGGACTTCGGTCTGATGCATTTAGTTCCGGACTTTGGTCCGATGCAGGAGGCAAGGCCTCAGTAGTTCTGGATTTCGATCCGATGCAGAGGGCGAGGCCCTGGTTAGTTCCGGACTTTGGTCCGATGCAGTTTTCGGACTTCGGTCCGATGTAGTGGGCAAGGACCAATATGTGTTTATATGTATTATATGGTATGTGGTAGTTTGGGGGAGCTCACTAAGCTTCGTGCTTACAGTTTCAGTTTTGGTTTCAGGTACTTCTGCAAGCAAAGGGAAGAGCTCGGGTTGATGGCATCGCACACACCACAACTTTAGCTGTCCTGGGAGTTGTTTTTGTTTTGATAGATGTGATTGATGCAGTCTTGATACAGTTTACTCATAACACTTTACTTTTGTTTGTGAGATATTGACGTACGAGTTTACTTTATGATTTTATCATGGTGTTTTAGTAATTATTCAACAAAAATTTTTGGGTCATATTTTGGGATGTTTCAGGTGAAGCCTTCAGCCTTGACCATATTGCTAACCTCCCGGCTTCTCTACTTATGAACGAAAATACAAAGTACTTTGGTGGTCTTAGGATTGCCCTAAAGTTCAACCACTCAATGGATGCAACTCAATTCCTGGAGGATAACACTAGATGGAAAGATTGGTTCAAAAAATTATCAAGAGCAGATCAGTATGAACTTCCCTATGAAAGAACTGCTTGGTTAAAAATACTAGGACTACCTATACAATTGTGGGAAGAAGAAAATTTCAATCTGATTGCTCAACGATTTGGTAGAGTGATCAATCCATTCAGTCATATCATCACCAGACGCCACTTCTCTATGGGAAAAGTGGGTGTATTAACGACCGAAAAGAGATGGATAAATGAGACGATTAACATCATGGCAGACGACATATCGGTTACGATAGGTGTTGTAGAATACACCGATGACTGGTCTCCTTTCCATCCCGTCTCATTTGACAAAGTGGTGGAGGAATCGGAAGATGAAGAGGAGACAGAAAATGAAGACGACGAGGACAGGATCTCCGACACATACATGCAAGACGACGCAAACGAACCAGAGGAAGGTGAAATTAGAGCGGAAACCACCACGAAACACCAAGGCAACGATGGTGCCGAGTCTTCTTCTCCGGCAACTAACGGAGTAGGCCCCGACCACGAAACTGAAGCGTTGCCGCTCACGAAAGAAAATCATGACAGTGCAATTAATGGGAGCAATTCCCTTCCCGATGCAATGAATTTGAAGAACGCAAACGGTAAATCGACGGAAGAGGCGGTCAAAGTTAATACGTAACTCACAATAGGAACACCCTTGCGACTGAACCAAATTATTCAACATTGGGAGAGCCAATTGGGGGATCTACATCGTCTGGCACTAATATATTTGGGCCTATCCAAGACCTTATGTCTAGTGGCTGGTTCGGGCCTTTCCCTAATACAATACCAATTCAATTTTCATCCCCAACAGCCCATATTGGTGACTCGGTATCTGGTAGTGAATCAAACACTAGTGGATCAAAACCCAGGAAACGCAAGAAAATTAAAACTAATACTCGTTCATCACCGCATCTTACTCAACCTATTCTATTACCTAATTTACCCATTCCCTTTCCTAATACACAACCAAACCATCAAATTGATCTTAATGCAAATCCAACAGTTAATTTAACTACCCAATCAGAGACAGAAAAGTAGTCTACCATCTAACTCGTGCGAATTTCAACAAACTGTGGCAATTGGAACAGAATTAGGTTTCCATTTTGACGATGATAATGGAATCATGGCAAAAATTGTTGGTGAGTCAGGTGGACAAACTTGCGATCAATGAATTGCTTATCCTTAAATACAAGAGGCTTGGGGTGGATGTCAAAACTCAATGGGTGCGTAGATTGAAAGTTACTCACAAAATAAACTTCATAGGACTACAGGAAACAGAAATGATGGACCACTCTAGCAGTAACATTGATGGATGTTAGGATTCAACTGATCATGAATCAGAAGGAGTTGACTCAAATGGTAGATCGAGAGGATTGATATCAATATGGGACACACACTGCTTTCAAAAGGCAGAGGTCATTAAAACTCGGTTCTTTCTAATTGTCATTGGTGATTGGGTTGGTGTCACAAGAAACACGATCTTCGCTAACGTTTATGCTCCACAATCACCAACGGAGAAAAAAAGTGTTTGGAGAGAATTAACTAGAATCAAATTATCCAAACCTGGCAAATGGATAATATTTGGCGATTTTAACATTGTAAGAAGAAAGGCAGAAAGATTCAATTCACAGTTTTGCCCTTTTAGTGCATCCGCTTTTAACCATTTCATTCACGAGGCTGGCCTACAAGAGTTTAATATGGATGGGGAAAAATACACGTATATGTCACGTGTAGATGTTAAATTAAGTAAATTAGATAGTTTTCTAGTTTGCTCTAATTTTGTGTCTGCATTCCCTGATAAATCTGTGATGGCTCATCCTCGTGAACTCTCTGACCATAGTCCTATCACGCTAAAACAATTTTCGTCATATTTTGGACCAACTCCATTCAAATTCTTCAACTCTTGGTTACTAATTGAAGGGATTGACCAATCGGTTATCGAAGCTTGGGGAAACTTCATGGGATACGGCACATCAGATAAATACCTTGCAGCTAAACTACGACACGTGAAGGAAGCAATAAAGAAATGGAGGAGATTGAACCATCAAAAAGAGACGGATGAGTTACTCAACTTAAAGAACAATGTTGCCGCATTAGAGAAAGTCGCAGAACTTCGTACACTAACTGAAAACGAGCTAATGAATAGAAGTCATGGGATTCAGAGGATTCTGGAACTTGAAAAAATGAAGGAATTAGATCTGAAACAAAAAGCCATAATCAAATGGACTGCAGACGGAGATGAAAACACTAAGTACTTCATGGGTATATTAGTAGTAGAAATAGGAGGAATAGAATAACAGATTTGTCAATCAATGGAAGGTGGATGTCAGACATCAATGAAATAAAAAATGAAGCATATAAATTCTTCCAAGGCAAGTTCAAAGAATAATGGCCGACACGTCCAAAACTAATCAGTCCTCACTTCAAATCGATTTCCATGATAGATGCCATCAGACTTGAATCACCAATCTCACGGGAAGAAGTTAAAAATACAGTTTGGGCAAGTGGCAGTGACAAGGCTCCGGGACCAAATGGATTCACATTCAAGTTCATAAAGAAATACTGGGATACAATATCTTAAGATATAATAAGATTTGTTCGACATTTTGAGGATCACGACATCTTATCTCCAGGCTGTAACTCCTCATTCATCACGTTAGCATCAAAAATCAAGGATCCACTTACCCTTTCTGACTATCGTCCAATTAGTCTTATTGGGTGTTTATACAAAATCATCACCAAGATCTTAGCCATGAGATTAAAGAACGTTATTGGTGGGGTCATCGGAGAGGTTCAATCAGCTTATGTGGAAGGACGAAGCATTCTTGATGGACCATTAATTGTCAACGAGATTTGCTCTTGGGCAAATCGTACGAAAAAAATATTACTTTTCAAAGTTGACTTCGATAAAGCATTTGACTCATTAAACTGGGGATTTCTAGATTTAGTGCTTATTCAAATGGGATTTGGGAATAAATGGAGATAATGGATTCGTGGGTGCTTATCTTCATCTCGAGCTTCAGTGATTGTCAATGGTTCACCCACCAAAGAATTTGACATAAGCAAGGGGGTACGACAGGGCGACCCTCTTTCTCCATTCCTCTTTATCATCGCATGGAAGGTCTGAACGTAGCTCTCAAAGCGGCGATTGAAAAAGGAATTTTCAAAGGAATTAAAATCCCTGAAAATGGACCATTGATCTCTCATTTATTCTACGCCGATGATGCATTGTTCATCGGAGAGTGGTCCCGATCCAATCTTAAAAACTTGGCTCGTATCCTACTATGTTTTCACGCATCTTCAGGGCTCAAAGTCAATTTCTTCAAATCCAAAGTCTTTGGTATTGGGGCTTCAAATGTTGAAACCTCAAATTGGGCCAACATCCTTGGATGCGAAGCCGGCTCCCTACCGTTCACTTACCTCGGAGTTCCGATTGGGGCAAATATGAACTTGGTAAAAAATTGGAAACCAATTATCGATAAGTTTCATTCTAAGCTCTCGTCATGGAAATCAAAAACTTTGTCATTTGGGGGCAGATTAACACTAATCAAATCTGTTCTGGGCAATCTTCCAATGTACTACCTTTCGATATTCAAAGTCCCAATGACAGTGATTAATGCACTTGAAAAAATCTGTAAGAAATTCCTTTGGGGGGGGGGGGGGGGGGGCACGGAAAGGAAAAACAAGATTCACTGGGTATCATGGGAAAAAGTAACGACACCAAAGGAACATGGTGGATTAGGTGTAGGATCAATACATGCACTTAACGTTGGACTCATTGTCAAATGGTGGTGGCGTTTGAAAAATGAACCAACATCACTTTGGAGTCAGGTTATAACAGGTATTCACTATCTTTCTAATAAACCTTATGATTATCTCTCAAAGAAAACTATTACTGGGGTGTGGAAAAATATTGCAGGGACCATGAAAGATATTCAGAGAGCTGGACTTAATCTCAACGACATTTTTAGACAGGAGATCAAATCAGGCGAAAATACCATGTTCTGGTAAGACACTTGGATGAATAACGAGAAACTAAAAACGAAATATCCTTCACTTTTTGATTTAGAATTACATAAATCATGCTCTGTTTCCTCTCGTATTGTAAATATTGGTAACTTTTGGGAGTGGAAATCTTGTCCATTAGTGGCAGGATTATCTGCAGAATTAGATAGGTTAAAACAGGAGATTGCTTTGTGTCAACTACAACCTGGTCATGATAAATGGACATGCTTGTTAACACCAGAAGGAAGTTTCACAGTGGAAGAAATCAGAAGGAGACTAGACAAAGTTGCACTGCACTCTCCCAGTCTTCCTTTGATCAGTTGGTGCAACGATATCCCAATAAAGGTGCTCTGCTTTGTCTGGAGGGCTGCACAAGGATGCATTCCATCTGATATAGCATTACAATCTCGTGGCATGGATATCGACTCGACACTATGTGGAACTTGTATTGGTGAAGTTGAGTGTGCTGATCATATTTTGATGAGATGCTCATACACAAAACTTATAATGAACAAGATTTTTGAATGGTGTGGATTAAACAAAGAAGAATTCAATAATGTTTGTGAACTACTTCATTTTGCAGCCTCATGGGGTCGTTGCCCTAAAAAACGCATTAAACTGCTTTGTATTTGCTACAGTCTGCTATGGAATCTTTGGAGAATCAGGAATGACATATTGTTTCGAGGTGCATCTACTACAATTTGTAGAGGCATTGAAAACATTAAAGCGTTGGCATATTTGTGGCTCAAATTCAGGGGCAATGGTCGAGTCGGTAATTGGATAGATTGGAATTCCTCCCCCTTTCCCCCATGTAATAAACTAAAAACTATTTTGTACTTCTTTGCCCTTGCCTCGTCACTTGCTAAGCATTGGGTTTATATATATATATATATATATATATATATATATATATATATATATATATATATATATATATATATATATATATATTGTTGTTTCTAAAAAAATATGAAAACGACACCAATAAATATATTAAATGATGCGGTTTCTTTGTTTGTTGATGTAAATCTTATTTAATGATGCGATTTTGAATATCAACCACACCAAAAAAAAAAAAAAAAAAAAAATAGGCATCACACCATTAAATCAGTTTTGTACGGGTGATACTTAGCAGGTGTTATTTGATCCGGTTCAAAAATAAATCAATAAATAAATAAATAACAGTCTACAGCATGGTACTATGAACTGGGAATGGAAATCAACTCCAAGAACAGTGGATCAGATTAGTGAGATTAACATGCTCACTACCACAGTCCGTGATTATTAACTTATGGATGGAAGAGAGAAGTGGATGTGCACTTTATCTAGTGATGGTGTTTTCCATGTCGATGCTCTTAGATTTCAAATTGATTGCTCGAACATACCATCGATGGAGACTCACTTAAGATGGATTCATGAGATCCCATTGAAGGTGACATGCTTTATATGGAGGGCAAATTTAGACAGAATACCAACCGCATGCGCTCTACTCAAACGAGGTATTCAACTGGAATCCCCCCTATGCACCTATTGCGGGAATGAAGAAGAGGATGCATCCCATGTGATCCTACGATGCCCAAGGATTGTGCAGGTTTGGGATTGGGTGTTCCGTTGGTGTGACATCCCTAATGCTCAATTCACATCTGTGGAGGAATTATTGAAGTTTTCATCGTAGTGGGGGACGTGTGCAAAGAAGAGAAAAAGCCTCATCAGTATTTGTTACGTGACAGCATGGCTTATTTGGAAAACAAGGTGTGATTGGATCTTCAAAAAATCTAGAATCTCTCCTGTTAAGGTGGCGGACTTGGTGAAATCCACAGTGTTTCTATGGATCAAATATAGGAGAGAGCATTGTAATTTTCAATGGATTGACTGGTGCATCAATCTTTTTTTGTGTCTGTAATTTCTTCTTCTTCTTTCTTGTACTCTTGCTAGGATGTAGCCTTTTAATGTTATTTGCCGTTTCAAAAAATAAATAAATAAATGTTGAACCAAGACAGTCACGCGTAGATTTCATCATGAACCTTTATAATCATCGTTTTGAAAAAGGTTAAATGATGATTTTTTTAATATATATCACTCAAATATCCAATAATCCAAACCCATAAAAGACACGATCGTAGGTAAAAGATATATGCAGTATGATATGTTAACTAAATATTAAGATTAATTAATTTGCAACCAAAAACCCTAGACACGAACAAAAAGCTTTTAAACGCCAAATTAACCATATATATACATCGATCAATTAAGATTTAAGATTAATCAGACTTTATCGTCCTTATTGTCCACGACAACAAAGAAACAAACGTTGAAATCTTTTTATGCAAGTAATTCTTCTTCTTCATGATCGTGGATTTCACATCGTCGTCTCTAGGTTTAGTTAAAGGGTAGACACGCAGGAAATTCCGCATGTGTCGGATACGATCATGATCATTGTAGGCCAACAACGTGGGTGTATGTCCTTCAACGTCGTCGTTGTTGGAGGCTGCAGTTAGCTTCTTGAAGAACAGTTTATCGGTTTCTAACCCATCGTTCCAACTGCTTTCAATATCCATGGAGCTTCAACACCTTCTGATCTTGCCGATTTGATTTTGCTATGTTGGTATGTGTATTATGAAGATTGAGAGGAGATGTGGATTTATAACGGATGTAGTTTCCTTTTTTAGTTTGGATGGTTATGTGTAATGACCAAATTGCCCATGTTCAAATCGGCAAGAATATGGAGGGGGAATAAAGATTAGAGGTGTATTGGTAATTTAGGAATGAAATATTTAAATATTAGGGCTTTGGATGTAAAGCTTCCTTGTGGGCTTCTAATTGTATATACATCCGGATAACTCAGTCTCAGCGTAAAATCAATAACTAAATAGTTAATTTTCAAAATCTAAGTTTCTTTTGTTTTTTTTATCTCGTTAATGTAATAAATGCACTAGATTAAATTATTTATTAATACTTAATAAATATACTGATAAACTAAATCTACCTTAATCTTTCAGTGTTTTTAAATAACAGTGCACAATTAATAAATCCTTTTCGGCCCATACTTAATTGAATTTTCCTGCTAATATTTTTATTTTACACTAATTTTAAAGAGAAAATTACAAGTACAATCTAACCCCTTAATGACTTTTCATAAAGTAGCAAAAAAGTATCAATTTTTTGGAAAATAGTCATATAAACCCTAGACCAGATTAACTCGCATGCGGTTTCTGATGTTGCCTACAGTTTGGCCATACGACAAATGTGTTTGACTTCGATTTTGGTTAATAGGTTGTTGTTTTGTAGCCCACATGTAGCATTGCTACCCCTGAAGTTTGTTAGATAAGTATCAATTTTTTGTTGTTCCCTCTGTTAAGTGATATATCACCGGCTCCAATATTGTTGTATATCTTTTTCAAATTTCAATCATATATTTCATAGCTTAATTGTAGGGGTTATTTTTGTTATAGACATTATTAGATAGTTTTTTTTCTCTCCTGATTTTCCTCCCTGTAAATTGTATATGTATATGGTTTGTTTGTGAATGAAATTATCAGTTCATACTTCTTCTCTGCAATACCTAAATTCTTCATATGGTATCAAAGCAAGGCTCAAACACCTCATCACAAAATTCATCCCGATCATCATCTCCTTCACAATCTTCTTCAACCAAAAACATGTTTGAAACATCATCCTTCTTGATCAAACCATCTATGAAAGACTTAACGGTCTTCATTTTCCCCGCTACCCTAAAACTCACATCTCTGAATTATTTAGCCTGGAAAACTCAAGTAGAAGCACTGCTCTATGGATTAGACTTGTTCAAGTTCATAGACGGATCTCATCCACCCCCAAAACCTGTCACTGTTGAAGATGGTTCGAAAACTCCACACCCTGGATATCCCCAATGGTTCAGGTAGGACAGGCTATTATTCGGTGCACTGGTAGGTAGCCTTTCTCCTCAAATTGTGCCTCTCATTACTGGAGCAGCATCTTCACATGAAGCTTGGCAGATTCTTGCCAAAACTTATGCCTCTCCAAGCCGAGGACACATTAAACAATTGAAACATCGGTTGAAGCAAACAACAAAAACTCCTACTCAATCAATAACGGAGTACATGCAGCAAATCAAAATAGTTACTGATGAGCTCGCAATACTCGGAAAGAAAATGGATGATGAAGATGTCATCGACATCATCCTGAATGGTCTCGATCAAACAACTTATAAACCGATTCTTGATGCGATCCATGCACGAGACACTCTAATTTCTTTCGATGAGTTACATGAGAAATTGATTAACCACGAGTTGTCAATCGCCCAACAAGTTGTTGTCACAGGAATCCATCAACCGGCATCGGTCTTTCACGTTCAACAGTCTAATCGCAATGGACCTGGACTCAAAACGTGGAACCAAAAACATCATAATTCTTCAACAGGAAACAATATGAATGCTTATCGGCAAGCCGTGCATAATCCGAGTATTCTTCCCACACCCAACACACCTGCAGGAAACAAACCCTTTCTTGGAAAGTGCCAATGGTGCTATCAACGTGGTCATTCTCTTACAAACTGGCCAACCTTCAAAAGGGTACATCCAAATGTTACTATTCCACCATTCACTCGCAATATGCAGGCAAAGGGCGCACAGGTCCACACCATGAACCTCAACACTAACCCGGAGCACACCAGTTGGATTTTTGACAGTGGAGCATCACACCATGTTACCACTGATCTGAACAACCTTTCCCTTCATGCACCTTATGATGGGATAGAAGAGCTCGTAATAGGTGATGGTTCTTGTCTTCCCATTACTCATATTGGTTCCCTTTTACTCCATACTTCACGAACACCAATCCTTCTTTAAAATGTATTATGTGTTCCATCTTTATCTAAAAACATAATTTCCATACCACGTATGTGTCTTGACAACAATTTTCTCATCAAGTTCTATTCTTCTGTTTTTGTTCTTAAGAATCGAGCAACCAAACTCCAAATCCTCAAGGGAACGGAAACCAAAGGCATGTATGAGCTTCGCTTACGAAATTTGCCATCCTCACCAGCTGCCTTCACCATGCAACAAACTGATTCTACCACATGGCATCACAGGCTTGGACATCCCCATAATAAAGTTTTCAAGCTCTTGTCATCTCTTATTTCTTTCCATTCCAATGTTCATAATAATTGTAATGCTTGCCAAGTGAATAAAAGTCATAAACTACCTTTTTCTCAATCTTCTCTTACATCCAACTCTCCACTTGATCTAATATTTTCTGATGTTTGGTGCTCCCCAGTCACTTCATTTGATAATTATAAATATTACATCATTTTTGTTGACCACTACACAAAATACATTTGGCTTTATCCCATCAAAAACAAATCAGACTCCCTCTCTACTTTTATTCTTTTTCAACGAATGGTTGAAAACTATTTTAATTGCAAAATTAAATAATTCTTCTCTGACAATGGGGGAGAATACACCAAACTTTCATCTCATCTCTCTTCCTGTGGTATCTGTCATCTTACATCACCACCACATACACCCGAACACAATGGATATGTCGAACGAAGACATCGACATATTGTTGAAATCGGATTGGCACTACTATCTCATCCCAAATTACCGGTCACCTTTTGGCCATTTGCTTTTACAACAGCTGGATATTTGATAAATCGACTCCCAACCTCAACCTTACACAATTCTTCACCTTTCCTCACTTTATTTAACAAACAACCAAACTACCATAAACTTCGTAGCTTTGGATGTTTGTGTTATCCTTGGTTACGTCCTTATTCACCTCACAAACTTCACCAATGGTCACAACCTTGTATATTTGTTGGCTATTCCTCCACACAAAGTGCCTACTATTCACTTGACCCGACAACTTATAAAATTTTTACCTCTAGACACGTCACCTTTGTTGAAAATATTTTCCCTTTCTCACAACTCACCTCATCCACCACTTCTTCTCACCCCACTGATTATGATGCTTGGATACCATTTTCAATAACCATTTCATCTCCACAAAACCCATCACCCAATCCACTACCTTTCATGCAACCAATACAATCTAACCATTCTTCTTCCTCCCCAGCCAATGCATCTCAAATTCATCCCTCTACACCACCATCTAACCTACACCCCACATCATCCACAGACTCCTCACAAACATCTATTCCAAACGCTACATATCATATCCCTCCTTCACCTACACCAACACACCCCAAACCAAATACTCGAGCCAACCCCAAACCTAATCCCAAGTACCATAACTCTGATTTTCAACTCTACAACACCACCCTCACTACCTATGACGAACCACCCACCATCTCTCATGCTCTCAAGCATCCTTCGTGGCGCCATGCCATGCAACTTGAATTTGATGCATTAAAAAGAAATAATACATGGACTCTTGTCCCCTCTACGCTTGATCCTAATCTTGTGGGCTCCAAGTGGGTTTATAGAACTAAATACAAACCGGATGGATCTATAGACCGCTTAAAAGCCCGACTCGTGGCCAAAGGATTCACCCAAAGACCCGACATTGACTATCTCGAAACCTTCAGCCCGGTCCTTAAACCGGTAACACTTCGCCTTGTTCTCACCCTTGCCGTCTCACAGGGATGGGTTCTTAATCAATTAGATATCAACAATGCCTTTCTTCAAGGTACCCTTAATGAGGATGTCTTTATGGCTCAACCTCCCGGTTTCATTGATTCGGCCTTCCCAAATCATGTCTGTAAATTAAACAAAGCTATTTATGGACTCAAACAAGCCTCTCGTGCATGGTATGATGAACTAAAATCTTTTCTTGTCTCTAATGGTTTCAAACCCACCATTTCTGACTCCTCTCTTTTCACTTACATCGTGGATTCTACTCCCATCTATATCCTTGTATACGTTGATGACATTATCATCACCGGTCCTTCCACTTCCTTGGTTAATCGCTTTATCCAGCTTTTATCAAAAAAGTTCTCCTTAAAAGACCTTGGACCTCTCACCTATTTTCTCGGCATTGAAGTACTTCCCCATTCACAAGGTCTTATTCTCTCTCAAAAGAAATACATTTATGATATTCTTAAAAAGGCAAATATGAGTGACTGTAAGTCGATTACCACCTCTATTACTTGCTCCGAAATACTAACACTACATGGTGCTCCCATACATCCTTCTCCTACAGAATACCGGTCTATCGTCGGTGCATTGCAATACTTATCTCTTACCTGTCCCGACATTGCATTCACCGTCAACAAGTTGTCTCAATTTATGCATGCTCCAACATATCAATATTGGACAGCTTTAAAAAGACTCCTAAGATATCTACAGGGTACATTATCTAAAGGTTTGCTGCTGCGAAAACACTCACCTCTCACTTTACACGCTTTTACTGATGCGGACTGGGCAGGAGACAAAGATAATTATCGTAGCACAACTGGTTATGTCGTTTTCCTTGGATCTAACCCTATTGCTTGTGGCTCCAAACGACAAACTACTTTAGCCCGTAGCTCCACTAAGGCCGAGTTTAGAGTCGTAGCCTCTACCACCACAGAAGTCCAATAGCTCACTAATCTTTTATCTGAGTTAGGCTTCAAATTACCTACAGTTCCTGTCGTCTATTGCGACAATCTCAGTGCCACGACATATTCTGCAAATCCAGTTTTTCACTCTCGCATGAAGCATTTAACATTGAATTTTCATTTTGTTCGTGAAAAAGTACAAAACGGATCTCCACGGGTTACACACATATCAGGTGACGACTAGCTTGCCGATGCCCTTACCAAGCCATTACTGCGTCCACGTTTTCAACTTCTGGTTTCCAAGATTGGTCTCGCCAATAGCTCGTCCATCTTGCGGGGGAATGTTAAGTGATATATCACCGACTCCAATATTGTTGTATATCTTTTTCAAATTTCAATCATATATTTCATAGCTTAATTGTAGGGGTTATTTTTGTTATAGACATTATTAGATAGCTTTTTTCTCTCCTGATTTTCCTCCCTGTAAATTGTATATGTATATGGTTTGTTTGTGAATGAAATTATCAGTTCATACTTCTTCTCTGCAATACCAAAAATCTTCTTACCCTCTTGCTACTACTAGATTTTACCCAGATACTACTTCTTAGACCTTGTAGAGGAAGATGATTAGATGAAGAATGTGTTATTAACCCACTTTATTCTCAAAATTATGATTTTGTTAAAATTGGTTCTTCAAATAATCATTTTCACACTCAATTTTACTTGATCAAAATCAACTCAATGTTTATTCAGGAAGACTGCTCAATTCAATCTTAACCCACATAATTTATTCTCAATATGGTGCTTCCATTTTCTCAAAGATATCCTAACGGTTGCTTTGAAAGATTCAAAGCTGACTCAACAATATCATATCCTTCACAATTCGTTTTTGACTTAGATTCCAAATGGGTTTTTGTATTTTTGTATTTTGTTTTTTCATAATCAATCTCATTTGCAATTATTGATAAGTTTTAAGTCATTTGGGTAATCCTTATTGCTAGAAATTGTTAAGCGCTAAGGGTTATTTCATTATGTTCCAAGTGTTTGATGTTATGTCTAAAGTACTAGATAGAAACAATTTTTTCATGACTAACAATATTTGAGTGTTTTCTTGCTTACATTTAAAATATGATGTGGATGGACACAACATACATAGACTTTGCCTTTGCAAGCTGACTTCCTTTTGATCATTGTTGTTTTTTCTATTTTTAGTTCTTAATGTTCATGCAGGAATTTATAAACTTTCAGGATCAAAAGTTTGTAATATGAATGCAACTAACCTCTTTGTATATTACTCGTGATACGACCAGTGAATTTTCTTATGGTTAATTGGGTATTACTTTCTATATTTTATCGGGAAAAAAATATGTGCTACCCCTATCAAAAATTCCTAGTTCCTCCCAGTCATCAACAAGAAACAAAAAAGATACTGTAGACGATGATTTAAAAACCAGTTTGAACTGCCGGTCGAACCGGTTGTATCGGGAATCAGGGAAGGGAGCGGTTCAACTATCACCGATTTTATGTCGATTTGTAAATTGGATTGAACCGATTGGTTTTTTGAAAAATCTAGTTGAACCAATCAAAATAAAACGGTTAAACCGGTTAAACCGAATAAAAACATATGGAAATGAACAATTTGCATAATAAACTTTGGTGACTTTTTTCAAATATATTTAGTTTTATCTAACTAAAAACGTATGGTAAATGTTATAAATCTTTTTGATGGATTTGTATTCATCTAAAACTATATTTTGTTTCGGTATTATACTTTATTTTCTTTTTGACGTATATGAATTGTTGTAAAACAATAAAACTTATGGTTATGTGTTATTTTAATGTATTTGGATTGATCTACAATTTATTTTTATGTATATTTTTAATGTTTGAACTTGTAAACGTCAAATTCATGATCTATATATGTATGTATGTGTAAGGAAAAAAAAAGATGAAAATTATAGAAACCGGTTAAAACGGGAACCGATTACCATACCGGTTTAACTAAAAAACCGGTTTTTAAAACATTGATTGTAGGTGATCATATAGTTAGTTTTTTACATTTATGTTGAAATTTAGTATTTTTTCAGTATGATTTTAATCGGAAAATAGGGGAAAATGAAGAGGGAAACCGCATATGACATGACCATCTGTGGTTCTACAACTTTTTAATGCACAAATTATGCCTTAAAAGCTTGTACAACCGCACATGGTCATGCATACACAGTTTCGTTCTTCCAACTTTGGCTTTATTTCTGATTTTGTTGTATATATATATTTTTGTTGTTATGTAGTATCCACTATGGATAAAAAGTGGGTCTAAACCCGGTCCGGATGGATTATACCCAGAAAACCCGAGGTTTACAGGATTTGTAGGACCAAAAACTAGATCGGCTGGTAAAAAAGTATTGGTTCCGGCTCAGTCGCATGTAGTTTACCAAATAAAATGGGTCTACAACCAGAAAACTCGGAAACGTCAAATTGGGTAGGGTGGAACCAGGTAGAGTGAGTTTAGAACCAGAAAAACTGGAAAACAAAAATTATTTGGTAATCACTTAGTTAGTTGAACTTTGAAAAATATCACATTTGATATCCAAAATTCGGGTATTGTAAGTCATTGAATTTGAAGAAAAAAAAGATGACAAAATTATCGTTTATAATCATGTATAAACTCTAAACTATATCCTGGAAAAACCTTATGTGAATCCAACTTCAAATGAGTGAGATACATATATTTTAAAATTTTTATAAAGTACAAAAACAAATTACTGAAAATATGAAAATTTATAGCTTTGATATCATCACGACTTCAGGGTTTTTGGTGTCGAAGAGTTTTGCTTGAACATGGGATTTTGGTTTCGACGATGTCCTCAATCAGAAAAAGAATTAGAATATTTTTACAAAATAGGACAATGACATTTGGCCTTTCTGATCACGGATGTTCTCAATACAGGCAATTCCTTAATTGTTATATGTTTGGAACATTTTATAGCAAGACACATTTTTTTACCCTCATCTGAGCTTATTTGTTATAAGAAAAAATATTCATATAATTTTATTAAATGTAAAGTTTTTATCTCAATACTTATACTTTTGTGAACACAATTTGTTTGATGTAAATTTGTGAGATGTTTCCTTATAATTAGAAGAAATTTGTGCTGCGTCTAAATAAAAGTATTCCTCGGATCAAACAGTGAAAGCACATTAGAAGGTTGAAATGGTCTTAGGTTTCGTACATTTATAGTGTCGATAAGGATGAGGAACATTGACATAAAACAAAGATTGGTGCTATCGATACCGAGGCAATTACGTTGTACAATTTGTCGTACATAATGTTCACATGGTGTGAGTGGTCCCCAATTTTTCCCCCAAACGGAAGAGCGATAGAAAAAAGGAGGCTTCTTCGAGCACACATATTCTTTCCATTGAAGACGAAGATCACTGCGACAATTGAGAAAAATATGCCACCACTCACCGATAGGAATAGTAATATACATAAATGTAATAGACTAAGGTTCTAATGTTTGTGTTATATTTATGAAGACAAAAGATTTCATATTTACATATTTGTAAAAACACGGCCAAATAGGTACAAAAGCCAAGAATTAGGAACCCAAAAAGACCTAATACCTTACGAATTGGATAACATATTTGGGAACTATGCGTCGACGTGGTTTCGAAAATATAAATTTGTAAAAATCCGTTTTCATATGGAAGAGATATGATTTTTTATAAGATATAAAAATCAACCGCACACAAAAAGTTACATCATCAAAAGTTAAAAAGAGATCGGTTGACTTCTAGCTAAAGTCATTAAAAAGAGAATCATAGTGCTCCTAGTAATGTTCCGTTTCACAACCAAAATTTTTCATTTTTATTAAGGTAAAAACTTTCTAATTTATAAACTCATTATTAGGAAAACCGTTTATTCCAACTACATTTATTTAAAAAAATCAGAGTTTTATAGAAAACAGAGAATCCTCAATGCTGTTGATTCGTGTGTACAGTCCTGCTTTTCGCCTTCCTATAGCCACCAATGACACATGAAACAATAAACTACTTGGTAAGCATAAAGCTTAGTGAATTTTCCCCAAACACTACCATACAAACAGATAACATATATAATCAAACATGTCCAGTCCAGCCAAACAACGGGTTGGAATACCCCATGCCCAGTCAACCTCTAGGTCCAGTCATCATCGGGATGGAATAACCTAGGTTGGAATGCCAATATACAATGGGTTCAATCAGGCATCGGGCTGGAATACCCATGGTTTGTTGGTCTACCGCCTGAACCCTGTCGTTCTTCCCGAACCTCCATGCCTACGGCTTACAACCGACCCGCACCGGGTATCTTGGTCTACAACACAAAGCAGGACTGCCTCAACCCAAACTAAACACAACATGTCGACAAATAAACTATTAGGATCAAGTAGACACATAATACATGCAACCAACAATCATACAACTCACTACTGGATACTAGTCCTCACACATCATACAGTCCCGCTACCAGCTAACCTCCATAGAATGCTTAACTATAAGTAACCAGAGGTGAGATAGCCACCCGAACAGATGATCCTACTCTAAAGCCATAACCAAACAAGGAACAGGCACGAGAGCCTAGACCAAAAGTTCTCAGGCTATCCTACATAACCACATATAGTCCATAAGGGCACTCCATGGATGATAACCAACAAGCACAGATAACATATAGTTCTACAATTCACTACAACATAGCAACATACTTAATACTATAACATAGATCTAACAGACCACTACATCATAACAACATATTCCATACTAGAATACAAATCTTACAAATCACTACAACATAGCAGTATAATAAATATCAACAATCCAAGAAATGCATGGCCGTATATACTTATAGGTGAGATAGTCACCCAGACAGGTGATCCAACTCTAGAACCACAACCAAATAAGGAACAAATAAGAGAGCTTATATCAAGATTCCTTAGACTATCCTACATGACTATATACAGTCCCTAACGCATCCCTTTATTAACAGACAATCAAAACTAGTGGGCCATCATTGGTGCCTTCAACCCATGGGTATAGTGAAGCGAAACTCACCTTGATATGCACGTAGGTAACCACTATAGCAACGAAGAACTCTACCAACTTCAACTCACTTCCAATCACCTACAGGAAGAAACTTGAGTCAATACGCGATCACAGGTCATAATCACTTGCAACAGTGACTACCTCACATGAAATAACGATTAGGGTTACAATAAAATGATGATTACGGTTATGTAAGAATACTTAAACCATTAAGGACTTAATTACCTAAGGGTAGGACTGATTAAGTTTTGACTTAGTTATTCTTAGGTGTAATAATATTTCAATTAATGGCCCCATTACATGCGTGGTCATTTTCCAAAATAGAGTTCCCCGATCCTAGAGTTTCTACATAAAATGATAACTAGGGTTAGTGTTCCACACTCAACCCCCTTAAGGACTTAATTCATTAAGTCCAATATTACACTCAACCCCCTTAAGGACTTAATTCATTAACTAGGGGTACTTTCGTCATTACAAAAAATGCATGATGCAAGATTTGTGGAAGAGACACTTGAGTTAATCAAAGAAATGTCACCTGATGAAAGGATTAAAAACGTGACATTATCCGATGACAATGATGATGATGATGATGATGATGATGATGATGTGGATAAAGTCAAAGTCAAACTAAGGCCATGGTTTGACCCAAGAATTTTAGCTTCTTCTTTACGTTTTTGGAGGGCTGAAGAAGTGTCAACATTGGAAAATGCAAAATTCATTTGGACAACACATCTTGTTTTAAAGATGATGAGGAGCTTCACTTCTGTTCACTCAGCATGGAAGTTTTTCAATTGGGTTGCTAATCAAAAAGGCTTCACTTACTCACACAATATCCAAGATAATTACCAAACTAGCCCTTGAAGGGCATGTTGATTTTATCCAACAACTCATTACAAAACTCAAAAGTGAAAATATTCAATTATCTTGTAACACTGTGAAAACATGTAGCACCTGGTTCCTGGTATGTATGACCTATCTAAGTAATTTACATTTTTTAGCCTTGGACTCAACGAGTTGTAGGCCCGACTCGCCAAGTAGAGTCGGGATTTTGAGCACGTTTAAGTTGGCGACTCGGTGAGTCCACATTCAAGACTCGGCGAGTCCCCCCTGTCTGGATGAAACCCTAATTTCAAGGGTTTGCACCCTATTTAAATTAACCCTATGCGCCCCAAGCCCGACTCCTTCACCCTCAGAGCCCCTTATATCGACCTAACCCCCTTTTCTTGTCAGATTGAAGTGTTTTGGTGTGATTTCTTGAAGATTTTGAGAGAAGAAGGAGAGTAGATCAAGAGGAGAAGAAGGAGACTAGATATCTTGGTGTTATTTCAGAGATTCATTGAGGTATAACTCATTTTCCTTCTGTTTTTATGCTTAAAGTCCCTTAGAACACCATTAAAGTCCTTTTCCAAGCTTGATTATGGATTAGGGATTGTAATGAGTTGATTAACCTCTAGATCTAGACTTGTTTGAGCTCCAGAAGCTCAGATCCATGGCCTTTATGGGAGTAAATCGCTTGAATGTCCTAGATCTACCATTTTAGCCTTTATTAAGCCTTAAATCCCCATCATATGCATGTATACATGTAAAGTTGGAAACTTTATATGTAAAACCTACCCTAAGATCCCAGATCTATGTATGGTATGAACTGGATTCAAGCAGAATCGAGTATATAGTAATTGCATGTGAACGACTCGGGGAGTCGTTCATCGGACTCAGCGAGTCGAGTCGTGAGTCCCCGAGTTTTCCCTTTTTCGTGTTTGCTGAGTGGAGTTGTGAGTCATGGGTGGACCCAGTGAGTTGGAAGCCAGAATCATCCATAGAGGGACTCGGCGAGTCAATTCCCTGACTCGACGAGTCCAAGGCAATCTTCTTACCTCAAGAACAGACTCGACGAGTTGTACATACAACTCGGCGAGTTGCAGCTTACAGTATTCATCAGATGAAGATGAACTCGACGAGTTGTTCATGCAACTCAGCGAGTAGGATGAAGGACTTTTGGACATCAGTTTAGAAGGGGAACTCGTTGAGTCAATACCTAACTCGACGAGTAAAGACGAGATTAAGGATAATCGAATAGGTAGGGACTCGACGAGTTGGCAAGCCAAATCGGCGAGTCGGGTCACTGGAAGTTGACTTTGACTTGGACTTTGACCTGGTCAAGGGTAAAATGGTCATTTTACCCTAAGTACAGCTAGCAGTGTTTGATTGATCGTTTTGTGGGAATTATAGCCAGAGGATTTCTGGAGCAGCAGCAGCGGCAACAGTTAAAGGATTCCCGCACAGTTCAGCAGCTACTACGAGGTAAGTTACCTTCCAGTAGCGGTGGGTCTAAGGCCACAATGCCAGCCCACCAGTAGGAGACGTATGATAGATGATTGTCTTTGTGATATCATCTAGGTTTGCTACTACCTGATATGTTATATGCTAGTATGACATGTTGTATAGTAATAGAGTTCGGTTGTTAGGTTCGAAGGGTAGTCAGACACCCCAGATACGGCTGACAGTATGTGGTGATATGTGTGCATGCTGGCCTATTATGTTATATGCGATAGAGGTGGTAAGAGGGGACCAGTCCCCGAGTTCGGTTGATAGGACCGAAGGGTAGTTCAAGCACCTCAGATATGTCTGATATTATGTTTGTGTTATGTTATATGTGATTGTAGTAGTAGGGGGTGAAATAGTCCCCAAGGTTCAGTTGTTAGGACCGAAGGGTAGTCAACACCCCATAATAGCTCGACATGGGTAGGTCAGAGCCCCAAAATGGCTTGACACAGGAAGGATGGAACGCCAGAATGGCCGCATGGGTAGGTCGGCACCCTAGAATGGCCGTACCGGGTAGGTCAGGCACCCAAGAAATGCCTGGCAGTATGTATGTGATATGATTGTATGGTTTGTGGTACGATGGGGGAACTCACTAAGCTTCGTGCTTGCAGTTTACAGTTTTGGTTTCAGGTACCTCTTCGTCGAAAGGGAAGGAGCTGGCGCGGTAGCGGCACATCATACACACACACACACACACACACTGTTTTCCGCATTTATGGGATTGTTCTGGGAGTTATACTCTGACATTTGATTGATTACATGTTTTGGTTTTGGGACATAGTAAATGTTTATAAATGGTTTGATCAGACAATGTTTATTTGCAAATGATTTTACTAAATATTGATTGAAAAATGAAATTTTTGGACGTGAAAAATGGGTCGTTACAAAACAGTTATTGATTACTATGGAATTTCACAAAATGGTGAAGCAGCTCTTAAAATCTTTCATGATTTAAATACCCTTTGTGGGAATTTGTCAAAAATTCTCTTTTGTCCCTATACTCATCTCTCTTGACAACATTAGGGAAATGTAAGATGGGTTGTGAGGTTTTGGATATGTTAGATGAGATGATTTTATTAGGGGTAGTTACGGAAATTCAAACTTTTTGTAAACTAATGGATTTGTTTGGAGTTGATGGATATTAAAACGGTTCAGAGGCTGTTTTGGTGTGACAACCGTCAATTTCCGATCAAGTCAAAGTCAATCGGTCAAACCAGTCAACTCATCCAACCTGTGTAAACTAGGGATCACTTTATCTAATTACTGCACAACTCACTATTTTAATAAGAAATCATCACTCGAAAAGTTTGTATTTTTAGATTTCTTAAACCCTAATCGGGGTAAGTGATGTAGCAAAGCGATAAAACGCTATTACATACCCTTTCCGGGGGGGGGGGGGGGTGTAAAATCTTAAACATGGCTAAACATGATTGCGGACCTTGTGTTGCAAAGCTAAGCACTCAAAAGGTCACAAACTAAGTCTCTCTCAATCCCTCTCTATCAATCTATATCTCTCCCAAATCTCTCCAAGTATGTGAAACCTCTCCCAAATCTCTCCAAGTAAGTGAAACCTTTCCCAAAACTCTCCAAGTATGTGAAAACTCTCCCTAATCTCTCCAAGCATGTGAAACCTCTCCTAAATCTCTCCAAGTATGTGAAACCTCTCCCAAATCTCTTAAAGTATGTGAAATCTCTCCCAAATCTCTCCAAGTATGTGAAACCTCTCCCAAATCTCTCCAAGCATGTGAAACCTCTCCCAAATCTCTCCAAGTACGTGAAATCTCTCCCAAATCTTTCCATGTATGAGAAATCTCTCCCAAATCTCTCTCAACTTTTTATAGTCATCCGGGTCATCCCGACCCTTAAATTAGTCGAAAACAGCTCGAAAACGAAAGTCTATGCAAAAACATCCTTAAGGAGTCGAGCCCTCTTAAGGAGTTGAGTCCTCCTAAGGAACCGAACCCTCCTGAATCGAGAAGCAACCGAAGCCGAGCCTCCCTGATCAGCCGAGACTGAGCCTCGCCTTCTGTTCCCTCCCCTCCTTCGCACCTTCGATTCTCCTTTCCCTTCTCTCAGTTCCTCTTCAGCGATCGAACCTTACTCTCGGTTCCCCCATCAACTCTCGGTTCTAAGGGCTGGGACCGAACCTCCGGCCCAAAATTTCGGAAATTGGTTATTTTTGCCCGATTTTCAAACATTTTCACGTTTTAAGCCTGTTTTTCGTGATTTTAACGCGGGATTTTCACCCAAACTCGTACTTTAACATAATAAACCCTAAATATTCATATTTTAATTCTATTTTGGGGAAAATCCTTGCTTAAGAATAAAATCTAGTGGGTAAGATTTATGGGTGGAGTGTTGACTTTACCTTAGTGTGTAACAAAAACAACCTCCCACACTCACTCCAAGACCATACCCAGCCACTATTCCCTCATACCTGGTCAATCATTATCCTTTTTCCCACCATTATTCCAGCCATACTCTTGAACAAAAGCTGGAAAATCCTCATCTCTCTTCCCACTTCACTCCTAATCCACCAAAGAGCAAACACTTTTCTCTCTCACTCTCCTCTCCAAATTCTCGAATTCTCCAGGAGTTCTAAGGCTTCTCGTACACCTTGGTAAATAAATCTCTTCCCACACTTGATTTCCTTACACTTCTTCACTCAAATCATGAGTTCCTTACACAAATATCATCATATTTGTTGTTAGATCTTCGAATCTTCAAACATCATCTAAGTGTTCTTGAGTTGAACACTTCTTTTCTTCACCATCCATCTTCTGAAATCACTCAAGGTGAGTTCATACCCCTATATTTTCATGTTTTCTCACGTTTTAAGAGGGGGGGGGGGGATACAAGTTAAAACACCAAGAATATAACTAAACTCATCCAACAGCTTCCATCATAAAAGTTTAACTCCATTCACAGACTGTTTTGGTCAACTTAAACATTTTAGTTTTCAAAAATGTATTAGATGCACGTTTTTCAGGTTTATAACTTTAAAATGACTACTTACACATGTCCATACTATTTTTCTACAATTTATAGCAATTTTTACAAAACTGCCTATCACTGTAGCTACGAATTCGGATTGAATATGGACATTTTCACAAAAGTTAGAGACATCTAAAAATAATAATAAAATTTACAAACAAGCTAGACACATTTTCTAAACTCTCAGAGTTTACGGATTTAGTTTTCGACTTCGTATGATTTTTCTGTGATTTTTCTAAAACAGTGTTAACGACTTACAACTTTCATCACACTTTGTAACATGTTGAGCAAAGTGTTAATCTTTGATGATTTCATATTTTACCTGTGTTTTTCATTGTGGTATAATTATATAATAGAAAATACTCACTGATTGGTAAGATTCCTTTGTCATTAGAAATAATACAAGGTAAGGCATGATAAACATGGTTATGTTCTTACTATACATTCGACTCACATAAAATGGGGTTCATTTGCATTACAAACGTTTTGGATAAACTATAATAGGTATAATTTATGTTACATATACATTACAAACAGTTATGTTAAACTATAATAGGTATAGTTTATGTATCAATTAAATTTCAAGCTCATTACCAAAGGTTTTCAGTTCAGTCCACGTAAATCTGTTAATGAATAAATTTGTGAGACATTCGCTTCGCGCTACATCCAAAGTAAAAAAAATCAAAAGTCTTGTAAGTTGTAACCAGAGTCTCTTGTAGGGAGAACGTGATAGTTGTGTATAGATCTATATTGGGTTTGACAAACCCACACCTGAGCTGTATGCAACAACTAGACCGGCAGGTCTGGGGTGACAAGTGTCATTTAACTTGCGACGCCTGAAGAATGTCGTATTACGAGGCCGTCTAAGTCACAGTATGGTTATAATAACTCACATGGGGTATTAACAAAACATAAGATTTACGGGTTCTACTTCTAAATTTAACGAGTTTTATGTCCATTCAAACTTGCATAAATTTCTTTAAGTATGGTAAAATACTTGTACACATCGATCTTGACTTTTAAGACTACAATGCATTACATAAGGAAAATATTGGATTTTCTCGAACAAACATCACTTTTACATGAAGAGGATTTTAAGTATCACTTTCAAAAGCTTATGAACTCACCAACTTAATTGTTAACACTTTTCCAAACTACTTGTATTCTCAGGGAATAAATAAAACAAGTTATCGGCCGCTTTTGAGGATGAAATGCTAAGGCGTCAAACGTTCATTTGTTTTTGTCAACATAATGTAATTGATTTGGAAACATGTAAATATATACTATGATGTAACTTTTTCAATTATATTTATGTTGGTTGTCTATACTTTGAGCACTATTGTAATTGTTGTTATGATACTACATGTGAAGTCCTCCATCCCCGGACGTTTCCGCCATCCTTGGTTTGGGGGTGTGACATTTGGATGGTTAAACAAAGTGGATTACAACCAAATAGTGATATGTTTAAGATTTTAATTTGTGTTTATTGTTAATTAAATAGAGTTGCTTTGGGTTTTAGAGCTTTTGAATATATGAAAAGTTGTGATTTGATGTTTGATGTTTCTACAAAGAGTTTGCTTGTGAAGAGTTTATGGAAAGAAGGAAAGTTGAGAGAGGCTGCTTATGTAGAAGAAGAAAGTGTAAAGATGAATGATGGTTTTATGGGTGTGGATCTTCAAAGAGTTTATAGAGTTTATTGTGATAGTTTTCCAAATAGTGATGATAGAAAAGATCTTTAAATGCTTTCTCTAATTTGAAGAACATCTTATGTTTTTATTCTCTTTGCTAAGATTCTTATCATAGTTCAAAATCGTCTAAAAGGAAACTTGATACATAAGAAGGAGTTTGATTTTATATATAAGAAGTGTTATTTATCTTCCCATTTTGTGGAAAAAATATTGGATTTTTGCAAGTTTACAAGCATTTTTGAGTTGATAAGTCAAAAAGATCAAATTTTGACCTCAGATTGAAGAGTAGTTGGTGGCCAAATGTCAAGTAATTAATAAAGGCTACAATACAACGTGACATTTATATAAATTTTCTTGAATTGTTTACTAAAATACCCAATTAAAAAATAGAAATTTGACAAAGAATATGGATTATTTAGAAATAGATTAGAAAGAAAGAAGGATTCACACATGAGATGTTGAAAAAGAAGGAATTTTTTACTAAGGCAAGGAAAAAAATGAGGTTTCATGCTAACAACCTTTCTTATTTATATATTTGAGGTCATTTTAAATGTCGCCTTATATTTGTTGTTGTATTTATAAATGTAATCGCTAACTTGAAAATAAAATCTCTCTTGAATGAACATGATCCAATATAGGACGTGTTCGGCACGCAGCTTTTGAGAGCTTCTAGCTTTTAAAAAAACGATAGTTAAAAAGAAAAAGTCTCATTCGAAGATAGTAGCGTTTAGGTTGTAGCCTAAACAAAAAGCTTCAAAATCAAAAGCTACATGAAGTAGCTTTCAACAAAAAGCTCCAAAATCAAAAGGTACATGAAGTAGCTTTCAACAAAAAGCTCCAAAATCAAAAGCTACCCGCTACCCGTTACCAGCTACCTGCTAACCGCTATCAGTTACCCACTACTAACTAGTTTTGCCAAACACGCCCATAGTGCGATGAATGAATGTCAAAAGGAGTGTTTTCTGATGATGGTAAAATAAGTCACCTTATGGAAAGCATTAGGTCTAATTTTAAAAGAATTATAAAAAGTATTTAACGATTTATGTATTTTGTTTGGCCAAATTACCTATTAACATAATGCATTTAAATGCTAAAAGTCGGATGCTATTTCCAATATATATATATATATATATATATATATATATATATATATATATATATATATATATATATATATATATATATATATATATATATAACATGTTCCTATTTTTAGAAATTCGGTAGAAAGTACATTACTATTTCCATGCTAAATTTAAACCTGATGCATTTAAATACAAAAATTAGAGCTGACGGAAATTTTATAGAAACTATGTTGTTATTTCCATGTTAGAATTAGACTTGATGCAATTGAATGCTAAAATTAGAGCTAATGTAATTTCAAAAAAAAAAAGAATTATAAAAAGTATGTTAGATTTTTTATAAAATTATACCTAATGCTATTTCCATAAAAATTTTAGAAAGTATGTTGGTATTTTAAGAAATTCTATAGAAAGTACGTTGGTGTGTCCAAGCTAGAATTTGATCATGCCGTTTTTTATACATTTCAAATTCCCTTTATATATATATATATATATATATATATATATATATTATTTACAACAGTATTGTAAAAATCTTGATTAGATTCCGATTAGTCCCTAAGCGTTACCCGACCAAATAAAAGACGTCTAACGATTAATCATTGCTTACACAATGAGTGAGCAGTAATAAACGATGAAATTTTAACACTTTGAAGAAATTTTATCTTAATAGAAACTATCTGATGAATGATTAGTGTTGTATTAATCATATTAATCTATTTTGTTATGATATTAGTGTTATTTAAGAAACTTTGCTATGATATTAATCAAATTTAATTATTAAAATTCCACAAATTAGCAATTAAAGGTCCCTGATTAATCTCCATTTAATCGATTAATCAATTAACCCCCTTCCACTGACTAACTAACATCGATCATTTTTTACAACATTAGATTTACAGTATAAAGTTGAAGTTTCCATGGTTACAAGAAAAAATAAGAACAAAATTATTTCTTTTTCTCTATAAGCAAAATGTTTCTTATAATGCAAACCTTTTTTTTTTTTTTTTGTTTAAGATATTACATCTTGTTTCATATTTTCTACTCCTTCCTCTCTTCCATGAAAACTACAACAATTTCTAATAGATTCACTTGAGTTCAAACTAACAAGCATAAGGATCATTACAAATTTTCCAAGATGTATAAAACTTATTTTTTCTTACTAAATCATAGTACTTTGAAAAACTTACTTACTTATAGCATTGCACTTTCATTTCTCTTATTAGGAGGTTATTAGAACTGTATTTTTTATTACTTCTATTACAATATTGACAACTTTCATTTAAACATAGTCTTTTTATATAATACATGCCTACACTTAGTCGTGCTACTTAAGAATTTCCTAGTTATAATATAAAAAATTCGAGTTGTTTATATGTCACTATCAAATTTGGAGCAAATTGGACTTCTTATTTAGAGTTGGTAGGTTGGCATATTTCTTATTTGTCTTTTATAGTCGGCATCTACAAAGATGTTAAATTTTAGTTATTTGTAGGATGATCACATACACACATCAACAAAAGTTGGTTAGCTAGAAAACAAAACTTCCCTTTTATGATTTTCCTTTCATTGTTTATTTTTCAATATACATACCAAATAGAAAAAATAGAAAGAGTCCATCAATTCCAAACATCAATATTATATTTCTATTTGATTTTTGAAGTCTTTCTCGAATATACAATTATACATCTTTCAACAAGTTTTTAATTTACATCAAAGTTTAACCTACACCAAAAACAAGGTATCCGAGCTTTGTGCATCCATATGAATGATCATAAGAGTAGAAACAATCTCATTCATACTTAATCTTTTCGATGGTTCACTTTCCAAACAACCAATACTCAGTTTCACCAAACGCAGTGCAAGTTCATCTTGATCTATAACAAACCCGAGGGAATGTCTAGCTTTCAACCGAGGGTCAATAATGTAATTAACCGTACTTTTTGCATTATTTCCATCACCCATAATCGAAATAACTTCTTCACACAACATCACTTGTCCCCCATCATCATCATTCTCATACACTGCTTTTTTTCCCGTTATCAGTTCCAACAAAACAACTCCAAATGCATACACATCGGTCTTCGTTGTCACAAATCCTGCCTCTAAATACTCCGGTGCGAGGTACCCCTTCGACTCAAACCGACATTTTACGGATGAATTTACGTTTTTGCCCTTCTCTATTGATTTTGCAAGACCAAATTTTGAAATCTTGGCTCGTAGATCCTTAGTTAATAGAATATTGCTAGTGTTTATATCTTTATGAACGTATGTTGGATTCACGAAATTATGTAGATATTGAAGACCTTTAGCAACATCTAAAGCAATACGAAGACGATTATTCCATGTTTGACTTTCTTGACATCTCAAATCTTGAAGCCATTCATTTAAAGAACCGTTTTCCATGAATTCGTAAACAAGATAACAAGATTTATCGTGTTCACAAACTCCATAAAGACCAATAAGATTGAAATGATTAATTTTTTGGAGAATTTTCACCTCTTTATTCGCGTGTGTCCCCGTTTGTTTGATCGCGACTTTTCTACCCTTTATACTTCCTTTATAAACCGAAGCACTTAATCTCTTTTCGAGGGTAAATCCGTCCGTCGCCTCGTCTAATTCTTCAAATTTGTAGATTTTGAGAACTTGATCAACACTAGCAATACCAAGTTGGATATCTTTAGGCAACTCCCATTTTACGATTTTACCCTTATTCGCTCTTTTCCTTTTCGATACTAAACATATCACAAAAACACCACTAAGAATCGCCAAGAAACCACCTGATATTGTCCCTATTATGATTCCTTTCTTTGACAACTTCGGATTCCGATTCTGATTCTGATTCCGATTCCGGTTGGGTGTTCTTGTTTGAGAACTTAAAGGTTCAGTAGAGAGTGGAACAAGAAGGGTAGTAAACGGAAAAATCAAATCTTTAACAGAAGAAAACCCGTTTTCCAAAACTAAATCTTGAAATTTCACATCAAACCGTTTACTAATTTTCTTGATTGAATCTTCCCAAGTAATCAAGTAAGTCAACAGAAACCTGATTCCCGACATGGTTTGATTAACGGTAGGACACGCACATCTAAGTGGGACACGAATCTTGCCACCAACTTGTAAATCATTTTCTTTATAAATATTGTTTTTTTGGAGGGAATCGCATGTGGTTAAACCTTGGAATGTGAAATTTGCGATAGTGAAATAGTTGGTGTTAATCGGAATAACAAAAGATGTGTTAGCTCGATAGTACTTACCAGAACAAGAACATGTAACCGGAATGATTAGCTCTTTATTTAGCGGCAAGTTTTCAGCGGAATCAGTGATTCCGTTGATTCGGGCGACATTTGTGGGGTCGGTTGACATTAGCTTGGAAATGGTGAAAACTTTGTTGTAAAGAGGTTGAGTTCTGAAGATTAAGAAGCTGGAACACGATTGGATTCCGTTGCAAGTGTAGAGGAATTCCGAGGTTAGTTCTGTTGTGTTGGAATTGTTACATTCCAGAATGTGGTTTCCGGAATACGTTTGTTGAGAAACCGATTCGTGAGCCAAAAACAGGAACGGAAATAGGAACAGGAATGGATTCATGGTTGATCGGAAAGTGGCGTTGGAATTGAAACACTTTGTGAAATAATTGAAGTTTGAAATGATGATGATATTATTTGTAGAAATAGTTGTTAAACCAAAAAGGGGTGAAAAGGACTTTGAAGATACATTAATTTAGATTTTAGAGTCCAGAATTTTCCAGCTTACAAAGCTTTTGAAGTCAAATCTTTTATCTGTGTATTGAAGGATGAAATATTAAGGATACAATTGTCCTGCATACGACTGTTTCATAAGTATTTAGAATTAAAAAGGAATTAAAACGGCTGTTTTACTTATTCTGTTTTTAGTTGATACTTGAACCTCTTCTGGACCGGTTTGTCATTGAAGAGATCGGGTCAAACCGGGCTTCTAGTAAATTGGACCGGTTGTTAGACAAATAAAAAACTGAACAATTTTTAACTGGGCCCAAAAAACCAAACCTAAACCATATGTAGCAGGGTGTAATATGAACCGACTTTAAAAAAAAAAAAAATCGCTAAAATAGAAAAGTTAAATTTTTATCACTTTTTTAAACCGATAACAAGATTTTTATTTTGTTATAAAGTGCAGAAAATAAAAAATGTTGTATTTGCAAGTCTTGCTTTTGGTTTTTTTGTAAAGTCGTTGTCAAGTATTTCATTTTGACATATTTTATGCATAGCTGGTATTTGAAATTCATAAAGTAACTATATAAACAAGGTAATGTAACGAGTTATTTAATGATCATATTTGGTTAGGATGTCAAAACAAATAAGTTTCTATTTTTTTTTTTTATATTGTATGTAAATAAATGTGTAATTTTTAATTTTGCTCTACACATTATTATTAACTGTAATAAACAAACCTGTATATACAAAAATAAAATAATAAAGATAAAGAAAAGATTATTTAAAAACAAATAAGTTAAGAATCTAATTTTTTTTTTTTGTAATTATTAAAAAAAAAAACTTGATATTTAATTAAAATAATGACTATTTGTTAAATGGTTTTTTAATTTGTTTGACTAAAAATTACATCTCCCAAATGAATTATAGTGCAATTGCTCATATTGAATGAAAAAATTATTAATGACTGAAAATTAACAAAATAAAAACAACTCTAAATCTGATTTATTCTATTCTATTGTGTAAAACAAACCTTTTTGTTTCAATTCAATGAACCATTGATTTCATCTTCATTAACATTAGCGTAGTCTATAATGGAATTGAGGTCAAAATAATACTTGATTTTTGAAATTCAAAAAAAAAAAAAACTATTTGTTTTTTTTATTATTATTGTCTATTGAATAGAATTGACAATTCTTGATGGAATATGCTTCCTAGCTTCCATTTTTTTTTTTAAATTTAATTTTCTTAGGCGCATCCCGCAGGTGTCTTTCTCATTCTATAATAAATTAAAAGAGTAGTAGATTTAGAATACGCATTGTTTCTATATGTAAAATTTATTAACAAAAATTCATTAATTTATGCTTAAAATCATACTATTATTAAAGTCCCTTTCACCACCTTTTTGGTTAATTAAACAGTCCCTTTCAACACCTTTTTGGTTTGAAAACATTTCCTAATTCTTTATTCTTGATGAGTTCAATTTTCCACAAATGATATCATCATGCTTAATAGTTGTCGTTCATATTCATTTAGTCAACAAACAATGCTTCAATTCCCAGCTACTTAACTTCAATCATTTTACAAAGGGTTCTAATTCCAACCCCACTTCCCTTTTCCCATCAATCATGAACCCATTCCTGTTCCTGTTTCCATTCCTGTTCCTGTTTCCATTCCTGTTTTTCACTCATGAATCCATCGCTCAACAAACGTACTCCGGAAACACTGTTATGGATTGCGACAATTCCGACAAAACAGGACCTTTCCCTTCATTCCTCTACACTTGCAACGGAATACAATCGTGTTCCACCTTCTTAATCTTCAGAACTCAACCACTTTACGACACCGTTTTCACCATCTCCAAGCTCATGTCAATCGACCATATGGATGTTGCTCGGATCAACGGAATCACCGATTCCAACGCCATCTTGCCTCTAAACAAAGAGCTAATCATTCCGGTAACGTGTTCTTGTTATGATCAATACTATCAGGCTAATACATCTTTTGTTATTCCCACTTTTTATGACACGTATTTCACTATCGCAAATCTTACATTCCAAGGTTTAACCACATGTGATTCCCTCGAAAAATATAATGTTTATGATCGACTTGATTTGCATGCTGGTGACAAGCTTCATGTCCCGCTTAGATGTGCGTGTCCTACGGTTAGTCAAACCAACGACGGAATCAGGTTTCTGTTGACTTATTTGATTACTTGGAAAGATTCGATCAAGAAAATTAGTAAGAGGTTTAATGTAAGTGTTCATGATTTAGTTTTGGAAAACGGGTTTTCTTCTGTTGAAGAGATTTTTCCTTTTACTACCCTTCTTGTTCCTCTATCTACCGAACCTTTGAATTCTCAAACAAGAACACTCGGCCGGAATCGGAATTGGAATCTTTCAAAGAAAGCAATCATAGCTGGGGTGTTATCAGGTGGTTTCTTAGCGATTCTTTGTGGTGTTTTTGTGATATATTTAATATCGAAAAGAGAAGTGAATAAGGGTAAAACCGTAAAATGGGCGTTGCCTAAAGATATTCAACTTGGTATTGCTAGTGTCGATCAACTTTTTAAAATCTACAGATTTGAAGAATTAGAGGAGGCCACGGACGGATTTACCCTCGAACACAGATTGAGTGCTTCGGTTTATAAAGGGAGTTTAAAGGGTAGAAAAGTCGCGATTAAACAGATGGGATCACACGCGAATAAAGAGGTGAAAATTCTTCAAAAATTTAATCATTTCAATCTTATTGGTCTTTATGGAGTTTGTGAACATGATAAAGCTAGTTACCTTGTTTATGAGTTCATGGAAAATGGTTCTTTAAACAAATGGCTTCAAGATTTGAATTGTCAAGAAAGTCAAACATGGAATAATCGTATTCGTATTGGTTTAGATGTTGCTAAAGGTCTTCAATATCTACATAATTTTGCGAATCCAGCTTATGTTCATAAAGATATAAACAGTAGTAATATATTACTTACTAAGGATCTACGCGCCAAGATTTCTAAATTTGGTCTTGCAAAGTCAACGGAGAAGGGCGAAAATGTAAATTCATCCATAAAATGTAGGTTTGAGTCAAAGGGTTACCTTGCACCGGAGTATTTAGAGGCGGGATATGTGACAACCAAGACTGATGTCTATGCATTTGGAGTTGTTCTTTTGGAATTGATAACAGGAAAGAAAGCTGTGTATGAAAATGATGATGATGGAGTAGAAGTGATGTTGTCTGAAGAAGTTGCTTCTATCATGGGTGATGAAAAGAATGGAAAAGGAAAGGTTAATTACCTTATTGACCCTCGGTTGCAAGCTAGACATGCCTTTGGGTTTGTTATAGATCAAGATGAACTTGCATTGCGGATGGTGAAACTAAGCTTGGGTTGTTTGGAATCGGAACCATCAAGAAGATTAAGTATGAATGAGATTGTTTCCACTCTCATGATGATTCAAATGGATGCACAAAGCTCAGAAAACATATTTATGGTGTAGAATTTTAAGATTGATTCATTAGTTGTATCTATTGAGCCTTTGGGAATAACAAATTGTATGTAATAGTCAAAATTATGATGTAAAAAACTTGTTGAATTGTGTGTATTCAAGAAACAACATCAACAATCAAATAAAAGAAAGTGCTTGAATCATGTAATTATACAATTAACTAACCATTTTAAGAAAAGAAATTACCATCAAAAGATGCTTAATAACTGCAAGACATACGGCTAAAGTTGAAATTGTATATACTCAATTTAAAGTACATGAAATTTACATGCAAGGAACAAACTTTTTGCTTTGCCCCGGATTCATCACTAATGTTTTTTTTTTTTTTTTTTTTTTTTTTTTTTTTTTTTTTTTTGCAATAAACTCTTAATGTATTATTTTACCAGTTAAATAAGGTAATTAACCAATTTCATTCCGGTGTCCAAGTTGCATTTAGTCTAGGTATCATTTTTGTATTTTTTTTTTCAAAATAAAAAATTAAACTAACAAAAACGTGGGTTTTCCTTTCATTTTTTTTTAATAAAAATCCCTTGTGAGCAATCTCCTTCTCCATTCCCAGTACTAACCCTAGTCGGTAACTCCTTTATAAACAATCGCCGGTGCCTTTCTTTTCAACCTTCTCTAGCAACTCCTTCACGAACCATCTTCGGCGACTTTCATCGCAACCATCTATAGCGTGTTTGTGTTTGCTTATATCCTTGTGCTCACCATTATAGATCTCTCGCTTCATTTAAATCAAGTTCTCCTTTCCATCAACGCAAGTTCATGAGAGGGAAGGGAACCAACATTGTCGGATTTGGCCCCGGAAAGAAAAGGGAGGCGGTTGGGGAAGAGCTTTTGCTCGTAACTACAAACGATCTATTTCATAGCTTAAAAAAGACTTGAAATTAAGGTGTGTAAAGTGCATTCACAAACCATCCTCGAGTATTGAAGATCACAAGTAGTTATATAAAGTGAAGTGTGAGAATTTTGAGAATCCTGGTGTTTGGTACCGTAGATCTTCTTCTCGACTCCATGGATTCCATCGAACCCTTTAGTATTCAATTAATCTAATTTTCTTTAGCTGGATTTTTTGAAGTTCTAAACTTCATCTCTTTGTTCATCTTTTTTTAGATTTAGAGTTTATTTTGGTGTGTTCATCTGATGTACTTTTTCTTATGGATTTTTTTAAAGCTCTGAACGTCATCTATATCTTCATCTTTTTCTGGATTTGATGAGTTCATGATGGGTCCTTGCAGGAATTTCCCTTTTAGTCTATCATATTACAAAAGTTTTTGATTTTTATTATTTCGGTTTCATGTTATCTTTAGTGTTTAAGGTCCATATTTAGGTGATAGAGGTTGAAACTAGAGGAGAGAAAGAGAATTTTTGGAGGGAGACACCGGGAGAGACTTTGAGTCCAAATAAATTTGGATGGGAAGGCAAATGCACAATCTTCTACCCTGAAAAGCAACAACTTTCCCTGTTGATCCAGAGATTGAATCCAATTGGCATACAACTGTTGTTTATGGATGGTTCTCTAGTAATATGTTTTTGTATTCGATTCATCTAATGTTCTTTTTCTATATTTTATTGAAGCTTTGAACTTCATATCCTTCTTCATTTGCGTCTGGATTTAGTATTTATTTTGGTGTATTCATGATGAGTTGGAGGAATATGAATGGTGGTAGTGTTGGGAGGTGGATAGCGGGTGGGGTGTAAGAAGGTGGTTGGAGGTGGAAGATAGTGGTGTCGGTGTTGGGAGGTAGGAGGTGGATGGTAGCAATGGTGGGAATTGGTTTACGAGAAGATGGAAAGTGCTTTGATTAAAATGGAATATGATTTAATAAGAATGATAATTGAAAAAGATCTAAAAAAAAAATCGATGTAGAGGCCATGTTTATGCCACATAGGCAAGTGTTGGTGACTCAAATGTACCATGGCACGGCTCGTAACCTTATTAACCAGACCCCAAAATTTACTTCATAATGTGTAATTGACATGTAATTTGAAAGTTGATGGACTAATTATGAAAAAAAAAAGACTTGAGTGACCAATCCAAGACAAAGCCAAAACTTTGTTGTGCTACAGTATCAATTTCGCAAAATTATATGCCACAAGGAACTAAATTTGGAATGGAGTTCCTAACATTTGTATAAAAGATGTATGAAAATGATATTTTTCATATAGGCTGTCATCTAATCTCACAGGAATGAGTTGAAACATTAAATAAGGGATGGCCATAAAATTCCAAATATGTGGATTCAAATTCATTTAAAGAAGATTTAAAGTCATGCGCTTTATGGGACTTACACATTAGTGGGTGTGCACTCCAGCTTCAATTTTTCAAGAGTAACAAACTCTAGCGACTGAACGTAGTCTCCATTAACGGGTAGATGGATAAAGTTTTGCACTTTATCAACACAAAATTTGATCTTTAAGACCCATAAACACATATGATTTGTGTTTTTTATACACCATAGGACTTGAACCCTCAACCACTTGAGGAGGGACACATTTCCAATGTAACATCCCCCTCTGGTACGTATCACAATATTGTCCGCTTTGGGCCACTCGGCACGAGGACTTCCCAGGGGGTCACCCATCCCGATACTACTCCCGCCCGAGCACACTTAACTGCAGAGTTCTTATGGGATCTGCTGCCCTCACGGCTTTAAAACGCGTTGTGACAAGGAAGGTATCCACACCCCTTATAAGGAGATGTTTTGTTCTCCTTCCAAGCTGATGTAGGATCAGGTGCAACCCACCTTCACCCCCCATTATAGGGTTCGACGTCCCTGTCGAACACATCGACCCGTGCCCTGGCTCTGATACCATTTGTAACATCCCCCTCTGGCACGTATCACAATATTGTCCGCTTTGGGCCACTCGGCACGAGGACTTCCCAGGGGGTCACCCATCCTGGTACTACTCCCGCCCGAGCACGCTTAACTGCAGAGTTCTTATGGGATCTGTTGCCCTCACGGCTTTAAAACGCGTTGTGATAGGGAAGGAGAACTAAGCACCAGATCCCATCAGAACTGCCCTCACGGCTTTAAAGTCGGTTAGATCTGATCCCACATCGGCTGGGAAGGAGAACTAAGCATTCCTTATAAGGGGTGTGGATACCTTCCTTATCACAACGCGTTTTAAAGCCGTGAGGGCAGCAGATCCCATAAGAACTCTGCAGTTAAGCGTGCTCGGGCGGGAGTAGTACTAGGATGGGTGACCCCCTGGGAAGTCCTCGTGCCGAGTGGCCCAAAGCGGACAATATTGTGATACGTGCCAGAGGGGGATGTTACAAATGGTATCAGAGCTAGGGCATGGGTCGATGTGTTCCACGGGGACGTCGAACCCTATAATGGGGGGTGAAAGTGGGTTAGATCTGATCCCACATCGGCTGGGAAGGAGAACTAAGCATTCCTTATAAGGGGTGTGGATACATTGTTTGATCACACTATAACACATCGCAACCCATGTTTAAAAAAGTCAAACCATACATCCCATCAAAATATCAGAGTACAATCCCAGTGAATCTCGTAAATGCAGAAACCAGAGTGTGTGCATGATGTGCCGCTACCGCGCCGGCTCCTTCCCCTTCGGTGAAGAGGTACCTGAGTCTCGTCCCTACTCGGCGAGTCGGACCTTATGACTCGCCGAGTCCAAGGCTAAAATAGGGTAAGACTCAAATAAAATTCACATACCGGAAACCAGGTGCTACAAATCTCCCCCACTTATTTTAGACTTCGTCCTCGAAGTCTGCTGCTCGATCCTGAAACAGCTCGGGGTAATGCTCCATCATCTCGTCCATCGGCTCCCAAGTCCATTCCGAACCCTTGCGGTGTTGCCATTGCACCTTCACTAGTTCTACCCTCTTGTTCCTCAAAGCCTTTGACTTCCTGTCGAGTATTGCGACTGGGCGCTCAATGTAATTCAAGCTGTCATCAACCTGAATATCCTCCAACGGTACTACCGCTGAATCGTCCACCAGGCACTTCCGCAGCTGCGAAACATGGAAAGTGCTGTGGATCTGACTGAGCTCGGCTGGCAGATCCAGCCTATACGCCACCTTGCCCACCCGGGCTACAACCCTGAACGGCCCGATGAATCTTGGGCCCAACTTGCCCCGCTTCCTGAATCGAATGACGCCTTTCCAAGGCGACACTTTCAGGAGAACCATATCCCCGACTTGGAACTCCAAGTCGGATCGACGCTTATCGGCGTAACTTTTCTACCGACTCTGAGCAGTCTGAAGTCTGCTCCGAACCTGCTGGATCCTCTCGGTCGTCTCTAGCACCACCTCGGTGCTTCCCATGACTCTCTGGCCAACTTCACCCCAACATATCGGGGTTCTGCACCTCCACCCGTACAACATCTCGAACGGTGGTCGGTCAATACTCGCGTGATAGCTGTTGTTGTAGGAGAACTCAGCCAAGGGAAGATAGGTATCCCAGCTACCACCGAAATCCAACACACACGCCTGCAACATGTCCTCCAAAGTCTGGATGGTCCGCTTACTCTGACCATCTGTCTGCGGGTGAAAGACGGTGCTAAAATGCAATCGAGTGCCCAACTCGTCATGAAACTTCTTCCAAAATCTGGAAGTGAAACGTACATCCCTATCCGAGATCACCGATACCGGCACCCCGTGCCGTGCCACTATTTCCCTGATATAGATATCGGCCAACTTCTCGGCCGATATGCTCTCCTGAATCGGAATAAAGTGAGCACTCTTGATCAGTCGGTCCATGATGACCCAAATCGAATCCACTCCACGAGCGGTTCTGGGAAGCTTTGTAATAAAGTCCATGGTGATATCTTCCCATTTCCACAGTGGAATGTCCAACGGCTGCATCTTACCATGCGGTCTCTGATGTTCGGCCTTGACCTTCTTGCAGGTCAAGCACCGCTCTACGTACCATGCCACATCTCGCTTCATGCAGGGCCACCAATAGTTCAGACGAAGATCCCTATACATCTTCGTCGCCCCGGGATGGATAGAGAATCGGGACTTGTGTGCCTCATCCATCAAAATCTGGCGGACGCCCCCGTGATACGGCACCCACACCCTATGGTGTAGTGTCAATAGACCCCGACTATCATAATCAAAAGAGGATACCTGACCCACCACGCGCTCGCTCTTCCGATGCTCCTCCTTGATAGCCTCCTGTTGAGCCTCCCGAATTTGCTCCAATAGGGGAGTCACTACGGTCATCCTCAGGCATACGTCCCTGATCGGCGCCGCCTTGCGGCTAAGCGCATCGGCCACCACGTTGGCCTTCCCCGGGTGGTAAAGGATCTCGCAATCATAATCCTTCACCACATCCAACCACCGACGCTGCCTCATGTTCAGATTCGGCTGGTCCATGAGATACCTCAGACTCTTGTGGTCCATGTAGATGGTACAACGAACCCCGTAGAGGTAATGTCGCCAAATCTTGACGGCGAAGACCACGGCCCCCAACTCCAAATCGTGCGTCGGGTAGTTCGCCTCGTGGGGCTTGAGCTGCCTCGAAGTGTATCCCCCTCTGACACGTATCACAATATTGTCCGCTTTGGGCCACTCGGCACGAGGACTTCCCAGGGGGTCACCCATCCTGGTACTACTCCCGCCCGAGCACACTTAACTGCAGACTTCTGATGGGATCCGGTGCATTAGTGCTGGTATAATGGGGGGTGAAGGTAGGTTGCACCTGATCCTACATCGGCTTGGAAGGAGAACGAAACATTTCCTTATAAAGGGGTGTGGATACCTTCCTTGTCACAACGCGTTTTAAAGCCGTGAGGGCAACAGATCCCATAAGAACTCTGCAGTTAAGAATGCTCGGGCAGGAGTAGTACCAGGATCGGTGACCCCCTGGGAAGTCCTCGTGCCGAGTGGCCCAAAGCGGACAATATTGTGATACGTGCCAGAGGGGGATGTTAGAAATGGTATCAGAGCTAGGGCACGGGTCGATGTGTTCGACAGGGACGTCGAACCCTATAACGGGGGTGGAAGTGGGTTAGATCTGATCCCACATCGGCTAGGAAGGAGAACGAAACATTTCCTTATAAAGGGGTGTGGATACCTTCCCTATCACAACGCGTTTTAAAGCCGTTAGGGCAGCAGATCCCATAAGAATTCTGCAGTTAAGCGTGCTCTGGCGGGGGTAGTACCGGGATGGGTGACCCCCTGGGAAGTCCTCGTGCCGAGTGGCCCAAAGCGGACAATATTGTGATACGTGCCAGAGGGGGGGTGTTAAAATGGTATCAGAGCTAGGGCACGGGTCGATGTGTTCAACGGGGACGTCGAACCCTAAAATTGGGGGGGGGGGGGGGTGAAGGTGGGTTGCACCTGATCCTACATCGGCTGGGAAGGACAACTAAGCATTCCTTATAAGGGGTGTGGATACCTTCCCTATCATAACGCGTTTTAAAGCCGTGACGGCGGCAGATCCCATAAGAACTCTGCAGTTAAGCGTGCTCGGGCGGGAGTAGTACCGGGATGGGTGACCCCCTGGGAAGTCCTCGTGCCGAGTGGCCCAAAGCGGACAATATTGTGATACGTGCCAGAAGGGGGTGTTAAAATGGTATCAGAGCTAGGGCACGGGTCGATGTGTTCGACGGGGACGTTGAACCCTATAATGGGGGGTGAAAGTGGGTTAGATCTGATCCCACACCGGCTGGGAAGGAGAACTAAGCATTCCTTATAAGGGGTGTGGATATCTTCCCTATCACAACGCGTTTTAAAGCCGTGAGGGCAGCAGATCCCATAAGAACTCTGCAGTTAAGCGTGCTCGGGCGGGAGTAGTACCAGGATGGGTGACCCCCTGAGAAGTCCTCGTGCCGAGTGGCCCAAAGCGGACAATATTGTGATACGTGCCATAGGGGGATGTTACAAATGGTAGTGGGTTAAATCTGATCCCACATCGACTGGGAAGGAGAACTAAGCATTCCTTATAAGGGGTATGGATATCTTCCCTATCACAACGCGTTTTAAAGCCGTGAGGGCAGCAGATCCCATAAGAACTCTGCAGTTAAGCGTGCTCAGGCGGGAGTAGTACCAGGATGGGTGACCCCCTGGGAAGTCCTCGTGTCGAGTGGCCCAAAGCGGACAATATTGTGATGCGTGCCAGAGGGGGATGTTACAAATGGTATCAGAGCCAGGGCACGTATCGATGTGTTCGACAGGGACGTTGAACCCTATAATGGGGGGTGAAGGTGGGTTGCACCTGATCCTACATCGGCTTGGAAGGAGAACAAAACATCTCCTTATACGGGGTGTGGATACCTTTCTTTTCACAACGTGTTTTAAAGCTGTGAGGGCAGCAGATCCCATAAGAACTCTGCAGTTAAGTGTGCTCGGGCGGGAGTAGTACCGGGATGGGTGACCCCCTGGGAAGTCCTCGTGCCGAGTGGCCCAAAGCGGACAATATTGTGATACGTGCCAGAGGGGGGTGTTACAAATGGTATCAAAGCCAGGGCACGAGTCGATGTGTTCGACGGGGACGTCGAACCCTAAAATGGGGGGTGAAAGTGGGTTAGATCTGATCACACATCGACTGGGAAGGAGAACTAAGCATTCCTTATAAGGGGTGTGGATATCTTCCCTATCACAACGCGTTTTAAAGCCGTGAGGGCAGCAGATCCCATAAGAACTCTGCAGTTAAGCGTGCTCGGGCGGGAGTAGTACCAGGATGGGTGACCCCCTGGGAAGTCCTCGTGCCGGTGGGTTGCACCTGAACCTACATCGGTTTGGAAGGAGAACGAAACATCTCCTTATAAGGGGTGTGGATACCTTCCTTGTCACAACGCGTTTTTAAAGCCGTGAGGGCAGCAGATCCCATAAGAACTCTGCAGTTAAGAGTGCTCGGGCGAGAGTAGTACCGGGATGAGTGACCCCCTGGGAAGTCCTCGTGCCGAGTGGCCCAAAGCGGACAATATTGTGATACGTGCCAGAGGGGGATGTTACAAATGGTATCAGATCCCATAAGAACTCTGCAGTTAAGCGTGCTCGGGCGGGAGTAGTACCGGGATGGGTGACCTCCTGGGAAGTCCTCGTGCCGAGTAGCCCAAAGCGGACAATATTGTGATACGTGCCAGAGGGGGATGTTACATCCAACACACGTGATACTGTTAGGTCTAAGGTCTTTTGGTACATATGTTGTTTGTTGATTTCGGGTCCTCTGGACTTGCTGGGAAAATGTCCTCAAGATTCCAAAATTACACCTATATTATTAGATGCTACAATCAAATGGATTAATCTATCAAGCCTACTCCAAATTCCTCTTATACTCTTCACAATATAGAGCAACACTTTTCTACCTTATAAAATAAAAGAAGAAAAAAGCAAAAAAAATCAAACGCTGCAAGTGTATGAGATTGGGGTGTAATGAAACCAAAACATTGGTCTCCTTTTATAGTCTTGAGTACAAACCAACCTTCTTTCCTTCCTTGCACCGATGTGGAATGTAACACTATTCATTTATTAGCTAAAAACTCAACAATTTGTACGTTGGATAATTAAATGAAAGAAAAGTGCAACCACATAAAAAAGGAACATTATCTTTAGTTGGAAATCATAATTCTAAAGTAATAGAATTATCATACTGAAGTAATAGAATTATCATACTCTGCCATAAAAATATCACCGCTTAAAATATATCATCCTAATAATTCCTCTATGGCACATATTGGATATTTTGTTGAAAGATTATGGTGCGACTTCCCTCTTTTGCATACCTAAAAAGTCATTAGCCATCAACATCAATTTTCACCACACATCTTATATTTATGCCCATCTAATTCTTATGTATAAATATGCGCAGTCGCTAACAAAAACATATGCCTTTCCATGGTAACATACATACCATGGGGATGCCAGATCTCAAACAAAATCATCACCGTTAATAACGAAATATATATTTTTAGTTGTATTAGAGCCTTATGTCAAATTTGCTTCAACTACACAATTTCACGTAACATGCCCAAACTGTCTAAACTTCCAACATATTAGATTCTTCTTTCATTTTTCTTCTTTCTATTCTCACATGTCAAAATTGTCCCTTCTGAAGAAGTATGGCTGCTACTTTCCAATGTATTTTTTTCTTCTGACAACAACTTGTTAGTCACATCTACATACGACGATGTCTCTTTCTCATACATCATAATGGGATTTATATGCTCATAAATAGATGTAAAAGATAATATGAGCCTCAATGCTTTGTCCTCGTCTTCAACCTTCCATTCAATAACATCTAGTTCTAACACAATATTATTAAGAACACTTAATGGTCGGAAATTTTTTGTGTCTCAATTCATATGAAGAGTATGAAACTGATCCTTGAGATCATATCTGGTTCATCAATCTTAGCAACTGTAACATCCTAATGTCCAGGTTCTTCTAAATTTATCCATATAATTCTTATTCTTCTCAAATTGGTCCTTCAGTTCTAGAATTATGCTTTGAATCCCTAATGGCAATTTCATAATTTGGGAAAGAGGGGCACACCAAGCATACATGTGTCTACGCTGAGCGTACTAGAGCATGCTCTAGTACGTTAGGCGTACACTTATGTACGTGGGGCGTACTAATATCAGGAGGAAACCCTAATTTTTAGGGTTTAAGGGGTATTTAAGCAACATTATGGCTCATTTCTCCGTACCTTTTCAGCTGCCACATCCTTTGAGACGTTTTTGCAAACCCTAGCCCCCTTAGTGTGTATTTTGAGCTCAAGAGTGTGTTTTTTTGGTGTGTTAAAGGAATAAGAAGTTGCATCAGGGAGCCTTGAAGTAGAAGCAAGCTTGTGGATCTGGGATCTTTGCCTTCTTAAGAAGCTCCAGAAGGTATAAAGCCTATACCTTGATGTCTTGGTTGTTAGATCCCATTTCGGGTGTTTTATGTTGCTTTTCTTGTCCCAAAGGTCCCATATTGTGCATGGTTGGTTATTGTCATTTTGAGTTATCTTTCCAGACCCTATGAGGGGTCCTAAGCCATAAAAATGAGGTCCCAATTGCTAAAATTGTTTCATGCATCTTGTAGAAGGTCATAATGGATTAAGACCTTGTATTAAGAACTTTATGGACTTATAAAGTCATAAAGTCGTAAACATTATGACTCAAGGGTGCATTTGGAACATATATCTGAAGTATGGTGTAACATCCCAAAAAAGACCCAAATTTTTTTTTGTTGAATAATTACTAAAAACACCATAATAAAATCATAAGGTAAACTCGTACGTCAATATCTCACAAACAAAAGTTAAGTGTTATAAGTAAACTGAATCAAGAATGTATCAATCACATCTATGAGAAACAAAACAACTCCCAGGACAACTGATGTTGTGGTGTGTGTGTGCGATGCTATCAACTCGAGCTCTTCCCTCTGCTTGTGGAAGTACCTGAAACCAAAACTGAAACTGTATGCACGAAGCTTAGTGAGCTCCCCCAAACTACCACATACCATATAATACATATAATCACATACTGCGCCTTGCTTACTGCATCGGACCGAAGTCCGGAAACTGCATCGGACCAAAGTCTGGAACTAACCAGGGCCTTGCCCTCTGCATCGAATCGGGATCCGGAACTACTGAGGCCTTGCCTCCTGCATCGGACCAAAGTCCGGAACTACTGCATCAGACCGAAGTCCGGAACTGACTGCATCGGACAGAAGTCCGGAACATACTGAACATAGCATCACATAAACATATCAACTAACATGAGTACATAGATAGCATACTACATCGGGATGTAACCCGGAACACATAACACAAAATACTGTCTGAGCCACGAAGGCATCAAACATGCTAAAATCTGCATCGAACCGAAGTCCGGATACTACTGCTAGCTAAACGGGCCGGCATTGTGGCCTTAGACTCGTTCCTACTGAAAAGAAACTCACCTCGTGATCTGGCTGCTGAGTGTGTGGCTCCGGGAACTATCTGTTGCTGCTCCGGTATCTCCCCGGCTACAAATCCACAATTACACTCAATCAATTTATTAATAACTGTATTGGGGTAAATGACTCCTTTACCCCTAGCTAAAGTCAACTCTCCTGGTCAAAGTCAACTTTACAGTTGACCTGACTCGCCGAGTTGGGCCGCCAACTCGCCGAGTCCCTACTCTCATTTCTCACGCTACTCGCTGCTACTCATCGAGTATGGCATCAACTCGACGAGTTCCCTTTCGAATCTAAAACCTCAGGCAATCTGCATCAGACTCGCTAAGCCGTATGAACAACTCGACGAGTTGTTCTTCGAGCTAAGAAGATTGCCTTGGACTCGCCGAGTTGTATGAACAACTCGCCGAGTCCCTCCATTACTGAGTCTAACCATAACTCGCTGAGTCCACTCCATCACTCACTGGTCTCACTCAGCATCACTCAAAAAGGGAAAAATCAGGGACTCGCGGCTCGACTCGCCGAGTCGTTCTTCCGACTCGCCGAGTCGCTTGCATGCAGCAACTCAAAACTTGATTCTGCTTGAATCCGTTGCATGAAACTTATAGATCTGGACCCCCTTAACTCGATTAGCACGTAAAGATTCTATCTTTACGTGCCCATATGCATTCATGAAGATAAAATGGCTCAAAAAGCATAATAAAGGCTAGATCTAGGGTTTCCATGCAAAGTATCTTCATAAAGGCAATAGATCTAGGCTCTGAAACTTCTAAATGAATAGATCTAAGGATATCTCGACTTATTAGGACATCCATACAATCATAAGGCTTGGGAAAAGCATCAACTAGATCTAGAAGAGTCCTAATGGAGGTTTAAAGCATAAAACAAGAGGGAATCCAAAGAATACCTCAAAGAACTCTGATTTGCCCTTGGATATTTGCACTACTCCACATCTCCTTGCTCCTTTCTTCTTCTCCTTCTTGAAGCCTTCACAAATCAACACAAGAACACTTAGTTCACTCAAGGATGGATTAGGGTTTTCTCACAGCGTTATGAGGGTGAAGGAGGCGAGAATGGGGGCTATAAGGTGGATTAAATAGTGAGCAAACCCGGAGATTTAGGGTTTCAACCTGGCAGACCGACTCGCCGAGTCCCAAATATGGACTCGCCGAGTCGCCGATCTATACGCTGATCAACAACGCGACCCTACTCGACGAGTCGGGACATAGACTAGTCGAGTTTCTCTACAACTTAAAAAAAATAAATACTAAAAACCACATACCAGAGACGGGTCGTTACAACTCTCCCCCACTTGACTCAGACTTCATCCTCGAAGTCTGCTGCTGCGTCTGCAAATAACCCGGGATAATGTTCTCTCATCTCATCTTCAGCCTCCCACATCCATTCAGACCCCTTCCGGTGCTCCCACTGCACCTTCACTAGCTAAATTACCTTGTTCCTCAAGGTCTTTGCTTTCCGATCCAGAATCGCGACCGGCCTCTCAATATAATTCAAGCTGCTATCCACCTGGATATCCTTTAAAGGAACAACTGCTGACTCGTCCACCAAACAATTCCTTAACTGAGACACATGGAAAGTGTCGTGGATCTGGCTAAGCTCTGTCGGAAGATCTAGCCGATAAGCAACCCGACCCACCCGGGCCAAAACCCTGAAAGGACCAATAAACCTGGGACCCAACTTGCCCCTCTTCCGGAACCTGATAACACCCTTCCAAGGTGAGACCTTCAGAAGAACCATGTCACCCACCTGAAACTCCAACTCTGAACGCCTCCTATCGGCGTAACTCTTCTGCCGACTCTACGCAGTCTGTAGTCTACTACGGACCTGCTGGATCAACTCGGTCGTCTTGAGCACCACCTTTGTGCTCCCAATGACTCGTTGACCCACCTCGCCCCAACAAATCGGGGTCCTGCACTTCCTCCCATAAAGCATCTCAAAGGGAGGTTGATCAATGCTCTCATGATAACTGTTGTTATACGAAAATTCCGCTAACGGAAGATACGTATCCCAACTACCACCAAAATCCAAAACGCATGCCCTAAGCATGTCCTCGAGAGTCTAAATCGTCCTCTCACTCTGCCCGTTCGTCTGAGGGTGGAAAACGGTGCTGAAGTGGAGACGAGTACCCATCTCGTCATGGAACCGCTTCCAGAATCTGGAGGTAAAACGGACATCTCGGTCTGACACCACCGATACCGGCACTCCATGGCGTGCCACAATCTCACGCACATAGATATCGGCTAACTTTTCTGCCGATATACTCTCCTGGATCGGGATAAAATGGGCACTCTTCGTCAACCGATCCACTACTACCCATATCGAATCTACTCCTCGTACGGTCCTGGGAAGCTTGGTGATAAAATCCATAGTGATGTCCTCCCATTTCCACACGGGAATGTCTAACGGCTGCATCTTGCCGTGAGGCCTCTGATGTTCTGCCTTGACCTTTCTGCAGGTCAGACACCTCTCCACATACCAAGCAACATCCCGCTTCATGCAGGGCCACCAATAATCGGGTCGAAGATCTCTATACATCTTCGTTGCCCCTGGATGGATAGAAAATCGAGACTTATGAGCCTCGTCCATCAACACCTGCCGTACTCCGCCTCCGTACGGTACCCACACTCTCCCATGAAGGGTCAACAACCCCCGACTATCATAATCGAACGCAGCTGCTCGACCTACAATCCTCTCACATTTCTGCTTCTCTTCCTTGAGGCCCTCAACCTGAGCCTCCCTGATCCGTTCCAACAACGGAGTAATCACAGTCATTCTCAAACACAAATCTCTTATAGGGGTTGTTGTCACCTTCCAACTCAAGGCATCGGCCACTACGTTGGCCTTTCCTGGGTGATAAAGGATTTCACAATCATAATCCTTCAGCACATCCAACCATCTCCTCTGCCTCATGTTTAGACTCGGTTGATCCATAAGGTATCTCAAGCTCTTGTGATCCGTGTAGATGGTACAACGGACCCCATAAAGATAATGTCTCCAAATCTTGAGGGCAAACATCACTGCTCCCAGCTCCAAGTCATGCGTAGGATAGTTAGCCTCGTGAGGCTTCAACTGTCTCGAGGTGTAAGCTATCACATGCCCCTGCTGCATCAACACTACTCCCATACCTGTGATTGAGGCATCACAGTAGACTACAAAATCCTCTATCCCGTCGGGCAGGGAAAGAATCGGAGCCTCGCATAACCTTTGCCTGAGGGTCTCGAATGCCGTCTGCTGCTCAGGCCTCCAACGAAACACCACCGACTTCCTAGTCAGTCGGGTGAGCGGTACTGCAATCTTGGAGAAATCCTTAATGAACCTCCGATAATACCCTGCCAACCCCAGGAAACTCCGAATCTCGGATGGAGACCTCGGGACTTCCCACTGCATCACGGCCTCTATTTTGGCCGAATCTACCAATATACCCTTCTGGTTGATGAGGTGACCAAGGAACTGCACCTCACACAACCAAAACTCGCACTTGGAGAACTTCGCGAAAAGCCTCTCCCTTCTCAACACTTCTAGCACCTCCCTCAGGTGCTCCTCATGCTGCTCCTGAGTCTTGGAGTACACCAAGATATCATCTATGAATACTATCACAGACCGATCCAACATCGGTCTACATACGCGATTCATGAGGTCCATGAATGCGGATGGAGCATTAGTGAGCCCAAAAGGCATCACTACAAACTCATAATGACCATATCAGGTCCTGAAAGCAGTCTTCTACACATCTTCGCCTCTAACTCGCATCTGGTGATATCCGGAGCATAAATCGATCTTGGAGAACCAAGATGCTCCCTGAAGCTGATCAAACAAATCATCTATCCTCGGGAGGGGGTAACGGTTCTTCACTGTTACCTTATTCAGCTCCCGGTAGTCGATGCACATACGGTGCGACCCATCCTTCTTCTTCACAAATAAGATCGGCGCCCCCCAGGGTGAATTACTCGGCTGAATAAAACCCTTGTCTAGCAACTCCTGCAGCTGCGTAGACAACTCCTGCATCTCAGGGGGAGGTAATCGATACGGTGCCTTGGCTATCGGAGCCGCACTAGGAATTAGGTCGATCCCAAACTCGACCTGTGTCTCGGGAGGTATTCCACGTAAATCCTCCGGGAATACATCCGGAAAGTCTCGTACTACCGGAACATCGTCCACTGTCGACTTGTCCTCCTCTCGGGCATCCATAACGTAGGCTACATAGCCTGCGTAACCCTGCTGAAAATAGCGTCTCGCCCTCGCGGCTGAACAAAGAACTGGTCCACGTTGTGGCCTCTCGCCCTGAATCACTAACTCTCCTCCACTGGGAGTGCGAATCCTCACTAGCTGTAACTCGCAATCAATCACGGCCCCGTTGGGACTCAACCAATCCATGCCCACTATAACCTTATTTCCACGCAGGGGAATAGGGACCAAATCCACCAAAAACTGCTCGTCAAAAAACTGGAGAGAACATCCTCGATGTACTCTGGCGACCCTCACGGTCCTATCATCTTCTATCTCAACCTCTAATGGACAATCCAGCTCCCCAGGAGCTCTACTAAATCTCTTGCTAAGCGCTAGCGATACAAACGATCGGGTAGCCCCCGAATCAAATAATATTGTAGCAGAGATGCCGTTCACAGAGAACGACCCTATACAAAACATATAACCATAAGCAATACTCAATAATAATAACAATAATATAGAGATGAAGGGAAAAATACATACCCATCACCACATCAGGAGTCGCTCGCGCCTCCTCTGCTGTCATCTGAAAAGCTCGGCTCCTAGCCACTGGTGTCTCTGCTCGGCCCTGACGGCCATCTGTAATCCTCAAAGTAGCAGGGGCAGGTGCAACCACCTTCCCTGCTGCAGCTAAACTTTTACACTGGGACTTTTTATGTCCCCTCTAATTGCACTGAAAGCAAATCAGATCTAATGCTGCAACAGCACCCGTACAATCCCTGCTCAAATGCCCAGTCCGACCGCACTTGTAGCAGCCGGAACTCCCTGCCTTGCACGTCCCCTCGTGCAATCTCCCACACTTGCCACATCGATCGTGGCTCTGCTGACTCCTGGACCTGTGATCAGATACCTTGGGCTTTTTTCCCGAACCTCCTGAACCCAAAACCGCCTCCGTTTTCCTCTTCTTCTCCATCTCTGGATCAATCTTCCTCTCCCGAGCTCTAGCAATCATGTCATCCAGCGTTTTACAGCTGGACCGGCTCAAAAACATGCGAATATCACTCCGCAACATCTCATGATAACGGGCCTTCTTCATCTCCTCATCGGCTGCATACTGAGGAACAAGAAGAGCCCTCTCCCTGAACTTGGCGGTGATCTCCGCCACGGTCTCTGTAGTCTGGGTGAGGTCCTGAAACTCTCGGGCTAACTGCTGTACCTCAATAACTGGTGCAAACTCTGCCCTGAACCTGGTAGAGAAATCGGCCCAAGTCATGGCATCTAACGCTGCATCATCTCCAATGGTATGACCGACCTCCTCCCACCAATCCCGTGCCCTGTCCTTCAGAAGATAGGACGCCAATCTAACCTTGTCCCCTTCGGGACACCTGCTAGTGCGAAATACGTTGGCCACATACGCCAACCATCTCGTGCTCGCTATGGGGTCCCGCGCCCCATGGTAGTTTGGAGCTCCACATGCCCTGAACTCCCTGAACGTAAGTGTGCGCGACCCCATCATGGCCGCCATCTCGGCACGGAAAGTGCCCAATCTCTCATCCATCAGCTCTAGAATACCCTCCTTGATTGAACCGAAGATCCCAGGAGTCTGCTCCAGTATGATGCGGGTAACCTCAGAAGAAAGAAACTCTCTGGTCTGCTCATCCATCTGCCCGGCCTCCGGGCCTGATCCTGGTCCTGATCCCTCTCCGGCATCTGAACTGCCGACTGTTGGTCTCGAACGCAAAACTACCATTCTGAAACATATCATGACAACATCAGAAAACTGAAATATCTCAAGGGATCATGATACTAATACTAGCTTCCTGGTCTTGTCTTTGGCCTTCCTTGATTCGAGTATGAATCCTCTGCTTTCAGTAGTACGGGCCCATACTACCTTCCACATCTATCCGTACTTTCCTCAAGAACTGCCTTGACTCCACCAAGTCACTCCTACTACTGCTGATCTCTACTACTCTCATCCTAGGCTTGCCCTAGGGAAATCTTGACTCTGCTCAAAACAGTCCTCAGTTGCTGAAGGCCTCCTTGAAATGCTAATTAGCCATCACCTGAATACCATCACATGTGATGAGGCTCGGATAATCCTTCGAGTAAAAGGCTTGTCCCTACAACGGTTAGACTCAAACAAGAGATGCACAATAGGGCCAAATCCAACACTCTGAGATTATTCAACCCTGATCACATGTGACGTGACGTATTCACCAAACGGCTAACTCTCATTACCAAGAGTTCTACATAGCACGAAGCAAGCAGCATTCGGACACCGGAAATTAACCAAGCAATCCTACTCTCATAACAAGAAACCGGTCTAGCATACAATGCTAAGATCGCGCTACCAGGCATAACCTAAACATGCTATCCTACTGCTGTCTACTCGTTACTAGCATGCAATTCTCATAAAGCTAAACACATATAGCAGGCACATAAGGCATCCTCCTAGATCCTTAGTCCTATACTAGCATCCTGTTCTACTGAAACTGGAACAATTATTCATAATCATAAAACTTGTATGGGTAATTTGGGAGTACTTACTTGAGCTCGGCTGATCGCATGCACCACACCCTTATCTTGTTTAAAAATTCTTTTCTTTCTAAGTCCTTTTTTTCAAAATTTCATTCGAAAATATTTTTCCTTTTTGAAAATCTTTATCTCTCCCTTAGTTTGAGTTCAGATACACTCGGGGGTGTATCCGAATCCCTCAAACCAAGGCTCTGATACCAACTTGTAACTATTGGGTTTTAGCCATAAGAACTTTCCTATGTGCGCATGCAAAACCCTATTGCTTGGATCTAGGCTTTCTAATAAACATGCTTTTGAATCCAAGACTTCTAATGGCTAATTAGGTTAAACAACAATATTAAAACAGATCTAGAATCATACCTTTGAATCCCTTATTGATCTTGTTTGTCTTGGAGCTTCTAGAGTCACAATTGTCACTCCTCTAATGGCTTACAAACACCAATAGCAAGCAAGATGATTTAGGAGAGAGGAGAGGGGAGGAATTCGACCAGAGGTTCCTTGCTTTTGGTTGTGTGTCGAATTCCCTCACCCATAGGGGCTATTTATACTATTAGACTCCTTAAGGGCTTCACCCTAAACCCAAATTGGATAATCTTCTCTTAAGGCTATCCAAATCCATTCCATAGATAACCCTATGGATGATATTGAGCTATCCTAAAGCTCTTAGAATCCGTCCAAGGTGTATCCGAATGGATTTATAGTCTAAAGTCTAACTATCAAACAATTGACAGTTTATACCCTCTTATTTAATTAATCTCTTTAAGTCACCAAATTAATACCAATTAATTTATGACTTATATTAATCAAATAGCTAAATATTATTCCTTATAATATTCACTCTCTCTTAATAAATCATCCTTCAAGTTGCTATGGTGAAGGCAACCCAAAAGGACCATGCACCACCGAATATAGTTATAGCCTTAGACACTATTCCAACAGTCTCCCACTTGGATAAGTCTAGTAACTATACAAGTACAATACGGTTTGCAATCGTAGCTCTCAAAGACGCTGTCAACTCTGATCTAATCAATCTTGTCCTTTAGATAAGGGATCGTACAGTCCTCTGTTAGATATCATGCTGACAATCCTATGGAATGGTTAGTCTAGCATTTAGATTTCTCGATCTTCGATTTATTTGACATAGAACTTAATCGAACACATCAATTCAGTTCTGACCGGGCCCGACACATAAGTCAAATCAAATCATCGAGTGGCCAAGATATCTCTTCTATCCTCTTAGGATAAAATTTACAGATAAACTTCGACTGATATGCATTTACTTATTCATTAACCAACTATACACAACAATGCGTTTTATAACATCAAGTTACTGATGCGTTTTCGCATTATCAATGCACAATCAATTAACAAATAATAAACCATATATCTAGGTTTTAAGACCATATGATATTATCGTCTTGCGATCACCTTTTATATCGTATTCCATAAGGTGATTCCAGCAAGCGCGGGTTTATTCCAATGCTCAAAACCAGTTCATAAGCACTCATGAACGTTGCAGCAACCCTTGCCATGTCTAACACCATTTAGACATTCTACACACCAATTCATGACAATCTTCATTCATATCTACTCCCAACATATGAACGATTGTGGACCATTTGAATAATTCGATTATTCCTAATAAACTCAATTATTCTGGAAGTCAAAACATGCAAAGTGAAACAATAGTTAAACAACTAACATGTGACAGTAACTTTACTCTTAAATAAAACTCCTTTATTTAATCATCAAATGTTAATTACATTTATCTATTATACGTTTCTAATACTATCTAATCTATACTAATATCATCCTTCAGCCCAATACTCCTAGCATGCTGCAAGTGCTTAACCCTACTCAGTCCCTTCGTAAGCGGGTCTGCTGGGTTATCTTCTGATGATATCCTCTTCACTACGAGTTGTCCTTCTTCTACACGATGTCTAATGAAGTGATATTTTCTGTCGATATGTCGAGATCTACCATGATCCCTCGGTTCCTTGGTCAAGGCAACCGCACCTTCGTTATCACAGAAAATCTCCATGGGCTCCTTTATGGCCGACACAACTCCAAGATCACCGATGAAGTTCTTCAGCCATATTGCCTCCTTCGACGCTTCGCTCGCTGCGATGTACTCTGATTCGCACGTTGAATCAGCTATGGTTTCCTGCTTGGAACTTTTCCATGTCACTGCTCCTCCATTCAGGGTAAAAACCCAGCCCGACTGCGAACGATAGTTGTCCCTGTCGGTCTGAAAGTTGGCGTCACTATACCCTCGCACCTTCAAGTCATCACTCCCTCCAAGGACTAAGAACCATTCTTTCATCCTCCGAAGGTACTTAAGGATGTTCTTCACCGCAATCCAATGTGCTTTGCCAGGGTTCCCTTGATATCTGCTAACCATGCTCAAAGCGAAGGCTACAACAGGGCGAGTACAAGTCATAGCGTACATGATTGAGCCAACTGCAGAAGCGTATGGTACTCGGCTCATTTCTGCTATCTCAGCTTCGGTACTCGGACTTTGAGTCTTACTCAACTTGGCATTTCCTTGTATCGGTAGTTCTCCCTTCTTTAAGTTTTCCATACTAAAACGTTTTAGTACCTTCTCCAAGTAAGTATTCTGACTAAGTCCAATTAGTCTCTTACTTCTTTCTCTTACTATCCTTATTCCCAAAATGTAAGAAGCCTCTCCGAGGTCCTTCATAGCGAAGCACTTCCCGAGCCAGGACTTAACCTCCTGCAGAGTCGGGATGTCGTTTCCTATGAGTAATATGTCATCGACATATAGAACGAGGAAGCTTACTATACTCCCACTGGCTTTGACATATACACAAGATTCGTCTTCGCTTCGTACAAATCCAAACTCTTTAACTTTCTCATCGAAGCAAAGATTCCATCTGCGAGACGCTTGCTTAAGTCCATAAATGGACTTCTCAAGCTTACACACTCTATTCGGATGCTTCGGATCCACAAACCCCTCTGGCTGAGCCATGTAAACATCCTCAGCCAACTTTCCGTTAAGGAAAGCGGTCTTGACATCCATTTGCCAAATCTCATAATCATGAAATGCGGCAATTGCTAGCATCACTCTAATAGATTTAATCTTCGCAACTGGTGAGAAGGTCTCATCATAGTCAACTCCGGGAGTTTGAGTAAAGCCCTTCGCGACCAATCGCGCCTTATATGTGTGTACGTTCCCATCCACGTCGGTCTTCTTCTTGAAGATCCACTTGCACCCTACGGTCTTACGTTCGGGCACGTAATCATCCAAATTCCGAACTTGGTTATCGTACATGGATTGGATCTCGCTATCCATCGCCTCTTTCCATTTCGCAGACTCTGGGCCTGCCATGGCTTCCTCATAGCTATTAGGTTCATCAAGATTTACTAGTGTACCATCACTAATATACGTGTCCCCTTCGGTAGTAATATGAAAACCATAAAACTGGGGATGAACTCTAACTCTATCGGAACGTCTAAGAGGTAAGGATTCGTCAATCGGTTCAACCGGAGTTTCCTCCTCGGGTTGAATGCCAGCGGTAGAGGTTCCTTCATCTATCGATTCTTGAATCTCTTCAAGTTCGATTTGCCTCCCACTGTCTCCTTGGCTTATGAGTTCTCGCTCTCGGAAAACTCCTCTCCTCGCCAACAAAGATAACATTATCTTTTGGTCTATAGAAGAGATATCCAAAGGAAGTTTGCGGGTAGCCGATGAAAATACATCGCTCACTTCGAGGTTCAAGCTTGTCGTGAGTATCTCGTCTTACGAAAGCCTCGCAACCCCAAACCTTGATATGTGCCAACGAGGGAGCTTTCCCCGTCCACATCTCGTGAGGTGTTTTGGCAACCTTCTTAGTAGGGACTCGGTTAAGGATATGGGCGGCAGTCTCTAAGGCATACCCCCAAAAGAAGATAGGTAGTGAAGCACGACTCATCATAGAGCGAACCATATCCAATAAGGTTCGATTACGCCTTTCTGCCACACCATTTAACTGCGGTGTCCTAGGAGGCGTCAATTGCGAAACTATTCCACACTCCTTGAGATAATCGTGGAATTCAAGACTTAGGTACTCTCCTCCTCGATCGGATCGAAGCATCTTGATTTTCCTGCCCAATTGATTCTCCACTTCATTCTTGAACTCTTTGAACTTTTCAAAGGTTTCTGACTTTTGCTTGATTAAATAGATATACCCATATCTACTATAATCATCGGTAAAAGTCACATAGAAGCGGTTCCCATCCTTCGTGGTTGATCTAAAAGGTCCACATACATCGGTATGTATTAGGTCTAATAGTCCCTCACCCCTTTCACAAGTACTCGTGAAGGGTGACTTAGTCATCTTTCCAAGTAAACAAGACTCGCATGTGTCATCTTCCCTAAGGTCGAATGACTCCAACACTCCATCCTTTTGGAGTTGGGCTATGCGTTTCTTGTTGACATGTCCAAGACGACAATGCCACAAGGATGCTTTATCCATACTAGTGGAAGAATCAATATTCAAAACATCATTTCCTAAGTTATCAACAATCATAACAGTTTCATATATTCCATTACATGGTATAGCTTCAAAGTAAAAGACACCATTTAGATAAGCCAAAATAGAACCATTCTCATTATTAAAAGAAAATCTAAATCCTTGTCTATATAAACCATGAAATGAAATGATGTTTCTAGCCATTTCTGGCGAATAGCAACAATTGTTCAAATCTAAAACTAAACTATTCTTAAGCACTAAAGAATACACTCCAATCTTGGTCACAGGCGACGATCTTCTGTTCCCCATGATTAGATTGATCCTTCCTTGCTCCACATCCCTACTTCTTCTTAGTCCCTGCACATTAGAACAAATGTGATAACCACAACCGGTGTCAAGAACCCAAGAAATAGCATGATTAGAATCGTTAGATTTGATTGCATATATACCTGCGAAAGATGGCTTGATCTTTCCTTCCTTGATGGCTTGCAGGTAATCCGGGCAGCTTCTCTTCCAATGTCCTATCTTGTGGCAGTGGTGGCACTCTGCCTCCTTCGGGTTAGAGCAGGGCTTAGAGGGATCAACTTTGGTCCCACTAGAAGAGGAACCATCTCGGGCTTTCACCTTTCGATAGTTATTTGAAGAAGCTTTCCTCTTCTTTCCCTTCCCTTGACCAATAGCCAAGACAGGAGCAGCGGATGGATTGGGAGTTGGTGCAACAGACTTGTCCTTGAAATTGCTCTCAGCAACCCTCAAGAGACCTTGGAGTTTACTTAGAGTGACCTCCTCTTTGTTCATGTGGTAGGTCATCCTAAATTGATTGTACATCGGAGGCAAAGAGTGAAGCACCATGTCGATCGCCAAGTCTTCGCCGAAGTCAACATTTAACTTGCGAAGGCGGTCGACATACCTTTGCATCTTTTGCAAGTGCACGGTAAGAGATTCTCCATGACCCATCTTGGCGGAAATCATGTTAGTGAAGATCTCGTAACGCTCTTGTCTCGCGTTTTGGTGGTACCTCTCCAACAAGTCTTGATGCATTTCGTATGGATACATGTCCTCGTAGGACTTTTGGAATTCGAAGTTCATGGTGGCGATCATGATGCAATGTACCTTCGTTGCATCTCGCTCATGAGTTTCAAAGGCGGTGATTTCGGCGGGAGTAGCAACTTCGGGGTTGATTTTCTCGAGCTTCTCATCGAGGACATACTCTTTATCCTCATAGCGAGCAATGGTGCGAATGTATCTTATCCATTCGCCAAAGTTCGTTCCATCGAAGGTGACCTTTTGGCAAAGGCTCATCAACGTGAAAGAACTAGCAGCAGCGTTGTTTGCGTTTGACATCTATAGAAAGGACAAAGATTGATTAGAATAAGAATCCCTAATTATCACCCAATAAGAAAAATTAGGGCTAGGATCCAACAATAACATTTACATACTAGAAAAGGGATGCCGTAATCTATCATGCAAATAAATTGAAGGTAAGTGAATGACGATTCACTAATTCTCCATCACAAAACTTAAACTTTTAGTCCTAAGTGTTTTTGAGAATTCCTAGATTCGGATGAGATTCATTGAACTATTCAATGGCATGTTTAAATCTCGATATGCCCCTCTTGTTTGTGACTGGGATGTCGAGGATCACAAAGCGGGTGTGAATTACCATGCAAATTCACATGGTGCCTTCATTGTAACGATCACCTATTCGATGTGCCGGTAAACCACACACGCTCCATCGAACTATGATGAACAATGAATCACCCTTTGCCACCTTCGCTTAGAACCAATTAGTGTGCCGGTAAACCACACACGCTCCACTAACATCTTAGCAAGGTGCAAAGTGTAATTTCATGGGATTGCATCAATTCACTTTTCCTAAAGTAACTAAGATTGGGAAATTTTAAAAAAAATTTAGTTACTTCGTATTTCTTATCATACTTTTAATGAGAGGATGAGGTTGCCCTATCCTACCCGTTCGGCTAACGACCCTCCACCAATCAAGCAAGCGGTGGGTGTGAGTGTACACCCATTAAGCGCCATTTTATAGGCCGCAACCTTATACCCACCTTATAGATCGGCTTCGTGAATGAGGCCTACTAGCGGTAAGTCTAGCATTTAGTTATACATATATATATTAATCTAGTAATATCATATAAGTATAGGGTTACATTTTAAACTTTTCATAATTTAGGGTTTGAAATTTAAGATGTCTAAATTAAAACTTTTAATTACAAATATAAATTTCAAAACTTTAGGGTAGGTTTTAAACATTTAAAACATGAAGGATCAAATAACAAATAATTCCAATTAACAATTAATATTCTAATTATCTTTATTTGATTTATCTTGATTTCTTTGAAGATAATTACCAAAATAATTAATCATTATCATATAAGGAAATTAAATATTTTATTGGATGATAAATATCTTTAATTAGATCAAGATAATAGTCATATTTATCAAAAAATCGGATTTACATTGATCTAATATGATTAAGGTAAGTTTCCATAAGATAATTATGAAAAAATCCCGAATCTGGCCATTCCTGACGCCTAGACTCGCCGAGTGCACAAGGGGACTCGCCGAGTCAGGCCTACTCGACGAGTCCACCTTGGAACTCGACGAGTCAGTGACTCAAAACCCAAAAAATCGAATTTTGCATGTTTGTTTCAGTTAATTAAGAAACAATTTAAAGAAAACCAATCTAGGCTCTGATACCACTGTTGGGTTTTAGCCATAAGAACTTTCCTATGTGCGCATGCAAAACCCTATTGCTTGGATCTAGGCTTTCTAATAAACATGCTTTTGAATCCAAGACTTCTAATGGCTAATTAGGTTAAACAACAATATTAAAACAGATCTAGAATCATACCTTTGAATCCCTTGTTGATCTTGTTTGTCTTGGAGCTTCTAGAGTCACAATTGTCACTCCTCTAATGGCTTACAAACACCAATAGCAAGCAAGATGATTTAGGAGAGAGGAGAGGGGAGGAATTCGACCAGAGGTTCCTTGCTTTTGGTTGTGTGTCGAATTCCCTCACCCATAGGGGCTATTTATACTATTAGACTCCTTAAGGGCTTCACCTTAAACCCTAATTGGATAATCTTCTCTTAAGGCTATCCAAATCCATTCCATAGATAACCCTATGGACGATTTTGAGCTATCCTAAAGCTCTTAGAATCCGTCCAAGGTGTATCCTAATCGATTTATAGTCTAAAGTCTAACTATCAAACAATTGACAGTTTATACCCTCTTATTTAATTAATCTCTTTAAGTCACCAAATTAATACCAATTAATTTATGACTTATATTAATCAAATAGCTAAATATTATTCCGTATAATATTCACTCTCTCTTAATAAATCATCCTTCAAGTTGCTATGGTGAAGGCAACCCAAAAGGACCATGCACCACCGAATATAGTTATAGCCTTAGACACTATTCCAACAGTAACATCCCAAAAAAGACCCAAAATTTTTTTGTTGAATAATTACTAAAAACACCATAATAAAATCGTAAGGTAAACTCGTACGTCAATATCTCACAAACAAAAGTAAAGTGTTATAAGTAAACTGAATCAAGAATGTATCAATCACATCTATGAGAAACAAAACAACTCCCAGGACAACTGAAGCTGTGGTGTGTGCGTGCGATGCTATCAACTCGAGCTCTTCCCTCTGCTTGCGGAAGTACCTGAAACCAAAACTGAAACTGTAAGCACGAAGCTTAGTGAGCTCCCCCAAACTACCACATACCATATAATACATATAATCATATACTGGGCCTTTCCCACTACATCGGACCGAAGTCCGGAAATTGCATCGCACCAAAGTCCAGAACTAACCAGGGCCTTGCCCTCTGCATCGGATCGGGATCCGGAACTACTGAGGCCTTGCCTCCTGCATCGGACCAAAGTCCGGAACTACTGCATCGGACTGAAGTCCGGAACTGACTGCATCGGACAGAAGTCCGGAACATACTGAACATAGCATCACATAAACATATCAACTAACATGAGTACATAGATAGCATACTACATCGGGATGTAACCCGGAACACATAACAAAAAATACTGTCTGAGCCACGAAGGCATCAAACATGCTAAAATCTGCATCGAACAGAAGTCCGGATACTACTGCTAGCTAAACGGGCCGGCATTGTGGCCTTAGACCCGTTCCTACTGAAAGGAAACTCACCTCGTGATCTGGCTGCTGAGTGTGTGGCTCCGGGAACTATCTGTTGCTGCTCCGGTATCTCCCCGGCTACAAATCCACAATTACACTCAATCAATTTATTAATAACTGTATTAGGGTAAATGACTCCTTTACCCCTGGCTAAAGTCAACTCTCCTGGTCAAAGTCAACTTTACAGTTGACCTGACTCACCGAGTTGGGCCGCCAACTCGCCGAGTCCCTACTCTCATTTCTCACCCTACTCGCTGCTACTCGTCGAGTATGGCATCAAATCGACGAGTTCCCTTTCGAATCTAAAACCTCAGGCAATCTGCGTCAGACTCGCCGAGCCGTATGAACAACTCGACGAGTTGTTCTTCGAGCTAAGAAGATTGCCTTGGACTCGCCGAGTTGTATGAACAACTCGCCGAGTCCCTCCATTACTGAGTCTAACCATAACTCGCTGAGTCCACTCCATCACTCACTGGTCTCACTCGGCATCACTCAAAAATGGAAAAATCGGGGACTCGCAGCTCGACTCGCCGAGTCGTTCTTCCGACTCGCCGAGTCTCTTGCATGCAGCAACTCAAAACTTGATTCTGCTTGAATCCAGTGCATGAAACTTATAGATCTGGACTCCCTTAACTCGATTAGCACGTAAAGATTCTATCTTTACATGCCCATATGCATTCATGAAGATAAAATGGCTCAAAAAGCATAATAAAGGCTAGATCTAGGGTTTCCATGCAAAGTATCTTCATAAAGGCAATAGATCTAGGCTCTGAAACTTCTAAATGAGTAGATCTGAGGATATCTCGACTTATTAGCACATCCATACAATCATAAGGCTTGGGAAAAGCATCAACTAGATCTAGAAGAGTCCTAATGGAGGTTTAAAGCATAAAACAAGAGGGAATCCGAAGAATACCTCAAAGAACACTGATTTGCCCTTGGATCTTTGCACTACTCCTCTTCTCCTTGCTCCTTTCTTCTTCTCCTTCTTCAAGCCTTCACAAATCAACACAAGAACACTTAGTTCACTCAAGGATGTATTAGGGTTTTCTCACATCGTTCTGAGGGTGAAGGAGGCGAGAATGGGGGCTATAAGGTGGATTAAATAGTGAGCAAACCCGGAGATTTAGGGTTTCAACCTGGCAGGCCGACTCGCCGAGTCCCGAATATGGACTCGCCGAGTCGCCGAGCTATACGCTGACCAACAACGCGACCCTACTCGACGAGTCGGGACATAGACTCGCCGAGTTCCTCTACAACTTAAAAAAAATAAATACTAAAAACCACATACCAGAGACGGGTCGTTACATATGGGCTTCAGTGTATAAGACATTAAGCATTTAATGAAGTTTTTGGGGGTTGCGAGGTTATGCCCCGCGTACTCGGTCAACCACCCCAATGTTGGTCTTCCATGAGGCTTTGCGTACGCTAAGCATACCTCCGGAGTACGCCCAACGTACTTGCATGGGCCAGCCTTGTTGAGTTGACTCAGTTGATTTGATTCGGTTAGGTTGACTCGATTGACTTAGTGGGTTTGACCAATTGACTTTGACCGAATTTGACCAAGTTCGACCAAGTTTGACATTGAGGGTATTTTGGGATTTTAATGGAATCGGCCATTTGGTGGAAATAGGTATCGTTTAGAGAGCAGAGATTCGGAGTTGGGCCTCATCAGTTATGTTCAGTTTGCGAGGTGAGTTTTCCTCACTGTACTTGCGGGTCGAAGGCACCAATGTCGGCCCATTGGATTGACATCCCGTTGTGCATGCTATTGTACTGAAATGTTCTGTTAGATCGGTATCGTGGTATATAGGATGATGCTATGCTTAGTGGTCTGTAGATCTGTTTGACGGGATATAGACTATTATATGATTATCTGTTATATGTGTAAATGTTTGGTTGGTGACTGAGGCTTCACTGTTTTGTGTGTAAGCCAACAGGTCGGGGCATACCAACCCGATGGTTGAGTGGCCTGGGGTTCTCTAACCCAATGGTTGATTGAACCTATAGTATGTTGGCATTCCAACCCGATGGTTGAGGGGCTGGGGTATTCTAATCCGATGGTTGATTGGACTCATAGTATGTTGTTACGGTATATGTGTTATTTGTTTGTGTGTTGGTACTTTGGGGGAACTCACAAAGATTTGGGCTTACAATTTTTAGTTATGTTTCAGGTACATCAGATGATTGTGGGAAGGCAAATGCTTGATCGTCCACCTCCTCGTGTTTTGTTTTATGATTTTGGGAAAACTCTGATATTAAACATGTTTTGAAAACTATTTTCTAAACAATGATGATTTGTTAATTGGTTTTAAATGTTTACATTTTTCATGAATTTTATGGATGTTACAGCAACTCTACGATAAATCAAGAGTATATTTGACAAAGGCACAAACGGAAAAAAAAAACACACAAAGATGTACTTGTAATTTTATTTTCTTATAGATTTAGTCATTTAACTATTGCTCATAGCAGGTCCAATATTATACTTGTTACAAAATTATAGCAAAAAAAAATCATAAAACAACTAAATAATTTCATTATTTTATCAAGTTTATCAGTAAGCTAAGATTTATAATTAAATAATAGTTTATTGGTTAAATCCATACAAAATAATAGAAGTGAAAATATTCGGTAGAAATATTTTTTAAGGCTAAAAGGTTTATAATGATTTCATCATTACAAAAATTAGTTAAATAGCCATATCAAATAACAACACACATATTTTTTGTAATTGAGAAATAATATACATTATAAATATACAAAATAATATAAAATATATAGTTATAATACACCTCTACAGTTTGATCAAAAGGAGACCGAATGTTCAAGTTGTTTCTAAAATTTAGAAATGTTGATGATGAAGAACCTTTGTGAAGTTGTCGATATATTGGTAGGCCGAAGGTATGTGAAAGAATCGAACATGGCCAATGAAAACTTTTTCTCTAACAAACTATATATCCATCTCTACGTGCATTTTATGTTAATGTTGAACTAGGTTACCACACAAGTTGACAGCATAAACATTTTTAAAGTAGACCAAAGTGTCCTGACAAAGGAAATACATTTGTAATAGAATATTATGTATTAATTCGTTACATTGCAACAACAAAATTAGCTATACCTTAGAACTTGGCCTTGGAACTGGACCATGAAAATATGGCTTGTTGTTTGGCTGACTACGAGATGAGGTTCTTACGGATCACCATGAACCAAGACATCTACCCTAATTTGTGTTAGTATAGGAGACAATATGTATAGGTATGGAACGCTATATGTGTAATTCGATATGAATAATTCCCTTTAAATACCATACAATGTGTTTTAACGTATTAAAATGTGGTGTTTAGGGAGCATCCATAAATAGACAAACATGATGCACAATGTAAGCCATATCCAACTAGGTATGTGAGATATTAGAGGGTGTTTTGAGGTTGCGGTATACGGATTAGTTATTCTACTTGATCTCCATAAGTAATGTTGCAAAAGTCAGCCTAGGTGGTTGATTAATCGGAATCGTGTAGGGACCGAGGCGCCTAATTAGGAATCGGAAAAAAAAATTAGTATCGGTCAAACTTGGTTAAAATTGTTCAAAATTGGAAAAATTTGGATTTGGTCAAAATCAAAAAAAAATCGGTCAAAATCGGAAAAAAGTCAGTAAAAATTTAAAAAAAAAAAAAAAAAAAAAAAAAAAAAAAAAAAAAAAACTAAAAACTCGGAAATTTCGACATTTTTAAGAAAAAAATATATAATTGTTATTAATATTCATGTATTTTGTAATAAGTATAATAAAATTCTTATATTTATAATATATATAATTTTTTTTCAAAATTAATTTTATATAATTTATCCCATCCGAGGACTCCCCGCCTAGACCGGTTACTCGTTAGGCGCTAGTCGGCCGCTTGGGGAACGCTTAACGAGTTTTGCAACATTGCCCATGAGTAATACTAATTTTGGTGTTTGTGTTAATTGACATGACCACATGTTTGTAGTTAGCCATCGTAGTTGGTTGAATAATAGGCTTGATGTAGTTTTGCTGGTGGAGAAACATAGATTTAGAGGTCTGGTCATCAAGAATATGAGAAAGACTAAGTCAATCATGTTAAATTCCTATTTTAGCGTTTGGATAAGATTGTATTTAAGGTTCACACTGAAGTTGTGAGGTAAAAGTTATCTACATATAGAAGTAAATATGTAATGTCATGAGCGCGTTTGTATGTAAAAGAGATAAGTATCGTTGTTTTGGCATTTGAAATTGAGTTAGGGAAAGTAGGTGGTAAAACGTTCATGCCTAGCTCATGAGCCCTGTTTTAGATCATATAGAGACTTGTGAAGCTTTCATACATGTATAGGGTAGACCATGATAAAAATATGTGGGTTGTGTATTTAAAAGTTTTCTTGAAAATGACCATGTAGAAACACATGTTAATATCAAGTTAATGTATGTCTTATTTGCAACCCAAATCAAGGATTAGAATGTTGTGAATCATTTATGGTTTGACAATGAGGTTGAATATCTCATCGCAATCAACATCAATCTCATGTGATTTCCCATTCACAGTGAGACGTGCTTTGTATTATTCAAGAGTACCACTGACTCTAAATTTGTGCCAAAATAGCCAAAAGAAACTATAATGTTTTGATTTGCAGTTCGTGACACTAGTTCACATGTTTTTTGCTTAAGAAAATCATTATATACGGAGTTTGTTACCTCTTTCTATTTGAAATCTATTTTCGGGTAAGTGCTTAAATTCCAATTTGTTAAATTTAAGAAAAGTAGAATTAGACATATGTATTGGGTGCATGTATTGTACATGATATGTTAGTTCCACATGGTTGTGGCACGTCCTTATGTGAGGTATGCAGTACATGACACTACAAACAACTTAAAACCGTAAGTCTCGAGACTTAGACACTTTTTAAAGGCTCTAACTTCTAGGGTTCCTTCTTATCAACCTCTAACCTCTCCAAAAACCCTTGAGTATCCTCCTTCCATTTGTTTTGAGTTTTTGGTGTGAATCTTGAAGAAGATGTGCTTGTTTGGTGCAAAAGGAAGCAAGATCCAGTGATTTCCAGCCTTTTTAGCATCTCCAAATCCTCTATAAGTCATAAAGTTCCAATCTTTACGGTCTTAATATTCTAGATCCAGAGGTTTATGCACTTTGATCTCTTTTTAGTGTGACTTGGAGTTTGAAAAACTTTGTGGTTTGTTTTGGTTAGTTTTCTAGACTCATTGTGGTAAAGAAATGCATGTTTAAGTCCTTTTGACTTTTGAGCCATGAACAATGATTCAACCTTTTTGGATCTGTTTTAGATACAATGTTAGTATTTGTTTAGTTAGAGGCATGCTTAATGGTAAAGTTTGGATATTTAACCATTAGATGGTGTCTAGAAAGTTATAGTCCCTGACTGATAAATAACTTAACAAAAGGAGTAAAGTGAACGCTGCTACGTGACACATACAGTTGTCGAACCCGACTATTTGTTGTGTAGTGTATGTAGAGATAAGAATTTGGACCTCCAGATCAAGACCTAGACCTGGACCCGGATCGGGTAAGAGTCAACAAAGTCAACAGGTCAAGTCCAAGATCCATCAATTTCTACAAAGCCATTCCTATCCAGGAGCTCGTCCGGTCTACAAGCTCACCCCTACATCTAAGAACCGGGAACTGAACCTGGAACTAGACCTACACCTGGTAAGCCTCAACAGGTCCAGTCCAAGGTCCACCAAATTCTACAAAACCAGACCCATCCAAGATCCAGTTCGATCTAGTTGCTCACCCATAAGTATATATCACGCATCCAGTTTGAGTTTTGGTTAAAATTTGTTAGACTAAGGGTTTTGGACCGAGATTTGACCTTAATTTTGATTATCAGATATTGGGTTTCTCCTTACGGTGATTTAGATGGTTCGTGTAGCTGGTGCCCTCGAGGACTTATGTGTGTGAATTCAACTCTTTGTTCAGGTGAGTTGTCACTATACTATAGATGTAAGAGTATCGTTAGAGCATCTATATATATATATATATATATATATATATATATATATATATATATATATATAGTATTTTGTATATTAATTGTGTTGGGTTTTAGCCATAAGAACTTTCCTATGTGCGCATGCAAAACCCTATTGCTTGGATCTAGGCTTTCTAATAAACATGCTTTTGAATCCAAGACTTCTAATGGCTAATTAGGTTAAACAACAATATTAAAGCAGATCTAGAATCATACCTTTGAATCCCTTGTTGATCTTGTTTGTCTTGGAGCTTCTAGAGTCACAATTGTCACTCCTCTAATGGCTTACAAACACCAATAGCAAGCAAGATGATTTAGGAGAGAGGAGAGGGGAGGAATTCGACCAGAGGTTCCTTGCTTTAGGTTGTGTGTAGAATTCCCTCACCCATAGGGGCTATTTATACTATTAGACTCCTTAAGGGCTTCACCCTAAACCCTAATTGGATAATCTTTTCTTAAGGCTATCCAAATCCATTCCATAGATAACCCTATGGACGATTTTGAGCTATCCTAAAGCTCTTAGAATCCGTCCAAGGTGTATCCTAATGGATTTATAGTCTAAAGTCTAACTATCAAACAATTGACAGTTTATACCCTCTTATTTAATTAATCTCTTTAAGTCACCAAATTAATACCAATTAATTTATGACTTATATTAATCAAATAGCTAAATATTATTCCTTATAATATTCACTCTCTCTTAATAAATCATCCTTCAAGTTGCTATGGTGAAGGCAACCCAAAAGGACCATGCACCACCGAATATAGTTATAGCCTTAGACACTATTCCAACAGTCTCCCACTTGGATAAGTCTAGTAACTATACAAGTACAATACGGTTTGCAATCGTAGCTCTCAAAGACGCTGTCAACTCTGATCTAATCAATCTTGTCCTTTAGATAAGGGATCGTACAGTCCTCTGTTAGATATCATGCTGACAATCCTATGGAATGGTTAGTCTAGCATTTAGATTTCTCGATCTTCGATTTATTTGACATAGAACTTAATCGAACACATCAATTCAGTTCTGACCGGGCCCGGCACATAAGTCAAATCAAATCATCGAGTGGCCAAGATATCTCTTCTATCCTCTTAGGATAAAATTTACAGATAAACTTCGACTTATATGCATTTACTTATTCATTAACCAACTATACACAACAATGCGTTTTATAAAATCAAGTTACTGATGCGTTTTCGCATTATCAATGCACAATCAATTAACAAATAATAAACCATATATCTAGGTTTTAAGACCATATGATATTATCGTCTTGCGATCACCTTTTATATCGTATTCCATAAGGTGATTCCAGCAAGCGCGGGTTTATTCCAATGCTCAAAACCAGTTCATAAGCACTCATGAACGTTGCAGCAACCCTTGCCATGTCTAACACCATTTAGACATTCTACACACCAATTCATGACAATCTTCATTCATATCTACTCCCAACATATGAACGATTGTGGACCATTTGAATAATTCGATTATTCCTAATAAACTCAATTATTCTGGAAGTCAAAACATGCAAAGTGAAACAATAGTTAAACAACTAACATGTGACAGTAACTTTACTCATAAATAAAACTCCTTTATTTAATCATCAAATGTTAATTACATTTATCTATTATACGTTTCTAATACTATCTAATCTATACTAATATCATCCTTCAGCCCAATACTCCTAGCATGCTGCAAGTGCTTAACCCTACTCAGTCCCTTCGTAAGCGGGTCTGCTGGGTTATCTTCTGATGATATCCTCTTCACTACGAGTTGTCCTTCTTCTACACGATGTCTAATGAAGTGATATTTTCTGTCGATATGTCGAGATCTACCATGATCCCTCGGTTCCTTGGTCAAGGCAACCGCACCTTCGTTATCACAGAAAATCTCCATGGGCTCCTTTATGGCCGGCACAACTCCAAGATCACCGATGAAGTTCTTCAGCCATATTGCCTCCTTCGACGCTTCGCTCGCTGCGATGTACTCTGATTCGCACGTTGAATCAGCTATGGTTTCCTGCTTGGAACTTTTCCATGTCACTGCTCCTCCATTCAGGGTAAAAACCCAGCCCGACTGCGAACGATAGTTGTCCCTGTCGGTCTGAAAGCTGGCGTCACTATACCCTCGCACCTTCAAGTCATCACTCCCTCCAAGGACTAAGAACCATTCTTTCGTCCTCCGAAGGTACTTAAGGATGTTCTTCACCGCAATCCAATGTGCTTTGCCAGGGTTCCCTTGATATCTGCTAACCATGCTCAAAGCGAAGGCTACATCAGGGCGAGTACAAGTCATAGCGTATATGATTGAGCCAACTGCGGAAGCGTATGGTACTCGGCTCATTTCTGCTATCTCAGCTTCGGTACTCGAACTTTGAGTCTTACTCAACTTGGCATTTCCTTGTATCGGTAGTTCTCCCTTCTTTGAGTTTTCCATACTAAAACGTTTTAGTACCTTCTCCAAGTAAGTATTCTGACTAAGTCCAATTAGTCTCTTACTTCTTTCTCTTACTATCCTTATTCCCAAAATGTAAGAAGCCTCTCCGAGGTCCTTCATAGCGAAGCACTTCCCGAGCCAGGACTTAACCTCCTGCAGAGTCGGGATGTCGTTTCCTATGAGTAATATGTCATCGACCTATAGAACGAGGAAGCTTACTATACTCCCACTGGCTTTGACATATACACAAGATTCGTCTTCGCTTCGTACAAATCCAAACTCTTTGACTTTCTCATCGAAGCAAAGATTCCATCTGCGAGACGCTTGCTTAAGTCCATAAATGGACTTCTCAAGCTTACACACTCTATTCGGATGCTTCGGATCCACAAACCCCTCTGGCTGAGCCATGTAAACATCCTCAGCCAACTTTCCGTTAAGGAAAGCGGTCTTGACATCCATTTGCCAAATCTCATAATCATGAAATGCGGCAATTGCTAGCATCACTCTAATAGATTTAATCTTCGCAACTGGTGAGAAGGTCTCATCATAGTCAACTCCGGGAGTTTGAGTAAAGCCCTTCGTGACCAATCGCGCCTTATATGTGTGTACGTTCCCATCCACGTCGGTCTTCTTCTTGAAGATCCACTTGCACCCTACGGTCTTACGTTCGGGCACGTAATCAACCAAATTCCAAACTTGGTTATCGTACATGGATTGGATCTCGCTATCCATCGCCTCTTTCCATTTTGCAGACTCCGGGCCTGCCATGGCTTCCTCATAGCTATTAGGTTCATCAAGATTTACTAGTGTACCATCACTAATATACGTGTCCCCTTCGGTAGTAATATGAAAACCATAAAACTGGGGATGAACTCTAACTCTATCGGAACGTCTAAGAGGTAAGGATTCGTCAATCGGTTCAACCGGAGTTTCCTCCTCGGGTTGAATGCCAGCGGTAGAGGTTCCTTCATCTATCGATTCTTGAATCTCTTCAAGTTCGATTTGCCTCCCACTGTCTCCTTGGCTTATGAGTTCTCGCTCTCGGAAAACTCCTCTCCTCGCCAACAAAGATAACATTATCTTTTGGTCTATAGAAGAGATATCCAAAGGAAGTTTGCGGGTAGCCGATGAAAATACATCGCTCACTTCGAGGTTCAAGCTTGTCGTGAGTATCTCGTCTTACGAAAGCCTCGCAACCCCAAACCTTGATATGTGCCAACGAGGGAGCTTTCCCCGTCCACATCTCGTGAGGTGTTTTGGCAACCTTCTTAGTAGGGACTCGGTTAAGGATATGGGCGGCAGTCTCTAAGGCATACCCCCAAAAGAAGATAGGTAGTGAAGCACGACTCATCATAGAGCGAACCATATCCAATAAGGTTCGATTACGCCTTTCTGCCACACCATTTAACTGCGGTGTCCTAGGAGGCGTCAATTGCGAAACTATTCCACACTCCTTGAGATAATCGTGGAATTCAAGACTTAGGTACTCTCCTCCTCGATCGGATCGAAGCATCTTGATTTTCCTGCCCAATTGATTCTCCACTTCATTCTTGAACTCTTTGAACTTTTCAAAGGTTTCTGACTTTTGCTTGATTAAATAGATATACCCATATCTACTATAATCATCGGTAAAAGTCACATAGAAGCGGTTCCCATCCTTCGTGGTTGATCTAAAAGGTCCACATACATCGGTATGTATTAGGTCTAATAGTCCCTCACCCCTTTCACAAGTACTCGTGAAGGGTGACTTAGTAATCTTTCCAAGTAAACAAGACTCGCATGTGTCATCTTCCCTAAGGTCGAATGACTCCAACACTCCATCCTTTTGGAGTTGGGCTATGCGTTTCTTGTTGACATGTCCAAGACGACAATGCCACAAGGATGCTTTATCCATACTAGTGGAAGAATCAATATTCAAAACATCATTTCCTAAGTTATCAACAATCATAACAGTTTCATATATTCCATTACATGGTATAGCTTCAAAGTAAAAGACACCATTTAGATAAGCCAAAATAGAACCATTCTCATTATTAAAAGAAAATCTAAATCCTTGTCTATATAAACCATGAAATGAAATGATGTTTCTAGCCATTTCTGGCGAATAGCAACAATTGTTCAAATCTAAAACTAAACTATTCTTAAGCACTAAAGAATACACTCCAATCTTGGTCACAGGCGACGATCTTCTGTTCCCCATGATTAGATTGATCCTTCCTTGCTCCACATCCCTACTTCTTCTTAGTCCCTGCACATTAGAACAAATGTGATAACCACAACCGGTGTCAAGAACCCAAGAAATAGCATGATTAGAATCGTTAGATTTGATTGCATATATACCTGCGAAAGATGGCTTGATCTTTCCTTCCTTGATGGCTTGTAGGTAATCCGGGAAGCTTCTCTTCCAATGTCCTATCTTGTGGCAGTGGTGGCACTCTGCCTCCTTCGGGTTAGAGCAGGGCTTAGAGGGATCAACTTTGGTCCCACTAGAAGAGGAACCATCTCGGGCTTTCACCTTTCGATAGTTATTTGAAGAAGCTTTCCTCTTCTTTCCCTTCCCTTGACCAATAGCCAAGACAGGAGCAGCGGATGGATTGGGAGTTGGTGCAACAGACTTGTCCTTGAAATTGCTCTCAGCAACCCTCAAGAGACCTTGGAGTTTACTTAGAGTGACCTCCTCTTTGTTCATGTGGTAGGTCATCCTAAATTGATTGTACATCGGAGGCAAAGAGTGAAGCACCATGTCGATTGCCAAGTCTTCGCCGAAGTCAACATTTAACTTGCGAAGGCGGTCGACATACCTTTGCATCTTTTGCAAGTGCACGGTAAGAGATTCTCCATGACCCATCTTGGCGGAAATCATGTTAGTGAAGATCTCGTAACGCTCTTGTCTCGCGTTTTGGTGGTACCTCTCCAACAAGTCTTGATGCATTTCGTATGGATACATGTCCTCGTAGGACTTTTGGAATTCGGAGTTCATGGTGGCGATCATGATGCAATGTAACTTCGTTGCATCTCGCTCATGAGTTTCAAAGGCGGTGATTTCAGCGGGAGTAGCAACTTCGGGGTTGATTTTCTCGAGCTTCTCATCGAGGACATACTCTTTATCCTCATAGCGAGCAATGGTGCGAATGTATCTTATCCATTCGCCAAAGTTCGTTCCATCGAAGGTGACCTTTTGGCAAAGGCTCATCAACGTGAAAGAACTAGCAGCAGCGTTGTTTGCGTTTGACATCTATAGAAAGGACAAAGATTGATTAGAATAAGAATCCCTAATTATCACCCAATAAGAAAAATTAGGGCTAGGATCCAACAATAACATTTACATACTAGAAAAGGGATGCCGTAATCTATCATGCAAATAAATTGAAGGTAAGTGAATGACGATTCACTAATTCTCCATCACAAAACTTAAACTTTTAGTCCTAAGTGTTTTTGAGAATTCCTAGATTCGGATGAGATTCATTGAACTATTCAATGGCATGATTAAATCTCGATATGCCCCTCTTGTTTGTGACTGGGATGCCGAGGATCACAAAGCGGGTGTGAATTACCATGCAAATTCACATGGTGCCTTCATTGTAACGATCACCTATTCGATGTGCCGGTAAACCACACACGCTCCATCGAACTATGATGAACAATTAATCACCCTTTGCCACCTTCGCTTAGAACCAATTAGTGTGCCGGTAAACCACACACGCTCCACTAACATCTTAGCAAGGTGCAAAGTGTAATTTCATGGGATTGCATCAATTCACTTTTCCTAAAGTAACTAAGATTGGGAAATTTAAAAAATTTAGTTACTTCGTATTTCTTATCATACTTTTAATGAGAGGATGAGGTTGCCCTATCCTACCCGTTCGGCTAACGACCCTCCACCAATCAAGCAAGCGGTGGGTGTGAGTGTACACCCATTAAGCGCCATTTTATAGGCCGCAACCTTATACCCACCTTATAGATCGGCTTCGTGAATGAGGCCTACTAGCGGTAAGACTAGCATTTAGTTATACATATATATATTAATCTAGTAATATCATATAAGTATAGGGTTACATTTTAAACTTTTCATAATTTAGGGTTTGAAATTTAAGATGTCTAAATTAAAACTTTTAATCACAAATATAAATTTCAAAACTTTAGGGTAGGTTTTAAACATTTAAAACATGAAGGATCAAATAACAAATAATTCCAATTAACAATTAATATTCTAATTATCTTTATTTGATTTATCTTGATTTCTTTGAAGATAATTACCAAAATAATTAATCATTATCATATAAGGAAATTAAATATTTTATTGGATGATAAATATCTTTAATTAGATCAAGATAATAGTCATATTTATCAAAAAATCGGATTTACATTGATCTAATATGATTAAGGTAAGTTTCCATAAGATAATTATGAAAAAATCCCGAATCTGGCCATTCCTGACGCCTAGACTCGCCGAGTGCACAAGGGGACTCGCCGAGTCAGGCCTACTCGACGAGTCCACCTTGGAACTCGACGAGTCAGTGACTCAAAACCCAAAAAATCGAATTTTGCAGGTTTGTTTCAGTTAATTAAGCAGCAATTTAAAGAAAACCAATCTAGGCTCTGATACCACTGTTGGGTTTTAGCCATAAGAACTTTCCTATGTGCGCATGCAAAACCCTATTGCTTGGATCTAGGCTTTCTAATAAACATGCTTTTGAATCCAAGACTTCTAATGGCTAATTAGGTTAAACAACAATATTAAAGCAGATCTAGAATCATACCTTTGAATCCCTTGTTGATCTTGTTTGTCTTGGAGCTTCTAGAGTCACAATTGTCACTCCTCTAATGGCTTACAAACACCAATAGCAAGCAAGATGATTTAGGAGAGAGGAGAGGGGAGGAATTCGACCAGAGGTTCCTTGCTTTAGGTTGTGTGTAGAATTCCCTCACCCATAGGGGCTATTTATACTATTAGACTCCTTAAGGGCTTAACCCTAAACCCTAAACCCTAATTGGATAATCTTCTCTTAAGGCTATCCAAATCCATTCCATAGATAACCCTATGGACGATTTTGAGCTATCCTAAAGCTCTTAGAATCCGTCCAAGGTGTATCCTAATGGATTTATAGTCTAAAGTCTAACTATCAAACAATTGACAGTTTATACCCTCTTATTTAATTAATCTCTTTAAGTCACCAAATTAATACCAATTAATTTATGACTTATATTAATCAAATAGCTAAATATTATTCCTTATAATATTCACTCTCTCTTAATAAATCATCCTTCAAGTTGCTATGGTGAAGGCAACCCAAAAGGACCATGCACCACCGAATATAGTTATAGCCTTAGACACTATTCCAACAAATTGTTAAGTCGTATAATGTGTTCTTATGACTGGTATGGAATGATGACAGATTGGCGACATGCTAAAATCTTGCATGTGATAATGGATCAGTGATAGGCAGTAAGTTTAAATGTGATGAAAGGAGGGTGATAGGCTGTGAGTCTAGTGAAATGATGAAAGATAGTGATCCATCAGGTGGTTTTTGAGATGTTTGATAAATTCTTTTATAAAATTTTATAAAAGTGGGTTTTGAGATGATTTATTTATATTTAAAAAAATGGTTTAAGTTTGGGATGTTACATTATAATTTTGATTAAATAAGGTAACCATCAGTTTAGATGGATAATGATAGATTTTTTTGGGTACGAAAAAAAGGATTTGGTTTGATATTAATCCTACTTTTGGATTTGGTTTGCATTAGGTGTGATGATTAAGGTGAGGGTAATGAGGGGATGATATGGTAAGGAGATAAGTAGGTTAAGGATGGAGGACATTTGAGGGTTAGAAGAGGCGTAGGATTATAAAGAGGAGTGAAGTGAACCGAGATTAGGTTATTCGAACTGAGAGGATGAAGGTAGGTGGGTTGGCGAGTAGTTAAAGGTGGTGGATTATTCACACTAGACTATATGAGGGGAATAGGGTTGGATCAGGGATGTTAGGTTTGGTAAGGTTGGGGTTAAAGATTGTGCTACATGTTGGTGATGTTTTATATAGGGTGATGGTTTAGTTTCATCAAGGAAGTCATATTAGGTGGGTTGCTATTTAGGAAAGTTTCAGTAGGAAAAAATTGTTCTTAGAACGTTACAAGATGATATATGATTGGAATGAATTTGAGAAATGTATGCGAAGATGAATTACGTGTTTGCTTGCGTACCCAAGGAAGAAACATGTTTAGGGGTAGATCTAGGGGGTTCCAGAGGAGGTTCGTGCAACCCCTCAAATATTGCAGAATAATGTAAATGATTTGGAATTTTCCAACGTAATGTAAAGTTTCCGACATGCTACCCCAAAAATCATGAGTGCTACCCCTAAGATTTTGTCCCACGTCCACCACTGCACATGGTGTTTCACTAGGTGCAAGACTATAAGGTATATTGGATAACATATTTAAATGAAACAAGCACCCAAGATGTGTATATGTAGGTTTGCAAAGGTATAGGATTGTAGTAGGATTATTATTTGCGATTGTATGTGATGTTAGTATGTTAAGGAGGTAGGTAAAAGTGTGAACGAAATAATTCTATAATGATAAGTGTATAGAGGTGTGTGTAACATTAGTGTGTATCATATTGCTTATATTTCAAATAATATGTTCGTCTTTTCCATTTTAGGATGAGGTGTAAGGACATGTGAAATGGAGACGCACACAATATGTGTAATGACAGCGTTTCCCGCTAGGGATTAATAAGATGATGTAACAGTTAGGGTCGACAATTGTAACCTATTTTAAAGTAATAAAGAATAATTATTTGAATATTACATGATTTATGTGTAATTATATGCAATATATGTTCTTATAATGATATAATAAAATAGGAATAAAATACGGATCTAAAATAGGATAAAAATTAGTTCGGATATCTGATAGTTGAAGTAGTTGTGACAAGGATTATGGAGATATAAAAAACGGTCCAATCCAACTAATGACGAAGAAGTTATGAGCATTTGAAGTGTCACACCCCCGACTGAGGTGGCGGGACCGGGTTGTGCAACTAAGTTCATGAATAACAGGTAAACTAAATGTATAGAACAAATAAAACAATAAACAAAATAGCATTCGTTTTCCATCTTGTCTTTTGAATACAAAGTTCTTATAGATAATAATAGTACATAAACTGCCTTAACATATAGGTAGATAATACAACAAATTGTATACTAGGTGGCTTGTAATCCATTCCGTCTTGAAGGTTTGTTTAGTGATTTCCTGAGAATACATGTAGTTTTGAGGGTCAACATAAGGTTGGTGAGAGTAACAGGTTTCTACTAACAATCGTAATACTTTTAAAAAGTCTAAAAAGTATTTTCTTTGTAAGTAGAACAATACTTAAAACTATGTTTGGAAAGAGTCTTTGAAAGCCAAAATGTATCTTTGTATAAGTAAATCCATACTTAAAACTGTGTTTCTGAAGAATCCTTGAATATACTTGAAAACCAAAATGTACTATTACAAAAGTAAATCCATACTAAAAATAGTTTTGAAGGAAACCAAGTCCATGTTTTCTAGTAAAAGAGAGACCATAAGTAAATCCATACTTAAAATGGTTTTGAAAGCAACCAAGCTCATGGTTTGTAGCGAGAGAGAAAGATTCTAGTTAGTGTTTATAGTTAGTCTTATAACCGAGCTATATGGTTAAATGTACCCCTACGACGCTTCATTGGATGTTGTAGTAACAATTGAGGCACTTATCACCCGTTTTGATTGATCAGTCGAGGTTGTAGCTAGCAACTACATGTGGGGATGTCAACCCCATATAGATCTATACATATGTATCTTGCTTAGAAGGTTAACGATTATAGTAGTGTGGGTATGCTAAGTGTTTAGACTTGGCTAATGAATATAGTCTCACTAAAAAGCCCTTAACTAAAGTATGTGAATAGCTATCAGCCCTAAGTTATTTGTGGATAAGTCACTAGGAATAATAAATTTCATTGTATAAAGTTTATAAAAGTCGAGTATATCTAGTATGTATGTGTAGTGTAAGGAAGTTACTTTCATAAAAAGGTACGTCTCAAAGTATGTACATGTGCATAGAAATAGTTTGAATCCTTGAAATACTACAAAGTTTTACGATGCGCTTTTTATGACATACAATATCATATAAAATCGTGTATTTTTGTATGATATAACATTGGATGTGTGGACTAGTTATTTCACGACAAAATAACTATAATATGTATATGTAAAGTTTATACTAGTTTATTTGTAACAATATGTTACATTGCCAAATAACATTTTTATAAACTAGACTTGTTGTATTTTCACGTAAGATGATAATTTGTTTGCATAAACAAAGTATATAGGCATATGTGTTCCCCTCCACCCCCCTTTCTTAGAAAAAATAAAAATATTAAAAATGGGCCGTAAGCACTTATCCTTGAAGCGTGAATTCGATTTGTACGAAATCAGTTTATTTTGAGAAGCTAGATGTGAGAAACCATAAAGCCACGATTCTTGAACTTTTAAATACTTTGTAGGACCGTTTTGTAACGAATTTACACTATAAGGGTTTTTTTTTTGTAACTTCACTAGACTATAGGGGTTGTTTGGTCATTTAACTAACTAAAGTAGGACTACCTTGGTTGAAATAAATCAAGGAAATGATTGATTTTGTAGTAATTTAAACAAGGGAGGGACTGAAATGGTTTATGAGGAATTAAAATTTGAGACTCGAACTTAATTTGTTAAAAATTTCCAATAAAGGGGCTGACATGCTTAATTTAAATCAAAGTTTGGAGGTTGGGATTTATTTTGAATTAATGGCTCCACAAGAGAGTTAGTTTGGTCATTTCATAAAAATAAAAAGGATTTAGGGCTTTTTTTTTGCCCTCGTCATTTGTTGAGGGGTAATGAAGGAACGAACGAAAGCGGATAGAACATACAAGCGGACGATTGTAGTCAAGAAGGAAAGCACGAAGGCTCGCAGGCAGTTAGGAAATCCGGTTTTTTGTCGATCGATCGCAAGAAGGGAGCGTCTCTGGGGGTCGACGAGACCGAAGAAAGGAAGGGACGAAGCAGTGAGGCTGCTCTCTACCTGCTCCGATAATGAGGTGGTAAGGGGGAAGGGGAGAACCGGTCTGCTCGGAGCGATGCGAGCAGCAACAGTAGCCCAACCGAGGCTTCGGCGGCAGTTGCTCAATAGGAGAAGAAGAGAAGGTGCGAGGGGTGAGGCCAGAAGAGGAGGTCCGATGGGAGGAAAACGAACAACAGTAGCAACTCAAGTGGGGGGTGTTTGGCACGGGAAGGAAGGAAAGGTGCGACCGGGGCTGCTCCAACGGCCTCCGATTTAATATTTGAAAACAGGTGCATTTTGACACAACGATTCGTGTAATTACTCTAAAGAAATTAGGTCAAAGAAAAAAAAATATCAGTCTCAAATCGAAAACTTACGCTTCTGGAATATTCCCTGCATCTAATCACCATTTGAACCCCCTAAGGTGCCGCCTCTATCACAAACAACTTTTGTGCATTTTAAAAGTTTTTGATGATAAATTTATCGAGATTTGATGGGGATGAGTTGAAGGCCATTTTTTTTAGAAGAACATATTATCTTTTTCTTTTAGTTTATTAAAAAACATGAAAATATCATGTCGGCTTTCAAGATCACCCATTTTTATATTTTAAATCTCATGATTATTGTTTTTTTTATATATATTTTAATAAATTTATGGAGATTCCCCGTACTCAACGGGATTTTACACAAAACTTGTTAGGGATTACATGGAGGTGGGGGCTGGGACGGGTGTTAGGATTGAAGTTGAGGTGCTAGAACGAATATTATAGTCCCTGCCAATATCCACCCTCGTTTGAATCACTAACCCAACGGATAACAACAATAAAGTTGCAAGTACAAAAGAAGGCACAAGTACGAATGTACATGTTATCATTACTATATATGAAAACTCTTGTATTCTCTTGCCTTTTAAATCAAATTAACCCACTTCCAATACCTTATTATATGAAAAGCACAAACAAATTAAATGAGCTATGAGTTATACTACTCACTTACCCTCATTTTAATTCTACACTACTCCTTTCTGTGTGAGTGCTTGTCCTTAGAAGTGTTTCTTGAATATACAATTATGCATCCTTCAACAAGCTCTTTAAATCAAAGTTTATTTACAAATACAATTAACCTTAAAAACCTACACCAAAAACATGGCACCCAAGCTTTGTGGATCCATTTGAATCATCATAAGAGTAGAAACAATCTCGTTCATACTTAATCTTCTCGATGGTTCACTTTCCAAACAACCAATACTCAGTTTCACCAAACACAGTGCAAGTTCATCTTGATCTATAACAAACCCGAGCGCATGTCTAACTTTCAACCGAGGGTCAATAATGTAATTAACCATACTTTTCGCATTATTTCCATCACCCATAATCGATACAACTTCTTCACACAACATCACTTGTCCCCCATCATCATCATTCTCATAAACAGCTTTTTTCCCCGTTATCAATTCTAACAAAACAACTCCAAATGCATACACATCGGTCTTCGTTGTCACAAATCCTGCCTCTAAATACTCCGGTGCGAGGTACCCCTTTGACTCTGAACGAGATTTTATGGATGAATTTACATTTTCGCCCTTCTGTGTTGACTTTGTAAGACCAAATTTTGAAATCTTGGCGCGTAGATCCTTAGTTAATAGAATATTGCTACTGTTTATATATTTATGAACGTATGTTGGATTCGCAAAATTATGTAGATATTGAAGACCTTTAGCAACATCTAAAGCAATACGAATACGATTATTCCATGTTTGACTTTCTTGACAAGTCAAATCTCGAAGCCATTCGTTTAATGAACTGTTTTCCATGAATTCGTAAACAAGATAACAAGATTTATCGTGTTCACAAACTCCGTAAAGACCAATAAGATTGAAATGATTAATTTTTTGGAGAATTTTCACCTCTTTATTCGCGTGTGTCTCCGTTTGTTTAATCACAACTTTTCTACCCTTTATACTTCCTTTATAAACCGAAGCACTTAATCTCTTTTCGAGGGTATATCCGTCCGTGGCCTCCTCTAATTCTTCAAATTTGTAGATTTTGAGAACTTGATCAACACTAGCAATACCAAGTTGGATATCTTTAGGCAACTCCAATTTTACGATTTTACCCTTATTCGCTCTTTTCCTTTTCGATACTAAGCATATCACAAAAACACCACAAAGAATGGCCAAGCAACCACCTGATATCATCCCGATAATGATTCCTTTCTTTGACAACTTTGGATTCTGATTTCGATTCCGATTCCGATAGAATGTTCTTGTTTGAGAACTTAAAGGTTCGGTAGACACAGAGGAACAAGAAGGGTAGTAAACGGAAAAATCAAATCTTTAACAGAAGAAAAACCGTTTTCCAAAACTAAATCTTGAAATTTCACATCAAACCGTTTACTAATTTTCTTGATTGAATCTTGCCAAGTACTCAAGTAAGTCAACAGAAACCTGATTCCCGACATGGTTTGATTAACTTTAGGACACGCACATCTAAGTGGGACACGAATCTTGCCACCAACTTGTAAATCATTTTCTTTATAAATATTGTTCTTTTGGAGGGAATCACATGTGGTTAAACCTTGGAATGTGAAATTTGCGATAGTGAAATAGTTGGTGTTAATTGGAATAACAAAAGATGTGTTAGCTCGATAGTACTTACCAGAACAAGAACATGCAACCCGAATAATTAGCTCTTCGTTTAGTGGCAAGATTCCGGCGGAATCAGTGATTCCGTTGATTCGGGCGACATCCGTAGGGTCGGTTGACATAAGCTTGGAAATGGTGAAAACTGTGTTGTAAAGAGGTTGAGTTCTGAAGATTAAGAAGGTGGAACACGATTGGATTCCATTGCAAGTGTAGAGGAATTCCGGGGTTAGTTTTGTTGTGTTGGAATTGTTACATTCCAGAATGTGGTTTCCATAATGGATTCATGGTTGATCGGAAAGTGGCGTTGGAATCGAAACACTTTGTGAAATGATTGAAGTTAAGTAGTTGATGAAATGAAAGGATGATGAGTTGTTAAACCAAAAAGGGGTGAAAAGGATACAATTGTCCTTCATACGACTGTTTCATAAGTATTTAGAATTAAAAAGGAATTAAACGGCTGTTTTACTTTATTCTGTTTTTAGTTGATACTTGAACGTGTTCTGGACCGGGCTGGTTTTTCATTGAACGGGTCAAACCGGGTTTTTACCAAATTGGACCGGTTGTTAGACAAATAAAAAACTGAACCATTTGTAACTGGGCCCAAAAAACTAAACTGTTCAAAAGGTTTTTATTTGAGATACCTTTGCATTAGTTAGTGTTTTTTTGTCAGAATAAAATATAATAATGCATGAACATAATTCATAAAGTAATTATATAAACAATGTAATGTAATGAGCTATTATATAAAATTTCATGATCGTATATGGTGTTAGGATGTCGAAAACAATATTTTTTTTGTATTATATCTAATTAAATGAATAATTTTGAATTTTGCTCTACACATTAATATTAAGTGTAATAAACAAACCTATATATACAAAAGTAAAATAATAGAGATAATAAAAACTTATTTAAACACAAATAAGTTAAAAATCTTTTTTTTTTTTAATTATTTCAGAAAACTTGATATTTAATTAAAATAATGACTTTTTGTTAAATGGTTTTTTAATTTGTTTTACTAAAAATTACATCTCCAAAATGAATTATTGTGCAATTACACATATGGAATGAAAAAATTATTAATGATTGAAAATTACCAAAATAAAAAGAACTATAAATCTGATCTATTGTATTCTATAAATGAATTATTGTGCAATTACACATATGGAATGAAAAAATTATTAATGATTGAAAATTACCAAAATAAAAAGAACTATAAATCTGATCTATTGTATTCTATAAATGAATTATTATGCAATTACACATATGGAATGAAAAAATTATTAATGATTGAAAATTACCAAAATAAAAAGAACTATAAATCTGATCTATTGTATTCTATTAAGTAAAGGAATTTTTTTTTTTGACTCAATTCAATGAACCATTGATTTCATCTTCATAAACCATTAAACCCTAGAGTAGTCTATAATGGATTTGAGATCAAACTACAATGCTTGATTTCATTTTGATACAAAAAAAGCTAATTTGAATAGAATTGACTATTCCTAATAGAATATGTTTCCTTTTTTTTTTAATCTCTAAATATTATTAAAAGAGAACCTTTAATTCTAAAATGAAGAAATCAAAGCCATTAATTGCATTTTAATCTTATATTTTCCACCATTAGATTATTTGCTGACATCATCTTTATCAATCGTTTTAATTTTATCCACCAAATTTATAAAACGTATATCATGTTTTATATTAGAAAGTTTATTAATAACAATTAAATCTCATCAAAAGTAAAAATTAATTAAATTATGAATTCTATTGATGACAATTAAATCTCACCAAAAATAAAATGAATTAAATTAGGAATTCTATTAATAACAATTAAATCTCACCAAAAATAAAATGAAAAAAATACACCAGCGCACCCTTTATTACCAATATCCCTACATTTTCTCCTCATTTCTTTACATAATCTATCTAACCTAAGTTTTGTACTGGAGAAGAAAATAGGGGAAAAAAGAAATAGAGTACTTGTAGGTTTCGATCTATATGGATTAATCTTGTGTTCGATCATCATTGAAGAATTAGGAATGATATAGAGATAAATTTTATTTGGATTCTACTTTAATTTGATCGTAGTTTAGATCGATTTTGGTTAAGTTTTACATTATGTTTATTTTATTATGTTTCAACTATGAAGTTCCAATCTATAAAACCTTTCGATTTAAGTTTAGATCGATAATGGTTACGTTTTGTAAATCTGCTTCGATTTTTCTTCTTATGATCTATATTGTTGATTTTGATTTTTTAAGTTATATGTATCTTAGAGCAAAAAGATGGACACAATAGCACAACTACCTCTCGTCCATTGTTTCGATTTGGAAGATATGTCCACTAGGTAGTAAATTTGTATATGTCAATTTTATTTTTTTATTTTTACGTTTTTTGTGTATGTGTTTAGTCAATGATTTTTGTTTGTGGCTTACGAAATCGTGAATGGAAGATATACCTGAGTCAATGTCCATAATGTTTTACCCATTTGATCTCTTCTTGAATTTAGAGATGAAATTCAAACCCTTATACCAATGAGTGATCCACATATCCTACAACTCAACAAAACCCACTAGTGATATTTGTTTTGATTTATTGTAAAAAAACTCTTTTTATAAAAACACAAATTGGGCTTTCAGAAAGGAGTTATTCACCGATCCCTTTTTAATATTATAAAATATTTTTTAGACTCAATAGCAAAGAAAATACAAAGTTTTAATATACCATGTAAATAGATTACATCGATAAACCTGATTGGAAAATGTTTATGATTGATTACTTTTGGTTACTTAGTAGGGCTTTTTTTGTGAAAAACTGTATTCTAATTTATATTACATATTATTATGTTTTTTTCAAATGAGAGATACATAGAACTCAGATTGCTAATTTTCATTTTGTGTTTTTGGAATACGTTTTAGTTATGAACGTGATGCTATGCAAGTACTTGCGTTGTCTGGTCATGTTGAGAAGTATAATAAGAACCTTGCACAACCTTATTATTTCGTTTAACTGGTTTGAATCCTCTTATTGACTTTACTTTCTCAAGGATAAATAGTTGTACCCTACACTCTTGAAAATAGGGTTGGGAACATTATGAGTATCTAGCTTTTCTCCGCAATAAGATAAGACATTAGTATAAAAGTTGCAATATAAACCTTTTTAAATTACATAATAATAACTAAACAAAGATATGTGAAAGATTATCTTTATAATTTAAATTGCAATATATACCATAAAATCGTATTAAATATTTATTATATTCCGTTCCATGCCTCACAAACATGTCTCTGAAACAAAATTACTCATTCTATTATCTAGCTTTTACGATTACCTATCAATATGGAAACCATCATTCATGAACCCGCTACCATATCAACTTTTCCCTCTCCCTTTTCTTCCATCTTTTCCAACCCACAACACATAGAAACCTTATCCTTTTCAATCCACTCAATTTTAAAAAATACAAAAAAACTATGGTATAAGTTTTAAGAAACATGGTACAAGAGGAGAGAGAGAGAGAGAGAGAGAGAGAGAGAGAGAGAGAGAGAGAGAAAGGATGAAGCGGGTTAGTGAAGCTACATAAACAACCCACTCCTCCTAGCCCACTCAAGCTGGAGTGGTATCTTGGAGGTATCATTCTTACTATGACTCTATCCTCCCTAACCAGAATATATTAATGTGCTTACATTCAAATGTTTATTAAACATGGTAAATAACAATATCTGAAAACCGGGATGCTTCTTTCATTCTTTTCTATACGAATCAAATTTGTGGATTTAATTAGCACGATGAAAGAAACATATGTTTTGCATCCATATTTCATTATAATAAGATTATATAAACAATAAACGATCATTCGATTACCGTCTATGAACAAAAAAAAGCTCAAAGAAGAGTGTGTATGTGTAGCGAAAGGGAGTTCGGTGAACTTAAAGTTAGCAATAAAGGTACTCACTATATACTATTGTTATCTATTATATAGTATCTTATCTTTTAAAGAATGCTAAAAATGTTAATTTTTAGTTTTTTTTTTCAACATTTTGACTATTTTTTTTATAGTTTCTACCCGACAATTTAGCTGATGATGTATTGATGTTGAAGCCTTTTCAAGTATTGGAATTAGTTATCATTTGAATGTCTTTTGATGTAAATTTTAAGTAATTATTGTTTATAATCATTATTTTACTTAGAATTTTCTTTCAGGTTTTAGAAGCAAAGTAGCACATATAATTAGTACTATTAAATGAAAAAACAAAACTTAGCAAAATTATCAAAAAAAAATTGGTGTTGATGTTGTCCATACCGTGTAAATCACAATTACAAGAATCAATATTAGCACATATATATGGTTAAGATTACAATTTTTAAACAACGTTCGTATCTTCAAAACATTTTGTATGATTAGTTTAAATTAACTATTGTACATTCATGTTATATCAAATATCACACGTACATAACGTCGATCAGATATTTCAATGTATATATTAATTTTAACTAATCATTATAATTTTACAAATAAAACATCTATCCTTATAAATTAATAATTTTTTTTAAAACATTAATTAGTTATTAGGATTAATTTTACATTTATATTTATTATTTTTATATGTCCCCCACGTTATACGTGGGTCATAATCTAGTTTAATTTAATTTAGAATACGCATTTTTTTCTATATGTAAAAAATTTAATAACTAAAATTCAATAATTCACGCTTAACATAAAATAACATATTATTAAAGTCCCATTAACTACCTTTTTGGTTAATTAAACAGCCCCTTTCAACACCTTTTTGGTTTGAAAACATTTCCTAGTTCTTTATTCTTGATGAGTTCAATTTTCCACAAATGACATCATCATGCTTAATACTTGTCGTTCCTATTCATTTAGTCAACAAACGATGCTTCAATTCCCAGCTACTTAACTTCAATCATTTCACAAAGGGTTCTAATTCCAACCCCACTTTCCTTTTCCCATCAATCATGAACCCATTCATGTTCCTGTTTCCATTCCTGTTTTTCACTCACGAATCCATCGCTCAACAAACGTACTCCGGAAACACAGTTATGGATTGCGACAATTCCGACAAAACAGGACCTTTCCCTTCATTCCTCTACACCTGCAACGGAATACAATCGTGTTCCACCTTCTTAATCTTCAGAACTCAACCACTTTACGACACCGTTTTCACCATCTCCAAGCTCATGTCAATCGACCATATGGATGTTGCTCGGATCAACGGAATCACCGATTCCAATGACATCTTGCCTCTAAACAAAGAGCTAATCATTCCGGTAACGTGTTCTTGTTATGATCAATACTATCAGGCTAATACATCTTTTGTTATTCCCACTTTTTATGACACGTATTTCACTATCGCAAATCTTACATTCCAAGGTTTAACCACATGTGATTCCCTCGAAAAATATAATGTTTATGATCGACTTGATTTGCATGCTGGTGACAAGCTTCATGTCCCGCTTAGATGTGCGTGTCCTACGGTTAGTCAAACCAACGACGGAATCAGGTTTCTGTTGACTTATTTGATTACTTGGAAAGATTCGATCAAGAAAATTAGTAAGAGGTTTAATGTAAGTGTTCATGATTTAGTTTTGGAAAACGGGTTTTCTTCTGTTGAAGAGATTTTTCCTTTTACTACCCTTCTTGTTCCTCTATCTACCGAACCTTTGAATTCTCAAACAAGAACACTCGGCCGGAATCGGAATTGGAATCTTTCAAAGAAAGCAATCATAGCTGGGGTGTTATCAGGTGGTTTCTTAGCGATTCTTTGTGGTGTTTTTGTGATATATTTAATATCGAAAAGAGAAGTGAATAAGGGTAAAACCGTAAAATGGGCGTTGCCTAAAGATATTCAACTTGGTATTGCTAGTGTCGATCAACTTTTTAAAATCTACAGATTTGAAGAATTAGAGGAGGCCACGGACGGATTTACCCTCGAACACAGATTGAGTGCTTCGGTTTATAAAGGGAGTTTAAAGGGTAGAAAAGTCGCGATTAAACAGATGGGATCACACGCGAATAAAGAGGTGAAAATTCTTCAAAAATTTAATCATTTCAATCTTATTGGTCTTTATGGAGTTTGTGAACATGATAAAGCTAGTTACCTTGTTTATGAGTTCATGGAAAATGGTTCTTTAAACAAATGGCTTCAAGATTTGAATTGTCAAGAAAGTCAAACATGGAATAATCGTATTCGTATTGGTTTAGATGTTGCTAAAGGTCTTCAATATCTACATAATTTTGCGAATCCAGCTTATGTTCATAAAGATATAAACAGTAGTAATATATTACTTACTAAGGATCTACGCGCCAAGATTTCTAAATTTGGTCTTGCAAAGTCAACGGAGAAGGGCGAAAATGTAAATTCATCCATAAAATGTAGGTTTGAGTCAAAGGGTTACCTTGCACCGGAGTATTTAGAGGCGGGATATGTGACAACCAAGACTGATGTCTATGCATTTGGAGTTGTTCTTTTGGAATTGATAACAGGAAAGAAAGCTGTGTATGAAAATGATGATGATGGAGTAGAAGTGATGTTGTCTGAAGAAGTTGCTTCTATCATGGGTGATGAAAAGAATGGAAAAGGAAAGGTTAATTACCTTATTGACCCTCGGTTGCAAGCTAGACATGCCTTTGGGTTTGTTATAGATCAAGATGAACTTGCATTGCGGATGGTGAAACTAAGCTTGGGTTGTTTGGAATCGGAACCATCAAGAAGATTAAGTATGAATGAGATTGTTTCCACTCTCATGATGATTCAAATGGATGCACAAAGCTCAGAAAACATATTTATGGTGTAGAATTTTAAGATTGATTCATTAGTTGTATCTATTGAGCCTTTGGGAATAACAAATTGTATGTAATAGTCAAAATTATGATGTAAAAAACTTGTTGAATTGTGTGTATTCAAGAAACAACATCAACAATCAAATAAAAGAAAGTGCTTGAATCATGTAATTATACAATTAACTAACCATTTTAAGAAAAGAAATTACCATCAAAAGATGCTTAATAACTGCAAGACATACGGCTAAAGTTGAAATTGTATATACTCAATTTAAAGTACATGAAATTTACATGCAAGGAACAAACTTTTTGCTTTGCCCCGGATTCATCACTAATGTTTTTTTTTTTTTTTTTTTTTTTTTTTTTTTTTTTTTGCAATAAACTCTTAATGTATTATTTTACCAGTTAAATAAGGTAATTAACCAATTTCATTCCGGTGTCCAAGTTGCATTTAGTCTAGGTATCATTTTTGTATTTTTTTTTTCAAAATAAAAAATTAAACTAACAAAAACATGGGTTTTCCTTTCATTTTTTTTTAATAAAAATCCCTTGTGAGCAATCTCCTTCTCCATTCCCAGTACTAACCCTAGTCGGTAACTCCTTTATAAACAATCGCCGGTGCCTTTCTTTTCAACCTTCTCTAGCAACTCCTTCACGAACCATCTTCGGCGACTTTCATCGCAACCATCTATAGCGTGTTTGTGTTTGCTTATATCCTTGTGCTCACCATTATAGATCTCTCGCTTCATTTAAATCAAGTTCTCCTTTCCATCAACGCAAGTTCATGAGAGGGAAGGGAACCAACATTGTCGGATTTGGCCCGGAAAGAAAAGGGAGGCGGTTGGGGAAGAGCTTTTGCTCGTAACTACAAACGATCTATTTCATAGCTTAAAAAAGACTTGAAATTAAGGTGTGTAAAGTGCATTCACAAACCATCCTCGAGTATTGAAGATCACAAGTAGTTATATAAAGTGAAGTGTGAGAATTTTGAGAATCCTGGTGTTTGGTACCGTAGATCTTCTTCTCGACTCCATGGATTCCATCGAACCCTTTAGTATTCAATTAATCTAATTTTCTTTAGCTGGATTTTTTGAAGTTCTAAACTTCATCTCTTTGTTCATCTTTTTTTAGATTTAGAGTTTATTTTGGTGTGTTCATCTGATGTACTTTTTCTTATGGATTTTTTTAAAGCTCTGAACGTCATCTATATCTTCATCTTTTTCTGGATTTGATGAGTTCATGATGGGTCCTTGCAGGAATTTCCCTTTTAGTCTATCATATTACAAAAGTTTTTGATTTTTATTATTTCGGTTTCATGTTATCTTTAGTGTTTAAGGTCCATATTTAGGTGATAGAGGTTGAAACTAGAGGAGAGAAAGAGAATTTTTGGAGGGAGACACCGGGAGAGACTTTGAGTCCAAATAAATTTGGATGGGAAGGCAAATGCACAATCTTCTACCCTGAAAAGCAACAACTTTCCCTGTTGATCCAGAGATTGAATCCAATTGGCATACAACTGTTGTTTATGGATGGTTCTCTAGTAATATGTTTTTGTATTCGATTCATCTAATGTTCTTTTTCTATATTTTATTGAAGCTTTGAACTTCATATCCTTCTTCATTTGCGTCTGGATTTAGTATTTATTTTGGTGTATTCATGATGAGTTGGAGGAATATGAATGGTGGTAGTGTTGGGAGGTGGATAGCGGGTGGGGTGTAAGAAGGTGGTTGGAGGTGGAAGATAGTGGTGTCGGTGTTGGGAGGTAGGAGGTGGATGGTAGCAATGGTGGGAATTGGTTTACGAGAAGATGGAAAGTGCTTTGATTAAAATGGAATATGATTTAATAAGAATGATAATTGAAAAAGATCTAAAAAAAAAAAATCGATGTAGAGGCCATGTTTGTGCCACATAGGCAAGTGTTGGTGACTCAAATGTACCATGGCACGGCTCGTAACCTTATTAACCAGACCCCAAAATTTACTTCATAATGTGTAATTGACATGTAATTTGAAAGTTGATGGACTAATTATGAAAAAAAAAAAGACTTGAGTGACCAATCCAAGACAAAGCCAAAACTTTGTTGTGCTACAGTATCAATTTCGCAAAATTATATGCCACAAGGAACTAAAATGGAGTTTCCTAACATTTGTATAAAAGATGTATGAAAATGATATTTTTCATATAGGCTGTCATCTGATCTCACAGGAATGAGTTGAAACATTAAATAAGGGATGGCCATAAAATTCCAAATATGTGGATTCAAATTCATTTAAAGAAGATTTAAAGTCATGCGCTTTATGGGACTTACACATTAGTGGGTGTGCACTCCAGCTTAAATTTTTCAAGAGTAACAAACTCTAGCGACTGAACGTAGTCTCCATTAACGGGTAGATGGATAAAGTTTTGCACTTTATCAACACAAAATTTGATCTTTAAGACCCATAAACACATATGATTTGTGTTTTTTATACACCATAGGACTTGAACCCTCAACCACTTGAGGAGGGACACATTTCCAATGTAACATCCCCCTCTGGTACGTATCACAATATTGTCCGCTTTGGGCCACTCGGCACGAGGACTTCCCAGGGGGTCACCCATCCCGATACTACTCCCGCCCGAGCACACTTAACTGCAGAGTTCTTATGGGATCTGCTGCCCTCACGGCTTTAAAACGCGTTGTGACAAGGAAGGTATCCACACCCCTTATAAGGAGATGTTTTATTCTCCTTCCAAGCTGATGTAGGATCAGGTGCAACCCACCTTCACCCCCCATTATAGGGTTCGACGTCCCTGTCGAACACATCGACCCGTGCCCTGGCTCTGATACCATTTGTAACATCCCCCTCTGGCACGTATCACAATATTGTCCGCTTTGGGCCACTCGGCACGAGGACTTCCCAGGGGGTCACCCATCCTGGTACTACTCCCGCCCGAGCACGCTTAACTGCAGAGTTCTTATGGGATCTGTTGCCCTCACGGCTTTAAAACGCGTTGTGATAGGGAAGGAGAACTAAGCACCAGATCCCATCAGAACTGCCCTCACGGCTTTAAAGTCGGTTAGATCTGATCCCACATCGGCTGGGAAGGAGAACTAAGCATTCCTTATAAGGGGTGTGGATACCTTCCTTATCACAACGCGTTTTAAAGCCGTGAGGGCAGCAGATCCCATAAGAACTCTGCAGTTAAGCGTGCTCGGGCGGGAGTAGTACCAGGATGGGTGACCCCCTGGGAAGTCCTCGTGCCGAGTGGCCCAAAGCGGACAATATTGTGATACGTGCCAGAGGGGGATGTTACAAATGGTATCAGAGCTAGGGCATGGGTCGATGTGTTCCACGGGGACGTCGAACCCTATAATGGGGGGTGAAAGTGGGTTAGATCTGATCCCACATCGGCTGGGAAGGAGAACTAAGCATTCCTTATAAGGGGTGTGGATACATTGTTTGATCACACCATAACACATCGCAACCCATGTTTAAAAAAGTCAAACCATACATCCCATCAAAATATCAGAGTACAATCCCAGTGAATCTCGTAAATGCAGAAACCAGAGTGTGTGCATGATGTGCCGCTACCGCGCCGGCTTCTTTCCCCTTCGGTGAAGAGGTACCTGAGTCTCGTCCCTACTCGGCGAGTCGGACCTTATGACTCGCCGAGTCCAAGGCTAAAATAGGGTAAGACTCAAATAAAATTCACATACCGGAAACCAGGTGCTACAAATCTCCCCCACTTATTTTAGACTTCGTCCTCGAAGTCTGCTGCTCGATCCTGAAACAGCTCGGGGTAATGCTCCATCATCTCGTCCATCGGCTCCCAAGTCCATTCCGAACCCTTGCGGTGTTGCCATTGCACCTTCACTAGTTCTACCCTCTTGTTCCTCAAAGCCTTTGACTTCCTGTCGAGTATTGCGACTGGGCGCTCAATGTAATTCAAGCTGTCATCAACCTGAATATCCTCCAACGGTACTACCGCTGAATCGTCCACCAGGCACTTCCGCAGCTGCGAAACATGGAAAGTGCTGTGGATCTGACTGAGCTCGGCTGGCAGATCCAGCCTATACGCCACCTTGCCCACCCGGGCTACAACCCTGAACGACCCGATGAATCTTGGGCCCAACTTGCCCCGCTTCCTGAATCGAATGACGCCTTTCCAAGGCGACACTTTCAGGAGAACCATATCCCCGACTTGGAACTCCAAGTCGGATCGACGCTTATCGGCGTAACTTTTCTACCGACTCTGAGCAGTCTGAAGTCTGCTCCGAACCTGCTGGATCCTCTCGGTCGTCTCTAGCACCACCTCGGTGCTTCCCATGACTCTCTGGCCAACTTCACCCCAACATATCGGGGTTCTGCACCTCCACCCGTACAACATCTCGAACGGTGGTCGGTCAATACTCGCGTGATAGCTGTTGTTGTAGGAGAACTCAGCCAAGGGAAGATAGGTATCCCAGCTACCACCGAAATCCAACACACACGCCTGCAACATGTCCTCCAAAGTCTGGATGGTCCGCTTACTCTGACCATCTGTCTGCGGGTGAAAGGCGGTGCTAAAATGCAATCGAGTGCCCAACTCGTCATGAAACTTCTTCCAAAATCTGGAAGTGAAACGTACATCCCTATCCGAGATCACCGATACCGGCACCCCGTGCCGTGCCACTATTTCCCTAATATAGATATCGGCCAACTTCTCGGCCGATATGCTCTCCTGAATCGGAATAAAGTGAGCACTCTTGGTCAGTCGGTCCATGATGACCCAAATCGAATCCACTCCACGAGCGGTTCTGGGAAGCTTTGTAATAAAGTCCATGGTGATATCTTCCCATTTCCACAGTGGAATGTCCAACGGCTGCATCTTACCATGCGGTCTCTGATGTTCGGCCTTGACCTTCTTGCAGGTCAAGCACCGCTCTACGTACCATGCCACATCCCGCTTCATGCAGGGCCACCAATAGTTCAGACGAAGATCCTTATACATCTTCGTCGCCCCGGGATGGATAGAGAATCGGGACTTGTGTGCCTCATCCATCAAAATCTGGCGGACGCCCCCGTGATACGGCACCCACACCCTATGGTGTAGTGTCAATAGACCCCGACTATCATAATCAAAAGAGGATACCTGACCCACCACGCGCTCGCTCTTCCGATGCTCCTCCTTGATAGCCTCCTGTTGAGCCTCCCGAATTTGCTCCAATAGGGGAGTCACTACGGTCATCCTCAGGCATACGTCCCTGATCGGCGCCGCCTTGCGGCTAAGCGCATCGGCCACCACGTTGGCCTTCCCCGGGTGGTAAAGGATCTCGCAATCATAATCCTTCACCACATCCAACCACCGACGCTGCCTCATGTTCAGATTCGGCTGGTCCATGAGATACCTCAGACTCTTGTGGTCCGTGTAGATGGTACAACGAACCCCGTAGAGGTAATGTCGCCAAATCTTGACGGCGAAGACCACGGCCCCCAACTCCAAATCGTGCGTCGGGTAGTTCGCCTCGTGGGGCTTGAGCTGCCTCGAAGTGTATCCCCCTCTGACACGTATCACAATATTGTCCGCTTTGGGCCACTCGGCACGAGGACTTCCCAGGGGGTCACCCATCCTGGTACTACTCCCGCCCGAGCACACTTAACTGCAGACTTCTGATGGGATCCGGTGCATTAGTGCTGGTATAATGGGGGGTGAAGGTAGGTTGCACCTGATCCTACATCGGCTTGGAAGGAGAACGAAACATTTCCTTATAAAGGGGTGTGGATACCTTCCTTGTCACAACGCGTTTTAAAGTCGTGAGGGCACCAGATCCCATAAGAACTCTGCAGTTAAGAATGCTCGGGCAGGAGTAGTACCAGGATCGGTGACCCCCTGGGAAGTCCTCGTGCCGAGTGGCCCAAAGCGGACAATATTGTGATACGTGCCAGAGGGGGATGTTAGAAATGGTATCAGAGCTAGGGCACGGGTCGATGTGTTCGACAAGGACGTCGAACCCTATAACGGGGGGTGGAAGTGGGTTAGATCTGATCCCACATCGGCTAGGAAGGAGAACGAAACATTTCCTTATAAAGGGGTGTGGATACCTTCCCTATCACAACGCGTTTTAAAGCCGTTAGGGCAGCAGATCACATAAGAACTCTGCAGTTAAGCGTGCTCTGGCGGGGGTAGTACCGGGATGGGTGACCCCCTGGGAAGTCCTCGTGCCGAGTGGCCCAAAGCGGACAATATTGTGATACGTGCCAGAGGGGGGGGGGTGTTAAAATGGTATCAGAGCTAGGGCACGGGTCGATGTGTTCAACGGGGACGTCGAACCCTAAAATTGGGGGGGGGGGGGGGGGTGAAGGTGGGTTGCACCTGATCCTACATCGGCTGGGAAGGACAACTAAGCATTCCTTATAAGGGGTGTGGATACCTTCCCTATCATAACGCGTTTTAAAGCCGTGACGGCGGCAGATCCCATAAGAACTCTGCAGTTAAGCGTGCTCGGGCGGGAGTAGTACCGGGATGGGTGACCCCCTGGGAAGTCCTCGTGTCGAGTGGCCCAAAGCGGACAATATTGTGATGCGTGCCAGAGGGGGATGTTACAAATGGTATCAGAGCCAGGGCACGTATCGATGTGTTCGACAGGGACGTTGAACCCTATAATGGGAGGTGAAGGTGGGTTGCACCTGATCCTACATCGGCTTGGAAGGAGAACAAAACATCTCCTTATACGGGGTGTGGATACCTTTCTTTTCACAACGCGTTTTAAAGTCGTGAGGGCAGCAGATCCCATAAGAACTCTGCAGTTAAGTGTGCTCGGGCGGGAGTAGTACCGGGATGGGTGACCCCCTGGGAAGTCCTCGTGCCGAGTGGCCCAAAGCGGACAATATTGTGATACGTGCCAGAGGTGGATGTTACAAATGGTATCAGAGCCAGGGCACAGGTCGATGTGTTCGATGGGGACGTCGAACCCTAAAATTGGGGGGGGGGGGGGGGGGGTGAAGGTGGGTTGCACCTGATCCTACATCGGCTGGGAAGGACAACTAAGCATTCCTTATAAGGGGTGTGGATACCTTCCCTATCACAACGCGTTTTAAAGCCGTGACGGCGGCAAATCCCATAAGAACTCTGCAGTTAAGCGTGCTCGGGCGGGAGTAGTACCGGGATGGGTGACCCCCTGGGAAGTCCTCGTGCCGAGTGGCCCAAAGCGGACAATATTGTGATACGTGCCAGAGGGGGGTGTTACAAATGGTATCAAAGCCAGGGCACGAGTCGATGTGTTCGACGGGGACGTCGAACCCTAAAATGGGGGGTGAAAGTGGGTTAGATCTGATCACACATCGACTGGGAAGGAGAACTAAGCATTCCTTATAAGGGGTGTGGATATCTTCCCTATCACAACGCGTTTTAAAGCCGTGAGGGCAGCAGATCCCATAAGAACTCTGCAGTTAAGCGTGCTCGGGCGGGAGTAGTACCAGGATGGGTGACCCCCTGGGAAGTCCTCGTGCCGGTGGGTTGCACCTGAACCTACATCGGTTTGGAAGGAGAACGAAACATCTCCTTATAAGGGGTGTGGATACCTTCCTTGTCACAACGCGTTTTTAAAGCCGTGAGGGCAGCAGATCCCATAAGAACTCTGCAGTTAAGAGTGCTCGGGCGAGAGTAGTACCGGGATGAGTGACCCCCTGGGAAGTCCTCGTGCCGAGTGGCCCAAAGCGGACAATATTGTGATACGTGCCAGAGGGGGATGTTACAAATGGTATCAGATCCCATAAGAACTCTACAGTTAAGTGTGCTCGGGCGGGAGTAGTACCGGGATGGGTGACCTCCTGGGAAGTCCTCGTGCCGAGTAGCCCAAAGCGGACAATATTGTGATACGTGCCAGAGGGGGATGTTACATCCAACACACGTGATACTGTTAGGTCTAAGGTCTTTTGGTACATATGTTGTTTGTTGATTTCGGGTCCTCTGGACTTGCTGGGAAAATGTCCTCAAGATTCCAAAATTACACCTATATTATTAGATGCTACAATCAAATGGATTAATCTATCAAGCCTACTCCAAATTCCTCTTATACTCTTCACAATATAGAGCAACACTTTTCTACCTTATAAAATAAAAGAAGAAAAAAGCAAAAAAAATCAAACGCTGCAAGTGTATGAGATTGGGGTGTAATGAAACCAAAACATTGGTCTCCTTTTATAGTCTTGAGTACAAACCAACCTTCTTTCCTTCCTTGCACCGATGTGGAATGTAACACTATTCATTTATTAGCCAAAAACTCAACAATTTGTACGTTGGATAATTAAATGAAAGAAAAGTGCAACCACATAAAAAAGGAACATTATCTTTAGTTGGAAATCATAATTCTAAAGTAATAGAATTATCATACTGAAGTAATAGAATTATCATACTCTGCCATAAAAATATCACCGCTTAAAATATATCATCCTAATAATTCCTCTATGGCACATATTGGATATTTTGTTGAAAGATTATGGTGCGACTTCCTTTTTTTGCATACCTAAAAAGTCATTAGCCATCAACATCAATTTTCACCACACATCTTATATTTATGCCCATCTAATTCTTATGTATAAATATGCGCAGTCGCTAACAAAAACATATGCCTTTCCATGGTAACATACATACCATGGGGATGCCAAATCTCAAACAAAATCATCACCGTTAATAACGAAATATATATTTTTAGTTGTATTAGAGCCTTATGTCAAATTTGCTTCAACTACACAATTTCACGTAACATGCCCAAACTGTCTAAACTTCCAACATATTAGATTCTTCTTTCATTTTTCTTCTTTCTATTCTCACATGTCAAAATTGTCCCTTCTGAAGAAGTATGGCTGCTACTTTCCAATGTATTTTTTTCTTCTGACAACAACTTGTTAGTCACATCTACATACGACGATGTCTCTTTCTCATACATCATAATGGGATTTATATGCTCATAAATAGATGTAAAAGATAATATGAGCCTCAATGCTTTGTCCTCGTCTTCAACCTTCCATTCAATAACATCTAGTTCTAACACAATATTATTAAGAACACTTAATGGTCGGAAATTTTTTGTGTCTCAATTCATATGAAGAGTATGAAACTGATCCTTGAGATCATATCTGGTTCATCAATCTTAGCAACTGTAACATCCTAATGTCCAGGTTCTTCTAAATTTATCCATATAATTCTTATTCTTCTCAAATTGGTCCTTCAGTTCTAGAATTATGCTTTGAATCCCTAATGGCAATTTCATAATTTGGGAAAGAGGGGCACACCAAGCATACATGTGTCTACGCTGAGCGTACTAGAGCATGCTCTAGTACGTTAGGCGTACACTTATGTACGTGGGGCGTACTAATATCAGGAGGAAACCCTAATTTTTAGGGTTTAAGGGGTATTTAAGCAACATTATGGCTCATTTCTCCGTACCTTTTCAGCTGCCACATCCTTTGAGACGTTTTTGCAAACCCTAGCCCCCTTAGTGTGTATTTTGAGCTCAAGAGTGTGTTTTTTTGGTGTGTTAAAGGAATAAGAAGTTGCATCAGGGAGCCTTGAAGTAGAAGCAAGCTTGTGGATCTGGGATCTTTGCCTTCTTAAGAAGCTCCAGAAGGTATAAAGCCTATACCTTGATGTCTTGGTTGTTAGATCCCATTTCGGGTGTTTTATGTTGCTTTTCTTGTCCCAAAGGTCCCATATTGTGCATGGTTGGTTATTGTCATTTTGAGTTATCTTTCCAGACCCTATGAGGGGTCCTAAGCCATAAAAATGAGGTCCCAATTGCTAAAATTGTTTCATGCATCTTGTAGAAGGTCATAATGGATTAAGACCTTGTATTAAGAACTTTATGGACTTATAAAGTCATAAAGTCGTAAACATTATGACTCAAGGGTGCATTTGGAACATATATCTGAAGTATGGTGTAACATCCCAAAAAAGACCCAAATTTTTTTTGTTGAATAATTACTAAAAACACCATAATAAAATCATAAGGTAAACTCGTACGTCAATATCTCACAAACAAAAGTTAAGTGTTATAAGTAAACTGAATCAAGAATGTATCAATCACATCTATGAGAAACAAAACAACTCCCAGGACAACTGATGTTGTGATGTGTGTGTGCGATGCTATCAACTCGAGCTCTTCCCTCTGCTTGCGGAAGTACCTGAAACCAAAACTGAAACTGTATGCACGAAGCTTAGTGAGCTCCCCCAAACTACCACATACCATATAATACATATAATCACATACTGCGCCTTGCTTACTGCATCGGACCGAAGTCCGGAAACTGCATCGGACCAAAGTCTGGAACTAACCAGGGCCTTGCCCTCTGCATCGAATCGGGATCCGGAACTACTGAGGCCTTGCCTCCTGCATCGGACCAAAGTCCGGAACTACTGCATCAGACCGAAGTCCGGAACTGACTGCATCGGACAGAAGTCCGGAACATACTGAACATAGCATCACATAAACATATCAACTAACATGAGTACATAGATAGCATACTACATCGGGATGTAACCCGGAACACATAACACAAAATACTGTCTGAGCCACGAAGGCATCAAACATGCTAAAATCTGCATCGAACCGAAGTCCGGATACTACTGCTAGCTAAACGGGCCGGCATTGTGGCCTTAGACCCGTTCCTACTGAAAAGAAACTCACCTCGTGATCTGGCTGCTGAGTGTGTGGCTCCGGGAACTATCTGTTGCTGCTCCGGTATCTCCCCGGCTACAAATCCACAATTACACTCAATCAATTTATTAATAACTGTATTGGGTAAATGACTCCTTTACCCCTAGCTAAAGTCAACTCTCCTGGTCAAAGTCAACTTTACAGTTGACCTGACTCGCCGAGTTGGGCCGCCAACTCGCCGAGTCCCTACTCTCATTTCTCACGCTACTCGCTGCTACTCATCGAGTATGGCATCAACTCGACGAGTTCCCTTTTGAATCTAAAACCTCAGGCAATCTGCATCAGACTCGCTGAGCCGTATGAACAACTCGACGAGTTGTTCTTCGAGCTAAGAAGATTGCCTTGGACTCGCCGAGTTGTATGAACAACTCGCCGAGTCCCTCCATTACTGAGTCTAACCATAACTCGCTGAGTCCACTCCATCACTCACTGGTCTCACTCAGCATCACTCAAAAAGGGAAAAATCAGGGACTCGCGGCTCGACTCGCCGAGTCGTTCTTCCGACTCGCCGAGTCGCTTGCATGCAGCAACTCAAAACTTGATTCTGCTTGAATCCGTTGCATGAAACTTATAGATCTGGACCCCCTTAACTCGATTAGCACGTAAAGATTCTATCTTTACGTGCCCATATGCATTCATGAAGATAAAATGGCTCAAAAAGCATAATAAAGGCTAGATCTAGGGTTTCCATGCAAAGTATCTTCATAAAGGCAATAGATCTAGGCTCTGAAACTTCTAAATGAATAGATCTAAGGATATCTCGACTTATTAGGACATCCATACAATCATAAGGCTTGGGAAAAGCATCAACTAGATCTAGAAGAGTCCTAATGGAGGTTTAAAGCATAAAACAAGAGGGAATCCAAAGAATACCTCAAAGAACTCTGATTTGCCCTTGGATATTTGCACTACTCCACATCTCCTTGCTCCTTTCTTCTTCTCCTTCTTGAAGCCTTCACAAATCAACACAAGAACACTTAGTTCACTCAAGGATGGATTAGGGTTTTCTCACAGCGTTATGAGGGTGAAGGAGGCGAGAATGGGGGCTATAAGGTGGATTAAATAGTGAGCAAACCCGGAGATTTAGGGTTTCAACCTGGCAGACCGACTTGCCGAGTCCCAAATATGGACTCGCCGAGTCGCCGATCTATACGCTGATCAACAACGCGACCCTACTCGACGAGTCGGGACATAGACTAGTCGAGTTTCTCTACAACTTAAAAAAAATAAATACTAAAAACCACATACCAGAGACGGGTCGTTACAACTCTCCCCCACTTGACTCAGACTTCATCCTCGAAGTCTGCTGCTGCGTCTGCAAATAACCCGGGATAATGTTCTCTCATCTCATCTTCAGCCTCCCACATCCATTCAGACCCCTTCCGGTGCTCCCACTGCACCTTCACTAGCTAAATTACCTTGTTCCTCAAGGTCTTTGCTTTCCGATCCAGAATCGCGACCGGCCTCTCAATATAATTCAAGCTGCTATCCACCTGGATATCCTTTAAAGGAACAACTGCTGACTCGTCCACCAAACAATTCCTTAACTGAGACACATGGAAAGTGCCGTGGATCTGGCTAAGCTCTGTCGGAAGATCTAGCCGATAAGCAACCCGACCCACCCGGGCCAAAACCCTGAAAGGACCAATAAACCTGGGACCCAACTTGCCCCTCTTCCGGAACCTGATAACACCCTTCCAAGGTGAGACCTTCAGAAGAACCATGTCACCCACCCGAAACTCCAACTCTGAACGCCTCCTATCGGCGTAACTCTTCTGCCGACTCTACGCAGTCTGTAGTCTACTACGGACCTGCTGGATCAACTCGGTCGTCTTGAGCACCACCTTTGTGCTCCCAATGACTCGTTGACCCACCTCGCCCCAACAAATCGGGGTCCTGCACTTCCTCCCATAAAGCATCTCAAAGGGAGGTTGATCAATGCTCTCATGATAACTGTTGTTATACGAAAATTCCGCTAACGGAAGATACGTATCCTAACTACCACCAAAATCCAAAACGCATGCCCTAAGCATGTCCTCGAGAGTCTAAATCGTCCTCTCACTCTGCCCGTTCGTCTGAGGGTGGAAAATGGTGCTGAAGTGGAGACGAGTACCCATCTCATCATGGAACCGCTTCCAGAATCTGGAGGTAAAACGGACATCTCGGTCTGACACCACCGATACCGGCACTCCATGGCGTGCCACAATCTCACGCACATAGATATCGGCTAACTTTTCTGCCGATATACTCTCCTGGATCGGGATAAAATGGGCACTCTTCGTCAACCGATCCACTACTACCCATATCGAATCTACTCCTCGTACGGTCCTGGGAAGCTTGGTGATAAAATCCATAGTGATGTCCTCCCATTTCCACACGGGAATGTCTAACGGCTGCATCTTGCCGTGAGGCCTCTGATGTTCTGCCTTGACCTTTCTGCAGGTCAAACACCTCTCCACATACCAAGCAACATCCCGCTTCATGCAGGGCCACCAATAATCGGGTCGAAGATCTCTATACATCTTCGTTGCCCCTGGATGGATAGAAAATCGAGACTTATGAGCCTCGTCCATCAACACCTGCCGTACTCCGCCTCCGTACGGTACCCACACTCTCCCATGAAGGGTCAACAACCCCCGACTATCATAATCGAACGCAGCTGCTCGACCTACAATCCTCTCACATTTCTGCTTCTCTTCCTTGAGGCCCTCAACCTGAGCCTCCCTGATCCGTTCCAACAACGGAGTAATCACAGTCATTCTCAAACACAAATCTCTTATAGGGGTTGTTGTCACCTTCCAACTCAAGGCATCGGCCACTACGTTGGCCTTTCCTGGGTGATAAAGGATTTCACAATCATAATCCTTCAGCACATCCAACCATCTCCTCTGCCTCATGTTTAGACTCGGTTGATCCATAAGGTATCTCAAGCTCTTGTGATCCGTGTAGATGGTACAACGGACCCCATAAAGATAATGTCTCCAAATCTTGAGGGCAAACATCACTGCTCCCAGCTCCAAGTCATGCGTAGGATAGTTAGCCTCGTGAGGCTTCAACTGTCTCGAGGTGTAAGCTATCACATGCCCCTGCTGCATCAACACTACTCCCATACCTGTGATTGAGGCATCACAGTAGACTACAAAATCCTCTATCCCGTCGGGCAGGGAAAGAATCAGAGCCTCGCATAACCTTTGCCTGAGGGTCTCGAATGCCGTCTGCTGCTCAGGCCTCCAACGAAACACCACCGACTTCCTAGTCAGTCGGGTGAGCGGTACTGCAATCTTGGAGAAATCCTTAATGAACCTCCGATAATACCCTGCCAACCCCAGGAAACTCCGAATCTCGGATGGAGACCTCGGGACTTCCCACTGCATCACGGCCTCTATTTTGGCCGAATCTACCAATATACCCTTCTGGTTGATGAGGTGACCAAGGAACTGCACCTCACACAACCAAAACTCGCACTTGGAGAACTTCGCGAAAAGCCTCTCCCTTCTCAACACTTCTAGCACCTCCCTCAGGTGCTCCTCATGCTGCTCCTGAGTCTTGGAGTACACCAAGATATCATCTATGAATACTATCACAGACCGATCCAACATCGGTCTACATACGCGATTCATGAGGTCCATGAATGCGGATGGAGCATTAGTGAGCCCAAAAGGCATCACTACAAACTCATAATGACCATATCAGGTCCTGAAAGCAGTCTTCTACACATCTTCGCCTCTAACTCGCATCTGGTGATATCCGGAGCATAAATCGATCTTGGAGAACCAAGATGCTCCCTGAAGCTGATCAAACAAATCATCTATCCTCGGGAGGGGGTAACGGTTCTTCACTGTTACCTTATTCAGCTCCCGGTAGTCGATGCACATACGGTGCGACCCATCCTTCTTCTTCACAAATAAGATCGGCGCCCCCCAGGGTGAATTACTCGGCTGAATAAAACCCTTGTCTAGCAACTCCTGCAGCTGCGTAGACAACTACTGCATCTCAGGGGGAGGTAATCGATACGGTGCCTTGGCTATCGGAGCCGCACTAGGAATTAGGTCGATCCCAAACTCGACCTGTGTCTCGGGAGGTATTCCACGTAAATCCTCCGGGAATACATCCGGAAAGTCTCGTACTACCGGAACATCGTCCACTGTCGACTTGTCCTCCTCCCGGGCATCCATAACGTAGGCTACATAGCCTGCGTAACCCTGCTGAAAATAGCGTCTCGCCCTCGCGGCTGAACAAAGAACTGGTCCACGTTGTGGCCTCTCGCCCTGAATCACTAACTCTCCTCCACTGGGAGTGCGAATCCTCACTAGCTGTAACTCGCAATCAATCACGGCCCCGTTGGGACTCAACCAATCCATGCCCACTATAACCTTATTTCCACGCAGGGGAATAGGGACCAAATCCACCAAAAACTGCTCGTCAAAAAACTGGAGAGAACATCCTCGATGTACTCTGGCGACCCTCACGGTCCTATCATCTTCTATCTCAACCTCTAATGGACAATCCAGCTCCCCAGGAGCTCTACTAAATCTCTTGCTAAGCGCTAGCGATACAAACGATCGGGTAGCCCCCGAATCAAATAATATTGTAGCAGAGATGCCGTTCACAGAGAACGACCCTATACAAAACATATAACCATAAGCAATACTCAATAATAATAACAATAATATAGAGATGAAGGGAAAAATACATACCCATCACCACATCAAGAGTCGCTCGCGCCTCCTCTGCTGTCATCTGAAAAGCTCGGCTCCTAGCCACTGGTGTCTCTGCTCGGCCCTGACGGCCATCTGTAATCCTCAAAGTAGCAGGGGCAGGTGCAACCACCTTCCCTGCTGCAGCTAAACTTTTACACTGGGACTTTTTATGTCCCCTCTAATTGCACTGAAAGCAAATCAGATCTAATGCTGTAACAGCACCCGTACAATCCCTGCTCAAATGCCCAGTCCGACCGCACTTGTAGCAGCCGGAACTCCCTGCCTTGCACGTCCCCTCGTGCAATCTCCCACACTTGCCACATCGACCGTGGCTCTGCTGACTCCTGGACCTGTGATCAGATACCTTGGGCTTTTTTCCCGAACCTCCTGAACCCGAAACCGCCTCCGTTTTCCTCTTCTTCTCCATCTCTGGATCAATCTTCCTCTCCCGAGCTCTAGCAATCATGTCATCCAGTGTTTTACAGCTGGACCGGCTCAAAAACATGCGAATATCACTCCGCAACATCTCATGATAACGGGCCTTCTTCATCTCCTCATCGGCTGCATACTGAGGAACAAGAAGAGCCCTCTCCCTGAACTTGGCGGTGATCTCCGCCACGGTCTCTGTAGTCTGGGTGAGGTCCTGAAACTCTCGGGCTAACTGCTGTACCTCAATAACTGGTGCAAACTCTGCCCTGAACCTGGTAGAGAAATCGGCCCAAGTCATGGCATCTAACGCTGCATCATCTCCAATGGTATGACCGACCTCCTCCCACCAATCCCGTGCCCTGTCCTTCAGAAGATAGGACGCCAATCTAACCTTGTCCCCTTCGGGACACCTGCTAGTGCGAAATGCGTTGGCCACATACGCCAACCATCTCGTGCTCGCTATGGGGTCCCGCGCCCCATGGTAGTTTGGAGCTCCACATGCCCTGAACTCCCTGAACGTAAGTGTGCGCGACCCCATCATGGCCGCCATCTCGGCACGGAAAGTGCCCAATCTCTCATCCATCAGCTCTAGAATACCCTCCTTGATTGAACCGAAGATCCCAGGAGTCTGCTCCAGTATGATGCGGGTAACCTCAGAAGAAAGAAACTCTCTGGTCTGCTCATCCATCTGCCCGGCCTCCGGGCCTGATCCTGGTCCTGATCCCTCTCCGGCATCTGAACTGCCGACTGTTGGTCTCGAACGCAAAACTACCATTCTGAAACATATCATGACAACATCAGAAAACTGAAATATCTCAAGGGATCATGATACTAATACTAGCTTCCTGGTCTTGTCTTTGGCCTTCCTTGATTCGAGTATGAATCCTCTGCTTTCAGTAGTACGGGTCCATACTACCTTCCACATTTATCCGTACTTTCCTCAAGAACTGCCTTGACTCCACCAAGTCACTCCTACTACTGCTGATCTCTACTACTCTCATCCTAGGCTTGCCCTAGGGAAATCTTGACTCTGCTCAAAACAGTCCTCAGTTGCTGAAGGCCTCCTTGAAATGCTAATTAGCCATCACTTGAATACCATCACATGTGATGAGGCTCGGATAATCCTTCGAGTAAAAGGCTTGTCCCTACAACGGTTAGACTCAAACAAGAGATGCACAATAGGGCCAAATCCAACACTCTGAGATTATTCAACCCTGATCACATGTGACGTGACGTATTCACCAAACGGCTAACTCTCATTACCAAGAGTTCTACATAGCACGAAGCAAGCAGCATTCGGACACCGGAAATTAACCAAGCAATCCTACTCTCATAACAAGAAACCGGTCTAGCATACAATGCTAAGATCGCGCTACCAGGCATAACCTAAACATGCTATCCTACTGATGTCTACTCGTTACTAGCATGCAATTCTCATAAAGCTAAACACATATAGCAGGCACATAAGGCATCCTCCTAGATCCTTAGTCCTATACTAGCATCCTGTTCTACTGAAACTGGAACAATTATTCATAATCATAAAACTTGTATGGGTAATTTGGGAGTACTTACTTGAGCTCGGCTGATCGCATGCACCACACCCTTATCTTGTTTAAAAATTCTTTTCTTTCTAAGTCCTTTTTTTCAAAATTTCATTCGAAAATATTTTTCCTTTTTGAAAATCTTTATCTCTCCCTTAGTTTGAGTTCAGATACACTCGGGGGTGTATCCGAATCCCTCAAACCAAGGCTCTGATACCAACTTGTAACTATTGGGTTTTAGCCATAAGAACTTTCCTATGTGCGCATGCAAAACCCTATTGCTTGGATCTAGGCTTTCTAATAAACATGCTTTTGAATCCAAGACTTCTAATGGCTAATTAGGTTAAACAACAATATTAAAACAGATCTAGAATCATACCTTTGAATCCCTTATTGATCTTGTTTGTCTTGGAGCTTCTAGAGTCACAATTGTCACTCCTCTAATGGCTTACAAACACCAATAGCAAGCAAGATGATTTAGGAGAGAGGAGAGGGGAGGAATTCGACCAGAGGTTCCTTGCTTTTGGTTGTGTGTCGAATTCCCTCACCCATAGGGGCTATTTATACTATTAGACTCCTTAAGGGCTTCACCCTAAACCCTAATTGGATAATCTTCTCTTAAGGCTATCCAAATCCATTCCATAGATAACCCTATGGACGATATTGAGCTATCCTAAAGCTCTTAGAATCCGTCCAAGGTGTATCCGAATGGATTTATAGTCTAAAGTCTAACTATCAAACAATTGACAGTTTATACCCTCTTATTTAATTAATCTCTTTAAGTCACCAAATTAATACCAATTAATTTATGACTTATATTAATCAAATAGCTAAATATTATTCCTTATAATATTCACTCTCTCTTAATAAATCATCCTTCAAGTTGCTATGGTGAAGGCAACCCAAAAGGACCATGCACCACCGAATATAGTTATAGCCTTAGACACTATTCCAACAGTCTCCCACTTGGATAAGTCTAGTAACTATACAAGTACAATACGGTTTGCAATCGTAGCTCTCAAAGACGCTGTCAACTCTGATCTAATCAATCTTGTCCTTTAGATAAGGGATCGTACAGTCCTCTGTTAGATATCATGCTAACAATCCTATGGAATGGTTAGTCTAGCATTTAGATTTTCTCGATCTTCGATTTATTTGACATAGAACTTAATCGAACACATCAATTCAGTTCTGACCGGGCCCGGCACATAAGTCAAATCAAATCATCGAGTGGCCAAGATATCTCTTCTATCCTCTTAGGATAAAATTTACAGATAAACTTCGACTGATATGCATTTACTTATTCATTAACCAACTATACACAACAATGCGTTTTATAACATCAAGTTACTGATGCGTTTTCGCATTATCAATGCACAATCAATTAACAAATAATAAACCATATATCTAGGTTTTAAGACCATATGATATTATCGTCTTGCGATCACCTTTTATATCGTATTCCATAAGGTGATTCCAGCAAGCGCGGGTTTATTCCAATGCTCAAAACCAGTTCATAAGCACTCATGAACGTTGCAGCAACCCTTGCCATGTCTAACACCATTTAGACATTCTACACACCAATTCATGACAATCTTCATTCATATCTACTCCCAACATATGAACGATTGTGGACCATTTGAATAATTCGATTATTCCTAATAAACTCAATTATTCTGGAAGTCAAAACATGCAAAGTGAAACAATAGTTAAACAACTAACATGTGACAGTAACTTTACTCTTAAATAAAACTCCTTTATTTAATCATCAAATGTTAATTACATTTATCTATTATACGTTTCTAATACTATCTAATCTATACTAATATCATCCTTCAGCCCAATACTCCTAGCATGCTGCAAGTGCTTAACCCTACTCAGTCCCTTCGTAAGCGGGTCTGCTGGGTTATCTTCTGATGATATCCTCTTCACTACGAGTTGTCCTTCTTCTACACGATGTCTAATGAAGTGATATTTTCTGTCGATATGTCGAGATCTACCATGATCCCTCGGTTCCTTGGTCAAGGCAACCGCACCTTCGTTATCACAGAAAATCTCCATGGGCTCCTTTATGGCCGACACAACTCCAAGATCACCGATGAAGTTCTTCAGCCATATTGCCTCCTTCGACGCTTCGCTCGCTGCGATGTACTCTGATTCGCACGTTGAATCAGCTATGGTTTCCTGCTTGGAACTTTTCCATGTCACTGCTCCTCCATTCAGGGTAAAAACCCAGCCCGACTGCGAACGATAGTTGTCCCTGTCGGTCTGAAAGCTGGCGTCACTATACCCTCGCACCTTCAAGTCATCACTCCCTCCAAGGACTAAGAACCATTCTTTCATCCTCCGAAGGTACTTAAGGATGTTCTTCACCGCAATCCAATGTGCTTTGCCAGGGTTCCCTTGATATCTGCTAACCATGCTCAAAGCGAAGGCTACAACAGGGCGAGTACAAGTCATAGCGTACATGATTGAGCCAACTGCAGAAGCGTATGGTACTCGGCTCATTTCTGCTATCTCAGCTTCGGTACTCGGACTTTGAGTCTTACTCAACTTGGCATTTCCTTGTATCGGTAGTTCTCCCTTCTTTAAGTTTTCCATACTAAAACGTTTTAGTACCTTCTCCAAGTAAGTATTCTAACTAAGTCCAATTAGTCTCTTACTTCTTTCTCTTACTATCCTTATTCCCAAAATGTAAGAAGCCTCTCCGAGGTCCTTCATAGCGAAGCACTTCCCGAGCCAGGACTTAACCTCCTGCAGAGTCGGGATGTCGTTTCCTATGAGTAATATGTCATCGACATATAGAACGAGGAAGCTTACTATACTCCCACTGGCTTTGACATATACACAAGATTCGTCTTCGCTTCGTACAAATCCAAACTCTTTAACTTTCTCATCGAAGCAAAGATTCCATCTGCGAGACGCTTGCTTAAGTCCATAAATGGACTTCTCAAGCTTACACACTCTATTCGGATGCTTCGGATCCACAAACCCCTCTGGCTGAGCCATGTAAACATCCTAAGCCAACTTTCCGTTAAGGAAAGCGGTCTTGACATCCATTTGCCAAATCTCATAATCATGAAATGCGGCAATTGCTAGCATCACTCTAATAGATTTAATCTTCGCAACTGGTGAGAAGGTCTCATCATAGTCAACTCCGGGAGTTTGAGTAAAGCCCTTCGCGACCAATCGCGCCTTATATGTGTGTACGTTCCCATCCACGTCGGTCTTCTTCTTGAAGATCCACTTGCACCCTACGGTCTTACGTTCGGGCACGTAATCAACCAAATTCCGAACTTGGTTATCGTACATGGATTGGATCTCGCTATCCATCGCCTCTTTCCATTTCGCAGACTCCGGGCCTGCCATGGCTTCCTCATAGCTATTAGGTTCATCAAGATTTACTAGTGTACCATCACTAATATACGTGTCCCCTTCGGTAGTAATATGAAAACCATAAAACTGGGGATGAACTCTAACTCTATCGGAACGTCTAAGAGGTAAGGATTCGTCAATCGGTTCAACCGGAGTTTCCTCCTCGGGTTGAATGCCAGCGGTAGAGGTTCCTTCATCTATCGATTCTTGAATCTCTTCAAGTTCGATTTGCCTCCCACTGTCTCCTTGGCTTATGAGTTCTCGCTCTCGGAAAACTCCTCTCCTCGCCAACAAAGATAACATTATCTTTTGGTCTATAGAAGAGATATCCAAAGGAAGTTTGCGGGTAGCCGATGAAAATACATCGCTCACTTCGAGGTTCAAGCTTGTCGTGAGTATCTCGTCTTACGAAAGCCTCGCAACCCCAAACCTTGATATGTGCCAACGAGGGAGCTTTCCCCGTCCACATCTCGTGAGGTGTTTTGGCAACCTTCTTAGTAGGGACTCGGTTAAGGATATGGGCGGCAGTCTCTAAGGCATACCCCCAAAAGAAGATAGGTAGTGAAGCACGACTCATCATAGAGCGAACCATATCCAATAAGGTTCGATTACGCCTTTCTGCCACACCATTTAACTGCGGTGTCCTAGGAGGCGTCAATTGCGAAACTATTCCACACTCCTTGAGATAATCGTGGAATTCAAGACTTAGGTACTCTCCTCCTCGATCGGATCGAAGCATCTTGATTTTCCTGCCCAATTGATTCTCCACTTCATTCTTGAACTCTTTGAACTTTTCAAAGGTTTCTGACTTTTGCTTGATTAAATAGATATATCCATTTCTACTATAATCATCGGTAAAAGTCACATAGAAGCGGTTCCCATCCTTCGTGGTTGATCTAAAAGGTCCACATACATCGGTATGTATTAGGTCTAATAGTCCCTCACCCCTTTCACAAGTACTCGTGAAGGGTGACTTAGTCATCTTTCCAAGTAAACAAGACTCGCATGTGTCATCTTCCCTAAGGTCGAATGACTCCAACACTCCATCCTTTTGGAGTTGGGCTATGCGTTTCTTGTTGACATGTCCAAGACGACAATGCCACAAGGATGCTTTATCCATACTAGTGGAAGAATCAATATTCAAAACATCATTTCCTAAGTTATCAACAATCATAACAGTTTCATATATTCCATTACATGGTATAGCTTCAAAGTAAAAGACACCATTTAGATAAGCCAAAATAGAACCATTCTCATTATTAAAAGAAAATCTAAATCCTTGTCTATATAAACCATGAAATGAAATGATGTTTCTAGCCATTTCTGGCGAATAGCAACAATTGTTCAAATCTAAAACTAAACTATTCTTAAGCACTAAAGAATACACTCCAATCTTGGTCACAGGCGACGATCTTCTGTTCCCCATGATTAGATTGATCCTTCCTTGCTCCACATCCCTACTTCTTCTTAGTCCCTGCACATTAGAACAAATGTGATAACCACAACCGGTGTCAAGAACCCAAGAAATAGCATGATTAGAATCGTTAGATTTGATTGCATATATACCTGCGAAAGATGGCTTGATCTTTCCTTCCTTGATGGCTTGTAGGTAATCCGGGAAGCTTCTCTTCCAATGTCCTATCTTGTGGCAGTGGTGGCACTCTGCCTCCTTCGGGTTAGAGCAGGGCTTAGAGGGATCAACTTTGGTCCCACTAGAAGAGGAACCATCTCGGGCTTTCACCTTTCGATAGTTATTTGAAGAAGCTTTCCTCTTCTTTCCCTTCCCTTGACCAATAGCCAAGACAGGAGCAGCGGATGGATTGGGAGTTGGTGCAACAGACTTGTCCTTGAAATTGCTCTCAGCAACCCTCAAGAGACCTTGGAGTTTACTTAGAGTGACCTCCTCTTTGTTCATGTGGTAGGTCATCCTAAATTGATTGTACATCGGAGGCAAAGAGTGAAGCACCATGTCGATCGCCAAGTCTTCGCCGAAGTCAACATTTAACTTGCGAAGGCGGTCGACATACCTTTGCATCTTTTGCAAGTGCACGGTAAGAGATTCTCCATGACCCATCTTGGCGGAAATCATGTTAGTGAAGATCTCGTAACGCTCTTGTCTCGCGTTTTGGTGGTACCTCTCCAACAAGTCTTGATGCATTTCGTATGGATACATGTCCTCGTAGGACTTTTGGAATTCGGAGTTCATGGTGGCGATCATGATGCAATGTACCTTCGTTGCATCTCGCTCATGAGTTTCAAAGGCGGTGATTTCGGCGGGAGTAGCAACTTCGGGGTTGATTTTCTCGAGCTTCTCATCGAGGACATACTCTTTATCCTCATAGCGAGCAATGGTGCGAATGTATCTTATCCATTCGCCAAAGTTCGTTCCATCGAAGGTGACCTTTTGGCAAAGGCTCATCAACGTGAAAGAACTAGCAGCAGCGTTGTTTGCGTTTGACATCTATAGAAAGGACAAAGATTGATTAGAATAAGAATCCCTAATTATCACCCAATAAGAAAAATTAGGGCTAGGATCCAACAATAACATTTACATACTAGAAAAGGGATGCCATAATCTATCATGCAAATAAATTGAAGGTAAGTGAATGACGATTCACTAATTCTCCATCACAAAACTTAAACTTTTAGTCCTAAGTGTTTTTTAGAATTCCTAGATTCGGATGAGATTCATTGAACTATTCAATGGCATGATTAAATCTCGATATGCCCCTCTTGTTTGTGACTGGGATGCCGAGGATCACAAAGCGGGTGTGAATTACCATGCAAATTCACATGGTGCCTTCATTGTAACGATCACCTATTCGATGTGCCGGTAAACCACACACGCTCCATCGAACTATGATGAACAATTAATCACCCTTTGCCACCTTCGCTTAGAACCAATTAGTGTGCCGGTAAACCACACACGCTCCACTAACATCTTAGCAAGGTGCAAAGTGTAATTTCATGGGATTGCATCAATTCACTTTTCCTAAAGTAACTAAGATTGGGAAATTTAAAAAATTTAGTTACTTCGTATTTCTTATCATACTTTTAATGAGAGGATGAGGTTGCCCTATCCTACCCGTTCGGCTAACGACCCTCCACCAATCAAGCAAGCGGTGGGTGTGAGTGTACACCCATTAAGCGCCATTTTATAGGCCGCAACCTTATACCCACCTTATAGATCGGCTTCGTGAATGAGGCCTACTAGCGGTAAGACTAGCATTTAGTTATACATATATATATTAATCTAGTAATATCATATAAGTATAGGGTTACATTTTAAACTTTTCATAATTTAGGGTTTGAAATTTAAGATGTCTAAATTAAAACTTTTAATCACAAATATAAATTTCAAAACTTTAGGGTAGGTTTTAAACATTTAAAACATGAAGGATCAAATAACAAATAATTCCAATTAACAATTAATATTCTAATTATCTTTATTTGATTTATCTTGATTTCTTTGAAGATAATTACCAAAATAATTAATCATTATCATATAAGGAAATTAAATATTTTATTGGATGATAAATATCTTTAATTAGATCAAGATAATAGTCATATTTATCAAAAAATCGGATTTACATTGATCTAATATGATTAAGGTAAGTTTCCATAAGATAATTATGAAAAAATCCCGAATCTGGCCATTCCTGACGCCTAGACTCGCCGAGTGCACAAGGGGACTCGCCGAGTCAGGCCTACTCGACGAGTCCACCTTGGAACTCGACGAGTCAGTGACTCAAAACCCAAAAAATCGAATTTTGCAGGTTTGTTTCAGTTAATTAAGCAGCAATTTAAAGAAAACCAATCTAGGCTCTGATACCACTGTTGGGTTTTAGCCATAAGAACTTTCCTATGTGCGCATGCAAAACCCTATTGCTTGGATCTAGGCTTTCTAATAAACATGCTTTTGAATCCAAGACTTCTAATGGCTAATTAGGTTAAACAACAATATTAAAGCAGATCTAGAATCATACCTTTGAATCCCTTGTTGATCTTGTTTGTCTTGGAGCTTCTAGAGTCACAATTGTCACTCCTCTAATGGCTTACAAACACCAATAGCAAGCAAGATGATTTAGGAGAGAGGAGAGGGGAGGAATTCGACCAGAGGTTCCTTGCTTTAGGTTGTGTGTAGAATTCCCTCACCCATAGGGGCTATTTATACTATTAGACTCCTTAAGGGCTTAACCCTAAACCCTAAACCCTAATTGGATAATCTTCTCTTAAGGCTATCCAAATCCATTCCATAGATAACCCTATGGACGATTTTGAGCTATCCTAAAGCTCTTAGAATCCGTCCAAGGTGTATCCTAATGGATTTATAGTCTAAAGTCTAACTATCAAACAATTGACAGTTTATACCCTCTTATTTAATTAATCTCTTTAAGTCACCAAATTAATACCAATTAATTTATGACTTATATTAATCAAATAGCTAAATATTATTCCTTATAATATTCACTCTCTCTTAATAAATCATCCTTCAAGTTGCTATGGTGAAGGCAACCCAAAAGGACCATGCACCACCAAATATAGTTATAGCCTTAGACACTATTCCAACAAATTGTTAAGTCGTATAATGTGTTCTTATGACTGGTATGGAATGATGACAGATTGGCGACATGCTAAAATCTTGCATGTGATAATGGATCAGTGATAGGCAGTAAGTTTAAATGTGATGAAAGGAGGGTGATAGGCTGTGAGTCTAGTGAAATGATGAAAGATAGTGATCCATCAGGTGGTTTTTGAGATGTTTGATAAATTCTTTTATAAAATTTTATAAAAGTGGGTTTTGAGATGATTTATTTATATTTAAAAAAATGGTTTAAGTTTGGGATGTTACATTATAATTTTGATTAAATAAGGTAACCATCAGTTTAGATGGATAATGATAGATTTTTTTGGGTACGAAAAAAAGGATTTGGTTTGATATTAATCCTACTTTTGGATTTGGTTTGCATTAGGTGTGATGATTAAGGTGAGGGTAATGAGGGGATGATATGGTAAGGAGATAAGTAGGTTAAGGATGGAGGACATTTGAGGGTTAGAAGAGGCGTAGGATTATAAAGAGGAGTGAAGTGAACCGAGATTAGGTTATTCGAACTGAGAGGATGAAGGTAGGTGGGTTGGCGAGTAGTTAAAGGTGGTGGATTATTCACACTAGACTATATGAGGGGAATAGGGTTGGATCAGGGATGTTAGGTTTGGTAAGGTTGGGGTTAAAGATTGTGCTACATGTTGGTGATGTTTTATATAGGGTGATGGTTTAGTTTCATCAAGGAAGTCATATTAGGTGGGTTGCTATTTAGGAAAGTTTCAGTAGGAAAAAATTGTTCTTAGAACGTTACAAGATGATATATGATTGGAATGAATTTGAGAAATGTATGCGAAGATGAATTACGTGTTTGCTTGCGTACCCAAGGAAGAAACATGTTTAGGGGTAGATCTAGGGGGTTCCAGAGGAGGTTCGTGCAACCCCTCAAATATTGCAGAATAATGTAAATGATTTGGAATTTTCCAACGTAATGTAAAGTTTCCGACATGCTACCCCAAAAATCATGAGTGCTACCCCTAAGATTTTGTCCCACGTCCACCACTGCACATGGTGTTTCACTAGGTGCAAGACTATAAGGTATATTGGATAACATATTTAAATGAAACAAGCACCCAAGATGTGTATATGTAGGTTTGCAAAGGTATAGGATTGTAGTAGGATTATTATTTGCGATTGTATGTGATGTTAGTATGTTAAGGAGGTAGGTAAAAGTGTGAACGAAATAATTCTATAATGATAAGTGTATAGAGGTGTGTGTAACATTAGTGTGTATCATATTGCTTATATTTCAAATAATATGTTCGTCTTTTCCATTTTAGGATGAGGTGTAAGGACATGTGAAATGGAGACGCACACAATATGTGTAATGACAGCGTTTCCCGCTAGGGATTAATAAGATGATGTAACAGTTAGGGTCGACAATTGTAACCTATTTTAAAGTAATAAAGAATAATTATTTGAATATTACATGATTTATGTGTAATTATATGCAATATATGTTCTTATAATGATATAATAAAATAGGAATAAAATACGGATCTAAAATAGGATAAAAATTAGTTCGGATATCTGATAGTTGAAGTAGTTGTGACAAGGATTATGGAGATATAAAAAACGGTCCAATCCAACTAATGACGAAGAAGTTATGAGCATTTGAAGTGTCACACCCCCGACTGAGGTGGCGGGACCGGGTTGTGCAACTAAGTTCATGAATAACAGGTAAACTAAATGTATAGAACAAATAAAACAATAAACAAAATAGCATTCGTTTTCCATCTTGTCTTTTGAATACAAAGTTCTTATAGATAATAATAGTACATAAACTGCCTTAACATATAGGTAGATAATACAACAAATTGTATACTAGGTGGCTTGTAATCCATTCCGTCTTGAAGGTTTGTTTAGTGATTTCCTGAGAATACATGTAGTTTTGAGGGTCAACATAAGGTTGGTGAGAGTAACAGGTTTCTACTAACAATCGTAATACTTTTAAAAAGTCTAAAAAGTATTTTCTTTGTAAGTAGAACAATACTTAAAACTATGTTTGGAAAGAGTCTTTGAAAGCCAAAATGTATCTTTGTATAAGTAAATCCATACTTAAAACTGTGTTTCTGAAGAATCCTTGAATATACTTGAAAACCAAAATGTACTATTACAAAAGTAAATCCATACTAAAAATAGTTTTGAAGGAAACCAAGTCCATGTTTTCTAGTAAAAGAGAGACCATAAGTAAATCCATACTTAAAATGGTTTTGAAAGCAACCAAGCTCATGGTTTGTAGCGAGAGAGAAAGATTCTAGTTAGTGTTTATAGTTAGTCTTATAACCGAGCTATATGGTTAAATGTACCCCTACGACGCTTCATTGGATGTTGTAGTAACAATTGAGGCACTTATCACCCGTTTTGATTGATCAGTCGAGGTTGTAGCTAGCAACTACATGTGGGGATGTCAACCCCATATAGATCTATACATATGTATCTTGCTTAGAAGGTTAACGATTATAGTAGTGTGGGTATGCTAAGTGTTTAGACTTGGCTAATGAATATAGTCTCACTAAAAAGCCCTTAACTAAAGTATGTGAATAGCTATCAGCCCTAAGTTATTTGTGGATAAGTCACTAGGAATAATAAATTTCATTGTATAAAGTTTATAAAAGTCGAGTATATCTAGTATGTATGTATAGTGTAAGGAAGTTACTTTCATAAAAAGGTACGTCTCAAAGTATGTACATGTGCATAGAAATAGTTTGAATCCTTGAAATACTACAAAGTTTTACGATGCGCTTTTTATGACATACAATATCATATAAAATCGTGTATTTTTGTATGATATAACATTGGATGTGTGGACTAGTTATTTCACGACAAAATAACTATAATATGTATATGTAAAGTTTATACTAGTTTATTTGTAACAATATGTTACATTGCCAAATAACATTTTTATAAACTAGACTTGTTGTATTTTCACGTAAGATGATAATTTGTTTGCATAAACAAAGTATATAGGCATATGTGTTCCCCTCCACCCCCCTTTCTTAGAAAAAATAAAAATATTAAAAATGGGCCGTAAGCACTTATCCTTGAAGCGTGAATTCGATTTGTACGAAATCAATTTATTTTGAGAAGCTAGATGTGAGAAACCATAAAGCCACGATTCTTGAACTTTTAAATACTTTGTAGGACCGTTTTGTAACGAATTTACACTATAAGGGTTTTTTTTTTTGTAACTTCACTAGACTATAGGGGTTGTTTGGTCATTTAACTAACTAAAGTAGGACTACCTTGGTTGAAATAAATCAAGGAAATGATTGATTTTGTAGTAATTTAAACAAGGGAGGGACTGAAATGGTTTATGAGGAATTAAAATTTGAGACTCGAACTTAATTTGTTAAAAATTTCCAATAAAGGGGCTGACATGCTTAATTTAAATCAAAGTTTGGAGGTTGGGATTTATTTTGAATTAATGGCTCCACAAGAGAGTTAGTTTGGTCATTTCATAAAAATAAAAAGGATTTAGGGCTTTTTTTTTGCCCTCGTCATTTGTTGAGGGGTAATGAAGGAACGAACGAAAGCGGATAGAACATACAAGCGGACGATTGTAGTCAAGAAGGAAAGCACGAAGGCTCGCAGGCAGTTAGGAAATCCGGTTTTTTGTCGATCGATCGCAAGAAGGGAGCGTCTCTGGGGGTCGACGAGACCGAAGAAAGGAAGGGACGAAGCAGTGAGGCTGCTCTCTACCTGCTCCGATAATGAGGTGGTAAGGGGGAAGGGGAGAACCGGTCTGCTCGGAGCGATGCGAGCAGCAACAGTAGCCCAACCGAGGCTTCGGCGGCAGTTGCTCAATAGGAGAAGAAGAGAAGGTGCGAGGGGTGAGGCCAGAAGAGGAGGTCCGATGGGAGGAAAACGAACAACAGTAGCAACTCAAGTGGGGGGTGTTTGGCACGGGAAGGAAGGAAAGGTGCGACCGGGGCTGCTCCAACGGCCTCCGATTTAATATTTGAAAACAGGTGCATTTTGACACAACGATTCGTGTAATTACTCTAAAGAAATTAGGTCAAAGAAAAAAAAATATCAGTCTCAAATCGAAAACTTACGCTTCTGGAATATTCCCTGCATCTAATCACCATTTGAACCCCCTAAGGTGCCGCCTCTATCACAAACAACTTTTGTGCATTTTAAAAGTTTTTGATGATAAATTTATCGAGATTTGATGGGGATGAGTTGAAGGCCATTTTTTTTAGAAGAACATATTATCTTTTTCTTTTAGTTTATTAAAAAACATGAAAATATCATGTCGGCTTTCAAGATCACCCATTTTTATATTTTAAATCTCATGATTATTGTTTTTTTTATATATATTTTAATAAATTTATGGAGATTCCCCGTACTCAACGGGATTTTACACAAAACTTGTTAGGGATTACATGGAGGTGGGGGCTGGGACGGGTGTTAGGATTGAAGTTGAGGTGCTAGAACGAATATTATAGTCCCTGCCAATATCCACCCTCGTTTGAATCACTAACCCAACGGATAACAACAATAAAGTTGCAAGTACAAAAGAAGGCACAAGTACGAATGTACATGTTATCATTACTATATATGAAAACTCTTGTATTCTCTTGCCTTTTAAATCAAATTAACCCACTTCCAATACCTTATTATATGAAAAGCACAAACAAATTAAATGAGCTATGAGTTATACTACTCACTTACCCTCATTTTAATTCTACACTACTCCTTTCTGTGTGAGTGCTTGTCCTTAGAAGTGTTTCTTGAATATACAATTATGCATCCTTCAACAAGCTCTTTAAATCAAAGTTTATTTACAAATACAATTAACCTTAAAAACCTACACCAAAAACATGGCACCCAAGCTTTGTGGATCCATTTGAATCATCATAAGAGTAGAAACAATCTCGTTCATACTTAATCTTCTCGATGGTTCACTTTCCAAACAACCAATACTCAGTTTCACCAAACACAGTGCAAGTTCATCTTGATCTATAACAAACCCGAGCGCATGTCTAACTTTCAACCGAGGGTCAATAATGTAATTAACCATACTTTTCGCATTATTTCCATCACCCATAATCGATACAACTTCTTCACACAACATCACTTGTCCCCCATCATCATCATTCTCATAAACAGCTTTTTTCCCCGTTATCAATTCTAACAAAACAACTCCAAATGCATACACATCGGTCTTCGTTGTCACAAATCCTGCCTCTAAATACTCCGGTGCGAGGTACCCCTTTGACTCTGAACGAGATTTTATGGATGAATTTACATTTTCGCCCTTCTGTGTTGACTTTGTAAGACCAAATTTTGAAATCTTGGCGCGTAGATCCTTAGTTAATAGAATATTGCTACTGTTTATATATTTATGAACGTATGTTGGATTCGCAAAATTATGTAGATATTGAAGACCTTTAGCAACATCTAAAGCAATACGAATACGATTATTCCATGTTTGACTTTCTTGACAAGTCAAATCTCGAAGCCATTCGTTTAATGAACTGTTTTCCATGAATTCGTAAACAAGATAACAAGATTTATCGTGTTCACAAACTCCGTAAAGACCAATAAGATTGAAATGATTAATTTTTTGGAGAATTTTCACCTCTTTATTCGCGTGTGTCTCCGTTTGTTTAATCACGACTTTTCTACCCTTTATACTTCCTTTATAAACCGAAGCACTTAATCTCTTTTCGAGGGTATATCCGTCCGTGGCCTCCTCTAATTCTTCAAATTTGTAGATTTTGAGAACTTGATCAACACTAGCAATACCAAGTTGGATATCTTTAGGCAACTCCAATTTTACGATTTTACCCTTATTCGCTCTTTTCCTTTTCGATACTAAGCATATCACAAAAACACCACAAAGAATGGCCAAGCAACCACCTGATATCATCCCGATAATGATTCCTTTCTTTGACAACTTTGGATTCTGATTTCGATTCCGATTCCGATAGAATGTTCTTGTTTGAGAACTTAAAGGTTCGGTAGACACAGAGGAACAAGAAGGGTAGTAAACGGAAAAATCAAATCTTTAACAGAAGAAAAACCGTTTTCCAAAACTAAATCTTGAAATTTCACATCAAACCGTTTACTAATTTTCTTGATTGAATCTTGCCAAGTACTCAAGTAAGTCAACAGAAACCTGATTCCCGACATGGTTTGATTAACTTTAGGACACGCACATCTAAGTGGGACACGAATCTTGCCACCAACTTGTAAATCATTTTCTTTATAAATATTGTTCTTTTGGAGGGAATCACATGTGGTTAAACCTTGGAATGTGAAATTTGCGATAGTGAAATAGTTGGTGTTAATTGGAATAACAAAAGATGTGTTAGCTCGATAGTACTTACCAGAACAAGAACATGCAACCCGAATAATTAGCTCTTCGTTTAGTGGCAAGATTCCGGCGGAATCAGTGATTCCGTTGATTCGGGCGACATCCGTAGGGTCGGTTGACATAAGCTTGGAAATGGTGAAAACTGTGTTGTAAAGAGGTTGAGTTCTGAAGATTAAGAAGGTGGAACACGATTGGATTCCATTGCAAGTGTAGAGGAATTCCGGGGTTAGTTTTGTTGTGTTGGAATTGTTACATTCCAGAATGTGGTTTCCATAATGGATTCATGGTTGATCGGAAAGTGGCGTTGGAATCGAAACACTTTGTGAAATGATTGAAGTTAAGTAGTTGATGAAATGAAAGGATGATGAGTTGTTAAACCAAAAAGGGGTGAAAAGGATACAATTGTCCTTCATACGACTGTTTCATAAGTATTTAGAATTAAAAAGGAATTAAACGGCTGTTTTACTTTATTCTGTTTTTAGTTGATACTTGAACGTGTTCTGGACCGGGCTGGTTTTTCATTGAACGGGTCAAACCGGGTTTTTACCAAATTGGACCGGTTGTTAGACAAATAAAAAACTGAACCATTTGTAACTGGGCCCAAAAAACTAAACTGTTCAAAAGGTTTTTATTTGAGATACCTTTGCATTAGTTAGTGTTTTTTTGTCAGAATAAAATATAATAATGCATGAACATAATTCATAAAGTAATTATATAAACAATGTAATGTAATGAGCTATTATATAAAATTTCATGATCGTATATGGTGTTAGGATGTCGAAAACAATATTTTTTTTGTATTATATCTAATTAAATGAATAATTTTGAATTTTGCTCTACACATTAATATTAAGTGTAATAAACAAACCTATATATACAAAAGTAAAATAATAGAGATAATAAAAACTTATTTAAACACAAATAAGTTAAAAATCTTTTTTTTTTTTTTAATTATTTCAGAAAACTTGATATTTAATTAAAATAATGACTTTTTGTTAAATGGTTTTTTAATTTGTTTTACTAAAAATTACATCTCCAAAATGAATTATTGTGCAATTACACATATGGAATGAAAAAATTATTAATGATTGAAAATTACCAAAATAAAAAGAACTATAAATCTGATCTATTGTATTCTATAAATGAATTATTGTGCAATTACACATATGGAATGAAAAAATTATTAATGATTGAAAATTACCAAAATAAAAAGAACTATAAATCTGATCTATTGTATTCTATAAATGAATTATTATGCAATTACACATATGGAATGAAAAAATTATTAATGATTGAAAATTACCAAAATAAAAAGAACTATAAATCTGATCTATTGTATTCTATTAAGTAAAGGAATTTTTTTTTTGACTCAATTCAATGAACCATTGATTTCATCTTCATAAACCATTAAACCCTAGAGTAGTCTATAATGGATTTGAGATCAAACTACAATGCTTGATTTCATTTTGATACAAAAAAAGCTAATTTGAATAGAATTGACTATTCCTAATAGAATATGTTTCCTTTTTTTTTTAATCTCTAAATATTATTAAAAGAGAACCTTTAATTCTAAAATGAAGAAATCAAAGCCATTAATTGCATTTTAATCTTATATTTTCCACCATTAGATTATTTGCTGACATCATCTTTATCAATCGTTTTAATTTTATCCACCAAATTTATAAAACGTATATCATGTTTTATATTAGAAAGTTTATTAATAACAATTAAATCTCATCAAAAGTAAAAATTAATTAAATTATGAATTCTATTGATGACAATTAAATCTCACCAAAAATAAAATGAATTAAATTAGGAATTCTATTAATAACAATTAAATCTCACCAAAAATAAAATGAAAAAAATACACCAGCGCACCCTTTATTACCAATATCCCTACATTTTCTCCTCATTTCTTTACATAATCTATCTAACCTAAGTTTTGTACTGGAGAAGAAAATAGGGGAAAAAAGAAATAGAGTACTTGTAGGTTTCGATCTATATGGATTAATCTTGTGTTCGATCATCATTGAAGAATTAGGAATGATATAGAGATAAATTTTATTTGGATTCTACTTTAATTTGATCGTAGTTTAGATCGATTTTGGTTAAGTTTTACATTATGTTTATTTTATTATGTTTCAACTATGAAGTTCCAATCTATAAAACCTTTCGATTTAAGTTTAGATCGATAATGGTTACGTTTTGTAAATCTGCTTCGATTTTTCTTCTTATGATCTATATTGTTGATTTTGATTTTTTAAGTTATATGTATCTTAGAGCAAAAAGATGGACACAATAGCACAACTACCTCTCGTCCATTGTTTCGATTTGGAAGATATGTCCACTAGGTAGTAAATTTGTATATGTCAATTTTATTTTTTTATTTTTACGTTTTTTGTGTATGTGTTTAGTCAATGATTTTTGTTTGTGGCTTATGAAATCGTGAATGGAAGATATACCTGAGTCAATGTCTATAATGTTTTACCCATTTGATCTCTTCTTGAATTTAGAGATGAAATTCAAACCCTTATACCAATGAGTGATCCACATATCCTACAACTCAACAAAACCCACTAGTGATATTTGTTTTGATTTATTGTAAAAAAACTCTTTTTATAAAAACACAAATTGGGCTTTCAGAAAGGAGTTATTCACCGATCCCTTTTTAATATTATAAAATATTTTTTAGACTCAATAGCAAAGAAAATACAAAGTTTTAATATACCATGTAAATAGATTACATCGATAAACCTGATTGGAAAATGTTTATGATTGATTACTTTTGGTTACTTAGTAGGGCTTTTTTTGTGAAAAACTGTATTCTAATTTATATTACATATTATTATGTTTTTTTCAAATGAGAGATACATAGAACTCAGATTGCTAATTTTCATTTTGTGTTTTTGGAATACGTTTTAGTTATGAACGTGATGCTATGCAAGTACTTGCGTTGTCTGGTCATGTTGAGAAGTATAATAAGAACCTTGCACAACCTTATTATTTCGTTTAACTGGTTTGAATCCTCTTATTGACTTTACTTTCTCAAGGATAAATAGTTGTACCCTACACTCTTGAAAATAGGGTTGGGAACATATGAGTATCTAGCTTTTCTCCGCAATAAGATAAGACATTAGTATAAAAGTTGCAATATAAACCTTTTTAAATTACATAATAATAACTAAACAAAGATATGTGAAAGATTATCTTTATAATTTAAATTGCAATATATACCATAAAATCGTATTAAATATTTATTATATTCCGTTCCATGCCTCACAAACATGTCTCTGAAACAAAATTACTCATTCTATTATCTAGCTTTTACGATTACCTATCAATATGGAAACCATCATTCATGAACCCGCTACCATATCAACTTTTCCCTCTCCCTTTTCTTCCATCTTTTCCAACCCACAACACATAGAAACCTTATCCTTTTCAATCCACTCAATTTTAAAAAATACAAAAAAACTATGGTATAAGTTTTAAGAAACATGGTACAAGAGGAGAGAGAGAGAGAGAGAGAGAGAGAGAGAGAGAGAGAGAGAAAGGATGAAGCGGGTTAGTGAAGCTACATAAACAACCCACTCCTCCTAGCCCACTCAAGCTGGAGTGGTATCTTGGAGGTATCATTCTTACTATGACTCTATCCTCCCTAACCAGAATATATTAATGTGCTTACATTCAAATGTTTATTAAACATGGTAAATAACAATATCTGAAAACCGGGATGCTTCTTTCATTCTTTTCTATACGAATCAAATTTGTGGATTTAATTAGCACGATGAAAGAAACATATGTTTTGCATCCATATTTCATTATAATAAGATTATATAAACAATAAACGATCATTCGATTACCGTCTATGAACAAAAAAAAGCTCAAAGAAGAGTGTGTATGTGTAGCGAAAGGGAGTTCGGTGAACTTAAAGTTAGCAATAAAGGTACTCACTATATACTATTGTTATCTATTATATAGTATCTTATCTTTTAAAGAATGCTAAAAATGTTAATTTTTAGTTTTTTTTTTCAACATTTTGACTATTTTTTTTATAGTTTCTACCCGACAATTTAGCTGATGATGTATTGATGTTGAAGCCTTTTCAAGTATTGGAATTAGTTATCATTTGAATGTCTTTTGATGTAAATTTTAAGTAATTATTGTTTATAATCATTATTTTACTTAGAATTTTCTTTCAGGTTTTAGAAGCAAAGTAGCACATATAATTAGTACTATTAAATGAAAAAACAAAACTTAGCAAAATTATCAAAAAAAAATTGGTGTTGATGTTGTCTATACCGTGTAAATCACAATTACAAGAATCAATATTAGCACATATATATGGTTAAGATTACAATTTTTAAACAACGTTCGTATCTTCAAAACATTTTGCATGATTAGTTTAAATTAACTATTGTACATTCATGTTATATCAAATATCACACGTACATAACGTCGATCAGATATTTCAATGTATATATTAATTTTAACTAATCATTATAATTTTACAAATAAAACATCTATCCTTATAAATTAATAATTTTTTTTAAAACATTAATTAGTTATTAGGATTAATTTTACATTTATATTTATTATTTTTATATGTCCCCACGTTATACGTGGGTCATAATCTAGTTTAATTTAATTTAGAATACGCATTTTTTTCTATATGTAAAAAATTTAATAACTAAAATTCAATAATTCACGCTTAACATAAAATAACATATTATTAAAGTCCCATTAACTACCTTTTTGGTTAATTAAACAGCCCCTTTCAACACCTTTTTGGTTTGAAAACATTTCCTAGTTCTTTATTCTTGATGAGTTCAATTTTCCACAAATGACATCATCATGCTTAATACTTGTCGTTCCTATTCATTTAGTCAACAAACGATGCTTCAATTCCCAGCTACTTAACTTCAATCATTTCACAAAGGGTTCTAATTCCAACCCCACTTTCCTTTTCCCATCAATCATGAACCCATTCATGTTCCTGTTTCCATTCCTGTTTTTCACTCACGAATCCATCGCTCAACAAACGTACTCCGGAAACACAGTTATGGATTGCGACAATTCCGACAAAACAGGACCTTTCCCTTCATTCCTCTACACCTGCAACGGAATACAATCGTGTTCCACCTTCTTAATCTTCAGAACTCAACCACTTTACGACACCGTTTTCACCATCTCCAAGCTCATGTCAATCGACCATATGGATGTTGCTCGGATCAACGGAATCACCGATTCCAATGACATCTTGCCTCTAAACAAAGAGCTAATCATTCCGGTAACGTGTTCTTGTTATGATCAATACTATCAGGCTAATACCTCTTTTGTTATTCCCACTTTTTATGACACCTATTTCACTATCGCAAATCTTACATTCCAAGGTTTAACCACATGTGATTCCCTCGAAAAATATAATGTTTATGATCGACTTGATTTGCATGCTGGTGACAAGCTTCATGTCCCGCTTAGATGTGCGTGTCCTACGGTTAGTCAAACCAACGACGGAATCAGGTTTCTGTTGACTTATTTGATTACTTGGAAAGATTCGATCAAGAAAATTAGTAAGAGGTTTAATGTAAGTGTTCATGATTTAGTTTTGGAAAACGGGTTTTCTTCTGTTGAAGAGATTTTTCCTTTTACTACCCTTCTTGTTCCTCTATCTACCGAACCTTTGAATTCTCAAACAAGAACACTCGGCCGGAATCGGAATTGGAATCTTTCAAAGAAAGCAATCATAGCTGGGGTGTTATCAGGTGGTTTCTTAGCGATTCTTTGTGGTGTTTTTGTGATATATTTAATATCGAAAAGAGAAGTGAATAAGGGTAAAACCGTAAAATGGGCGTTGCCTAAAGATATTCAACTTGGTATTGCTAGTGTCGATCAACTTTTTAAAATCTACAGATTTGAAGAATTAGAGGAGGCCACGGACGGATTTACCCTCGAACACAGATTGAGTGCTTCGGTTTATAAAGGGAGTTTAAAGGGTAGAAAAGTCGCGATTAAACAGATGGGATCACACGCGAATAAAGAGGTGAAAATTCTTCAAAAATTTAATCATTTCAATCTTATTGGTCTTTATGGAGTTTGTGAACATGATAAAGCTAGTTACCTTGTTTATGAGTTCATGGAAAATGGTTCTTTAAACAAATGGCTTCAAGATTTGAATTGTCAAGAAAGTCAAACATGGAATAATCGTATTCGTATTGGTTTAGATGTTGCTAAAGGTCTTCAATATCTACATAATTTTGCGAATCCAGCTTATGTTCATAAAGATATAAATAGTAGTAATATACTACTTACTAAGGATCTACGTGCCAAGATTTTCTAAATTTGGTCTTGCAAAGTCAACGGAGAAGGGCGATAACGTAAATTCATCTATAAAATGTCGGTTTGAGTCAAAGGGTTACCTTGCACCGGAGTATTTAGAGGCGGGATTTGTGACAACCAAGACTGATGTCTATGCATTTGGAGTTGTTCTTTTGGAGTTGATAACCGGAAAGAAAGTTGTGTATGAAAATGATGATGATGGAGAAGAAGTGATGCTGTCTGAAGAAGTTGCTTCGATCATGGGTGATGAAAAGAATGGGAAAGGAAAGGTTAATTAATATTGACCCTCGGTTGCAAGCTAGACATGCCCTTGGGTTTGTTATAGATCAAGATGAACTTGCATTGCGGATGGTGAAACTAAGCTTGGGTTGTTTGGAATCGGAACCATCAAGAAGATTAAGTATGAATGAGATTGTTTCCATTCTCATGATGATTCAAATGGATGCACAAAGCTCAGAAACAATATTTATGGTGTAGAGTTTTAAGATTGATTCATTAGTTGTATCTATTGAGCCTTTGGGAATAACAAATTGTATGTAATAGTCAAAATTATGATGTAAAAAACTTGTTGAATTGTGTGTATTCAAGAAACAACATCAACAATCAAATAAAAGAAAGTTCTTGCATCATGTAATTATACAATTAACTAACCATTTTAAGAAAAAAAATTACCATCAAAAGATGCTTAATAACTGCAAGACATACGGTTAAAGTTGAAATTGTGTATACTCTATTTAAAGTACAGGAAATTTACATGCCAAAATTATAGGAAAAATGACAATGTAGCAGAACAAACATTTTGCTTTGTCCCAGATTGATCACTAATGTTTTTTTTTTTTTTTTGCAACAAACCCTTAATGTATTATTTTACCAGTTAAATAAGGTAATTAACCAATTTCATTCCGGTGTCCAAGTTGCATTTAGTCTAGGTATCATTTTTGTATTTTTTTTCAAAATAAAAAATTAAACTAACAAAAACGTGAGTTTTTCTTTCATTTTTTTGTTAATAAAAATCCCTTGTGAGCAATCTCCTTCTCTATTCCCAGTACTAACCCTGGTCAGTAACTCAATTATAAACAATCGTTGGTTCCCTTCTTTGGCAACTCCTTCACGAACCATCTTGACGACTTTCATCGCAACCATCTATAGCGTGTTTGTGTTTGCTTATAGCCTTGTGCTCACCATTATAGATCTCTCGCTTCATTTAAATCAAGTTCTCCTTTCCATCAACGCATGTTCATGAGAGGGAAGGGAACCAGCATTATCGGATTTGGCCCCGGAAAGAAAAGGGAGGCGGTTGGGGAAGAGCTTTTGCTCGTAACTACGAACGATCTATTTCATAGCTTAAAAAAGATTTGAAATTAATGTGTGTAAAGTGCATTCACAAACCATCCTCGAGTATTGAAGATCACAAGCAGTTATATAAAGTGAAGTGTGAGAATTTTTAGAATCCTGGTGTTTGGTACCGTAGATCTTCTTCTCGACTCCATGGATTCCATCGAACCCTTTAGTATTCAATTAATCTAATTTTCTTTAGCTGGATTTTATGAAGTTCTAAACTTCATCTCTTTGTTCATCTTTTTTTAGATTTAGAGTTTATTTTGTTGTGTTCATTTGATGTACTTTTTCTTATGGATTTTTTTAAAGCTCTGAACGTCATCTATATCTTCATCTTTTTCTGGATTTGATGAGTTCATGATGGGTCCTTGCAAGAATTTCCCTTTTAGTCTATCATATTACAAAAGTTTTTGCTTTTTATTATTTCGGTTTCAAGTTATCTTTAGTGTTTAAGGTCCATATTTAGGTGATAGAGGTTGAAACTATAGAAGAGAAAGAGAATTTTTGGAGGGAGACACCGGGAGAGACTTCGAGTCCAAATAAATTTTGATGGGAAGGCGAATGCACAATCTTCTACCCTGAAAAGCAACAACTTTCCCTGTTGATCCATAGCTTGAAGCCAATTGGCATACAACTGTTGTTTATGGATGGTTCTCTAGTAATCTGTTTTTGTATTCGATTCATCTAATGTTCTTTTTCTATATTTTATTGAAGCTTTGAACTTCATATCCTTCTTCATTTGCGTCTGAATTTAGTATTTATTTTGGTGTATTCGTGATGAGTTGGAGGACTATGAATGGTGGTAGTGTTGAGAGGTGGATAGCGGGTGGGGTGTAAGAAGGTGGTGGGAGGTGGAAGATAGTGGTGTCGGTGTTGGGAGGTAGGTGGTGGGTGGTAGCAATGGTGGGAATTGGTTTACGGGAAGATGGAAAGTGCTTTGATTAAAATGGAATATGATTTAATAAGAATGATAATTGAAAAAGATCTAAAAAAAATCCATGTAGAGGCCATGTTTATGCCACATAGGCAAGTGTTGGTGACTCAAATGTACCATGGCACAACTCGTAACCTTAGTAACCAAACCCCAAAATTTACTTCATAATGTGTAATTGACATGTAATTTGAAAGTTGATGGACTAATTATGAAAAAAAAAGACTTGAGTGACCAATCCAAGACAAAGCCAAAACTTTGTTGTGCTACAGTGTCAATTTCGCAAAATTATATGCCACATGGAACTAAATTTGGAATGGAGTTCCTAACATTTGCAGAAAAGGTGTATGAAAATGATATTTTTCATATAGGTTGTCATATGATCTAACAAGAATGAGTTGAAACATTAAATAAGGGATGGCCATAAAAATCCAAATATGTGGATTCAAATTCATTTAAAGAAGATTTAAAGTCATGCGCTTTATGGGACTTACACATTAGTCGGTGTGCACTCCAACTTAAATTTTTCAAGAGTAACAAACTCTAGCGACAAAACGTAGTCTCCATTAATGGGTAGATGGATAAAGTTTTGCACTTTATCGAAACAAAATTTGATCTTTAAGACCCATAAACACATATGATTTGTGTTTTTTATACACCATAGGACTTGAACCCTCAACCACTTGAGAAGGACACATTTCCAACACACGTGATACTGTTAGGTCAAAGGTCTTTTGGTACATATGTCGTTTGTTGATTTCAGGTCCTCTGGACTTGCTGGGAAAATGGCCTCAAGATTCTAAAATTACACCTATATTATTAGATGTTACAATCAAATAGATTAATCTATCAAGCCTACTCCAAATTCCTCTTATACTCTTCACAATATAGAGCAACACTTTTCTACCTTATAAAATAAAAGAAGAAAAAAGAAAAAAATCAAACGCTTCAAGTGTATGAGATTGGGGTGTACTGAAACCAAAACATTGGTCTCCTTTTATAGTCTTGAGTACCAACCAAGCTTCTTTCCTTCCTTGCACCGATGTGGAATGTAACACTATTCATTTATTAGCCAAAAACTCAACAATTTGTACATTGGATAATTAAATGAAAGAAAAGTGCAACCACATAAAAAAGGAACATTATCTTTAGTTGGAAATCATAATTCTAAAGTAATAGAATTATCATACTCTACCATAAAAAATATCACCGCTTAAAATATATCATCCTAATAATTCCACTATGGCACATATTGGATATTTTGTTGAAAAATTATGGTACGACTTCCCTTTTTTGCATACCTGAAAAGTTATTAGCCATCAACATCAATTTTCACCACACATCTTATATTTATGCCCATCTAATTCTTATGTATAAATATGCGCAGTCGCTAACAAAAACATATGCCTTTCCATGGTAACATACATACCATAGGGATGCCAAATCTCAAACAAAATCATCACCGTTAATAACGAAATATATATTTTTAGTTGTATTAGAGCCTTATGTCAAATTTGCTTCAACTACACAATTTCACGTAACATGCCCAAACTGTCTACACTTCCAACATATTAGAGTCTTCTTTTATTTTTCTTCTTTCTATTCTCACATGTCAAAATAGTCCCTTCTGAAGAAGAATGGCTGCTACTTTCCAATGTATTTTTTTCTTCTAACAACAGTTTGTTAGTCACATCTACATACGATGATGTCTCTTTCTCATACATCATAATGGGATTTATATGCTCATAGAGAGATGTAAAAGATAATATGAGCCTCAATGCTTTGTCCTCGTCTTCAACCTTCCATTCAATAACATCTAGTTCTAACACAATATTATTAAGAACACTTAATGGTCTGAAATTTGTTGTGTCTCAATTCATATGAAGAGTAAGAAACTGATCCTTGAGATCATATCTGGTTCATCAATCTTAGCAACTGTAACATCCTAATGTCCAGGTTCTTCTAAATTTATCCATATAATTCTTATTCATGTCAAATTGGTCCTTAAGTTCTAGAATTATGCTTTGAATCCCTAATGGAAATTTCATAATTTTGGAAAGAGGGGCACACCAAGCATACATGTGTGTACGCTGAGCATACTAGAGCATGCCCTAGTATGTTAGGCGTACACTTATGTATGTGGGGAGCACTAATATCAGGAGGAAACCACCCTAATTTTTAGGGTGTAAGGGGTATTTAAGCAACATTATGGCTCATTTCTCCGTACCTTTTCATCCGCCACATCCTTTGAGACGTTTTTGCAAACCCTAGCCCCCTTAGTGTGTAGTTTGAGCTCAATAGTGTGTTTTTTGGTGTGTTAAAGGAATAAGAAGTTGCATCAGGGAGCCTTGAATTGGAAGCAAGCTTGTGGATCTGGGATCTTTGCCATCTTAAGATGCTCCAGAAGGTATAAAGCCTATACCTTGATGTCTTGGTTGTTAGATCCCATTTCGGGTGTTTTATGTTGCTTTTCTTGTCCCAAAGGTCCCATATTGTGCATGGTTGGTTATTGTCATTTTGAGTTATCTTTCCAGACCCTAGGAGGGGTCCTAAGCCATAAAAATGAGGTCCCAATTGCTAAAACTGGTTCATGCATCTTGTAGAAGGTCTTAATGGATTAAGACCTTGTATTAAGAGTTTTGTCTACTTATAAAGTCATAAAGTTGGAAACATTATGACTCTAGGGTGCATTTGGAACATATATCTGAAGTATGGGCTTCAGTGCATAAGACATTAAGCACTTAATGAAGTTTTTGGGGTTGCGAGGTAAGGCCCCGCGTACTCAGTCAACCACCCCAATGGTGGTCTTCCATGAGACTTTGCGTACTATAAGCGTACCTCCGGAGTACGCCCAACGTACTTGCATGGGTCAGCCTTGTTGAGTTGACTCAGTTGATTTGATTTGGCTGGGTTGACTCGATTGACTTAGTGGGTTTTGACCAATTGACTTTGACCAAGTTTGACTTTGAGGGTATTTTGGGATTTTAATGGAATCGGTTATTTGGTGGAAATAGGTATCGTTTAGAGAGCAGAGATTCGGAGTTGGGCCTCATCAATTATGTTCAGTTTGCGAGGTGAGTTTTCCTCACTGTACTTGCGGGTCGAAGGCACCAATGTCGGCCCATTGGATTGACATCCCGTTGTGCATGTTATTGTACTGAAATGTTCTGTTAGATCGGTATCCTGGTATATAGGATGATGCTATGCTTAGTGGTGTATAGATATGTTTGACTGGCTATAGATTGTTATATGATTATCTGTTATATGTGTAAATGTTTGGTTGGTGGCTGAGGCTTCACTGTTTTGTGTGTAAGCTAACAAGTCGGGGCATACCAACCCGATGGTTGAGGGGCCTGGGGTATTCCAACCCAATGGTTGATTGGACCTATAGTATGTTGACATTCCAACCCGATGGTTGAGGGGGCTTGGGGTATTCTAATCCGATGGTTGATTGGACTCATAGTATGTTGTTACGGTATATGTGTTATTTGTTTGTGTGTTGGTACTTTGGGGGAACTCACAAAGATTTGGGCTTACAATTTTGAGTTAAGTTTCAGGTACATCAGATGATTGCGGGAAGGCGAATGCTTGATCGTCCACCTCCTCGTGTTTTGTTTTATGATTTTGGGAAAACTCTGATATTAAACATGTTTTGAAAACTATTTTCTAAACAATGATGATTTGTTGATTGGTTTTAAATGTTTACATTTTTCATGAATTTTATGGATGTTACAGCAACTCTAAGATAAATCAAGAGTATATTTGACAAAGGCACAAATGGCAAAAAAAGAAAAAAACACAAAGATGTACTTGTAATTTTATTTTCTTATAGATTTAGTCATTTAATTATTGCTCATAGTAGGTCCAATATTATACTTGTTACAAAATTATAGCAAAAAAAATCATAAAACAACAAAATAATTTCATTATTTTATCAAGTTTATCAGTAAGCTAAGATTTATAATTAAATAATAGTTCATCGGTTAAATCCATACAAAATAATAGAAGTGAAAATATTCGGTAGAAATATATTTTTAATGCTAAAAAGGTTTATAATGATTTCATCATTACAAAAATTAGTTAAATAACCATATCAAATAACAAGACACGTATTTTTTGTAATTGGGAAATAATATACATTATAAATATACAAAATAATATAAAATATATAGTTATAATACACCTCTACAGTTTGATCAAAAGGAGACCGAATGTTCAAGTTGTTTCTAAAATTTAGAAATGTTGATGATGAAGAAGCTTTGTGAAGATGTCGATATATTGGTAGGCCGAAGGTATGTGAAAGAATCGAACATGGCCAATGAAAACTTTTTCTCTAACAAAGTATATATCCATCTCTATGTGCTTTTTATGTTAATGTTGAACTAGGTTACCACACAAGTTGACAACATAAACATTTTTAAAGTAGACCAAAGTATCCTGACAAAGGAAATACATTTGTAATAGAATATTATGTATTAAGTCGGTACATTGCAACAACAAAATTAGCTATACCTTTGAACTTGTCCTTGGAACTGAACCATGAAAATATGGCTTGTTGTTTGGATGACTACGAGATGAGGTTCTTACGGATCACCATGAACCAGGACATCTACCCTAATTTGTGTTAGTATAGGAGACAATATGTATAGGTATGGGACGCTATATGTGTAATTCGAGATGAATAATTCCCTTTAAATACCATACAATTTGTTTTAAAGTATTAAAATGTGGTGTTTAGGGAGCATCCATAAATAGACAAACATGATGCACAATGTAAGCCATATCCAACTAGGTATGTGAGATATTAGAGGGTGTTTTGAGGTTGCGGTGTAGGGATTAGTTATCTACTTGATCTCCATAAGTAATGTTGCAAAAGTCAGCCTAGGTGGTTGATTAATCGGAATCGGGTAGGGACCGAGGCGCCTAATTAGGAATCGGAAAAAAAATTAGTATCGGTCAAACTTGGTTAAAATTGTTCAAAATTGGAAAAATTCGGATTTGGTCAAAATAAAAAAAAAATCCGTCAAAATCGGAAAAAAGTCAGTAAAAATTAAAAAAAAAAAACAAAAAACTCGGAAATTTCGACATTTTTAAGAAACAAATATATAATTGTTATTAATATTCATGTATTTTGTAATAAGTATAATAAAATTCTTATATATATATATATATATATATATATATATATATATATATATATATATATATATATATATTCAAAATTAATTTCATATAATTTATCTCATCCGAGGACTCCCCGCCTAGACCGGTTACTCGTTAGGCGCTAGTCGGCCGCTTGGGGAACGCTTAACGAGTTTTGCAACATTGCCCATAAGTAATACTAATTTTGGTGTTTGTGTTAATTGACATGACCACATGTTTGTAGTTAGCCATCGTAGTTGGTTGAACAATAGGCTTGATGTAGTTTTGTTGGTGGAGAAACATAGATTTAGAGGTCTGGTCGTCAAGAATATGAGAAAGACTAAGTCAATCATGTTAAATTCCTATTTTAGCGTTTGGATAAGATTGTATTTAAGGTTCACATTGAAGTTGTGAGGTAAAAGTTATCCACATATAGAAGTAAATATGTAATGTCATGAGCGCGTTTGTATGTAAAAGAGACAAGTATCGTTGTTTTTGCATTTGAAATTGAGTTAGGGAAAGTAGGTGGTAAACCGTTCATACCTAGCTCATGAGCCTTGTTTTAGATCATATAGAGACTTGTGAAGATTTCATACATGTATAGGGTAGGCCATGATAAAAATATGTAGGTTGTGTATTTAAAAGTTTTCTTGAAAATGACCATGTAGAAACACATGTTAATATCAAGTTAATGTATGTCTTATTTGCAACCCAAATCAAGGATTAGAATGTTGTGAATCATTTCTGGTTTGACAATGAGGTTGAATATCTCATTGCAATCAACATCAATCTCATGTGATTTCCCATTAACAGTGAGATGTGCTTTGTATTAGTCGAGAGTACCACTGACTCTAAATTTGTGCCAAAATAGCCTAAAGAAACATATAATGTTTTGATTTGCAGTTCGTGACACTAGTTCGCATGTTTTTTGGTTAAGAAAATCATTATATACGGAGTTCATTACCTCTTTCTATTTGAAATCTATTTTCGGGTAAGTCCATAAATTCCAATTTGTTAAATTTAAGAAAAATAGAATTAGACTTATGTTTTGGGTGCATGTCTTGTACATGGTATGTTAGTGCCACATGGTTGTGGCACGTCCTTATGTGAGGTATGCGGTACATGACACTGCAAACAACTTAAAACCATAAGTCTCGAGACTTAGACACTTTTTAAAGGCTCTAACTTCTAGGGTTCCTTCTTATAAACCTCTAACCTCTCCAAAAACCCTTGAGTATCCTCCTTCCATTTGTTTTGAGTTTTTGGTGTGAATCTTGAAGAAGATGTGCTTGTTTGGTGCAAAAGGAAGCAAGATCCAGTGAATTCTAGCCTTTTTATCATCTCCAAATCCTCTATAAGTCATAAAGTTCCAATCTTTACGGTCTTAATATTCTAGATCAAGAGGTTTATGCACTTTGATCTCTTTTTAGTGTGACTTGGAGTTTGAAAAACTTTGTGGTATGTTTTGGTTAGTTTTCTAGACTCATTATGGTAAAGAAATGCATGCTTAAGTCCTTTTGACTTTTGAGCCATGAACAATGATTCAACCTTTTTGGTTCTATTTTAGATACAATGTTAGTATTTGTTTAGTTAGAGGCATGCTTAATAGTAAATTTTGGATATTTAACCATTAGATGGTGTCTAGAAAGTTATAGTCCCTGACTTAACAGATAAATCACTGAATAAAAGGAGTAAAGTGAACGGTGCTACGTGACACATAGAGTTGTCGAACCCGAATATTTGTTGTGTAGTGTATGTAGAGATAAGAATTTGGACCTCCAGACCAAGACCTACACCTGGACCCAGACCGGGTAAGCCTCAACAGGTCAAGTCCAAGATCCATCAATTTCTACAAAGCCATTCCAATCCAGAAGGTCGTCCGGTCTACAAGCTCACCCCTACATCTCAGAACCGGGAACTGAACCTGGAACTAGACCTAACCTGGTAAGCCTTAATAGGTCCAGTCCAAGGTCCACCAAATTCTACAAAACCAGACCCGTCCAAGAGCCAGTCCGATCCAGTTGCTCACCCATAAGTATATATCACGCATCCGGTTTGAATTTTGGTCAAAATTTGTTAGACTAAGGGTTTTGGACCAAGATTTGACCTTAATTTTTATTATCGGATATTGGGTTTCTCCTTATGGTGATTTAGATGGTTCGTGTAGCTGGTGCCCTCGAGGACTTATGTGTGTGAATTCAACTCTTTATTCAGGTGATTTTCTCACTATACTATAGATGTAAGAGTATTGTTAGAGCATATATATATATATATATATATATATATATATATATATATATATATATATATATATATATATATATAGTATTTTGTATGTTAATTGTTAAGTCGTATAATGTGTTCTTATGACTGGTATGGAATGATGACAGATTGGCGACATGCTAAAATCTTGTATGTGATAATGGATCAGTGATAGGCAGTAAGTTTAAATGTGATGAAAGGAGGGTGATAGGTTGTGAGTCTAGTGAAATGATGAAACATAGTGATCCATCAGGTGGTTTTTGAGATGTTTGATAAATTCTTTTATAAAATTTTATAAAAATGGGTTTTGAGATGATTTATTTATATTTCAAAAAATGGTTTAAATTTGGGATGTTACATTATAATTTTGATTAAATAAGGTAACCATCAGTTTAGATGGATCATGATAGATTTTTTTGGGTACGAAAAAAAGGATTTGGTTTGATATTAATCCTACTTTTAGATTTGGTTTGCGTTAGGTGTGATGATTAAGGTGAGGGTAATGAGGGGATAATATGGTAAGGAGATGAGTAGGTTAAGGATGGAGGACATTTTAGGGTTAGAAGAGGCGTAGGATTATAAAGAGCAGTGAAGTGAACCGAGATTAGGTTATTCGAACTGAGAAGATGAAGGTAGGTGGGCTGGCAAGTAGTCAAAGGTGGTGGATTATTCACACTAGACTATATGAGGGGAATAGGGTTGGATCAGGGATGTTAGGTTTGGTAAGGTTGGGGTTAAAGATTGTGCTACATGTTGGTGATGTTTTATATACGGTGATGGTTTAGTTTCATCAAGGAAGTCATATTAGGTGGGTTGGTATTTAGGAAAGTTTCAGAAGGAAAAAATTGTTCTTAGAACATTACAAGATGATATACGATTGGAGTGAATTTGAGAAATGTATGTGAAGATGAATAACGTGTTTGCTTGAGTACCCAAGGAATAAACATGTTTAGGGGTAGATCTAGGGGTTCCAGAGGAGGTTCGTGCAACCCCTCAAATATTGCAGAGTAATGTAAATGATTTGCAATTTTCCAACATAATGTAAAGTTTCCGACATGCTACCTCAAAAATCATGGGTGCTACCCCTAAGATTTTGTCCCACGTCCACCACTGCACATGGTGTTTCACAAGGTGCAAGATTATAAGGTATATTGGATAACATATTTGAATAAAACAAGCACCCAAGACGTGTATATGCAGGTTTGCAAAGGTATACGATTGTAGTAGGATTATTATTTGTGATTGTATGTGATGTTAGTATGTTAAGGAGGTAGGTAAAAGTGTGAACAAAATAATTCTATAATGATAATTGTATAGAGGTGTGTGTGTGTGAGATTAGTGTGTATCATATTGCTTATATTTCAAATAATATGTTCGTCTTTTCCATTTTAGGATGAGGTGTAAGGACATGTGAAATGGAGACGCACACAATATGTGTAATGACAGCGTTTCCCGCTAGGGATTAATAAGATGATGTAACAGTTAGGGTCGACAATTGTAACCTATTTTAAAGTAATAAAGAATAATTATTTGAGTATTACATGATTTATATGTAATTATATGAAATATATGTTCTTATATTGATATAATAAAATAGGAATAAATACGGATCTAAAATAGGATAAAAATTAGTTCGAATATCCGATAGTTGAAGTAGTTGTGACAAGGATTATGGAGATATAAAAAACGGTCCAATCCAACAAATGAAGAAGAAGTTATGAGCATTTGAAGTGTCACACCCCCGACCGAGGTGGCGGGACCGGGTTGTGCAACCAAGTTCATGAATCACAGTAAACTAAATATATAGAACAAATAAAACAATAAACAAAATAGCATTCGTTTTCCATCTTGTCTTTTGAATACAAAGTTCTTATAGATAATAATAGTACATAAACTGCCTTAATATATAGGTAGATAATACAACAAATTGTAAACTAGGTGGCTTGTAATCCATTCCGTCTTGAAGGTTTTTTTAGTGATTTCCTGAGAATACATGTAGTTTTGAGGGTCAACATAAGGTTGGTGCGAGTAACAGGTTTCTACTAACAATCGTAATACTTTTAAAAAGTCTAAAAAGTATTTTCTTTTTAAGTAGAACAATACTTAAAACTATGTTTGGAAAGAGTATTTGAAAGCCAAAATGTATCTTTTTATAAGTAAATCCATACTTAAAACTGTGTTTCTGAAGAATCCTTGAATATACTTGAAAACCAAAATGTACTATTACAAAAGTAAATCCATACTAAAAATAGTTTTGAAGGAAACCAAGTCCATGTTTTCTAGTAAAAGAGAGACCATAAGTAAATCCATACTTAAAATGGTTTTGAAAGCAACCAAGCTCATAGTTTGTAGCGAGAGAGAAAGATTCTAGTTAGTGTTTATAATTAGTCTTATAACCGAGCTATATGACTGAATGTACCCCTACAACGCTTCATTGGATGTTGTAGTAACAATTAAGGCACTTATCACCCGTTTTGATTGATCAGTCGAGGTTGTAGCTAGCAACCACATGTGGGGATGTCAACCCCGTATAGATCTATACATATGTATCTCTCTTAGAAGGTTAACGATTATAGTAGTGTGGGTATGCTAAGTGTTTAGACTTAGCTAATGAATATAGTCTCATTAAAAAGCCCTTAACTAAAGTATGTGAATAGCTCTCAGCCCTAAGTTATTTGTGGATAAGTCACTAGGCATAATAAATTTCATTGTATAAAGTTTATAAAAGTCGAGTATATCTAGTATGTATGTATAGCGTAAGGAAGTTACTTTCATAAAAAGGTACGTCTCAAAGTATGTACATGTGCACAGAAATAGTTTGAATCCTTGAAATACTACAAAGTTTTACGATGCGCTTTTTATGACATACAATATCATATAAAATCGTATATTTTTGTATGATATAACATTGGATGTGTGGACTAGTTATTTCACGACAAAATAGCTATAATATGTATATGTAAAGTTTATACTAGTTTATTTGTAACAATATGTTACATTGCCAAATAACATTTTTATAAACTAGACTTGTTGTATTTTCATGTAAGATGACAATTTGTTTGCATAAACAAAGTATATAGGCATATGTGTTCCCCTCCACCCCCCCTTTCTTAAATATATATATATATATATATATATATATATATATATATATATATATATATATATATATATATATATATTAAAAAGGGGCCGTAAGCACTTACCCTTGAAACATGAATTCGATTTGTACGAAATCAGATTATTTTGAGAAGCTAGACGTGAGAAACCATAAAGCCACGATTCTTGAACTTTGAAATACTTTTTACGACCGTTTTGTAACGAATTTACACTATAAGGGGTTTTTTTGTAACTTCACTAAACTATAGGGGTTGTTTGGTAATTTAACTAACTAAAGTAGGACTGCTTTGGTTGAAATAAATCATGGAAATGACTGATTTTGTAGTAATTTAAACAAGGGAGGGACTGAAATGGTTTATGAGGAATTAAAATTTGAGACTCGGACTTATTTTGTTAAAAATTTCCAATAAATGGGCTGGCATGCTTAATTTAAATCAAAGTTTGGAGGTTGGGATTTATTTTGAATTAATGGGTCCACAAGGGAGTTAGTTTGGTCATTTTATAAAAATAAAAAGGATTTAGGGCTTTTTTTTTTGCCCTCGTCATTTGTTGAGGGATAATGAAGGAACGAACGAAAGCGGATAGAACATACAAACGGACGATTGTAGTCAAGAATGAATGCACGAAGGCTCGCAGGCAGTTAGGAAATCCGGTTTTTTGTCGATGGATCGCAAGAAGGGAGCGTCTCCGGGGGTCGACGAGACCGAAGAAAGGAAGGGAAGAAGCAGTGAGGCTGCTCTCTACCTGCTCCGATAATGAGGTGCGAAGGGGGAAGGGGAGAACCGGTCTGCTCGGAGAGATGCGAGCAGCAACAGTAGCCCAGGCGAGGCTTCGTCGGCAGGTACTGAATAGGAGAAGAAGAGAAGGTGCGAGGGGTGAGGCCAGAAGAGGGGGTCCGATGGGAGGAAAACGAACAACAGTAGCAACTCAAGTACGGGGTGTTTACACGGGAAGGAAGGGAAGGTGCGACCGGGGCTGCTCCGACGGCCTCCGATTTAATTTTTGACACAACGATTCGTGTAATTACTCTAAAGAAATTAGGTTAAAGAAAAAAAAAATCAGTCTCAAATCGAAAACTTACGCTTCTGGGATATTCCCTAAGGTGCCGCCTCATATTTGATTTGTTGCCACCTCACCTCAAGTCCAGCCTTGAATCGCACGCCTGGCGATTTTTAAGTTCGACAGCCTCTATCACAAACAACTTTTGTGCATTTTAAAAGATTTTAATAATAAATTTATGGAGACTTGATGGGGATGAGTTGAAGATCATTTTTTTTAGAAGAACATATTATCTTTTTATTTTAGTTTATTAAAAAACATGAAAATATCATTCGACTTTCAAGATCACCCATTTTTATATTTTAATTCTCATGATTATTGTTTTTTTATATATATATTTTAATAAATTTATGGAGATTCCCCGTACTCAACGGGATTGTACACAAAACTTGTTAGGAATTACATGGGGGTGGGGGCGGGGACGGATGTTAGGATTGAAGTTGAGGAGTTAGAACCAATATTGGGGTCCGTGGCAATATCCACCCTCGTTTGAATCACTAACCCAAGTAACAACAATAAAGCTGCAAGTACAAAAGAAGGCACAAGTACGAATGTACATGTTATCATTACAATATATGAAAATTCTTTTATTCTTTTGCCTTCTAAATCAAATTTACCCACTTCCAATACCTTATTATATGAAAAGCACAAACACATTAAATGAGCTATGAGTTATACTACTCACTTACCCTTATTTTAATTCTACACTACTCCTTCCTGTTTGAGTGCTTGTCCTTAGAAGTGTTTCTTGAATATACAATTATACATCCTTCAACAAGCTCTTTAAATCAAAGTTTATTTACAAATACAATTAATCTTAAAAAACCTACACCAAAAACATGGTACCCAAGCGTTGTGGATCCATTTGAATCATCATAAGAGTAGAAACAATCTCGTTCATACATAATCTTCTCGATGCTTCACTTTCCAAACAACCAATACTCAGTTTCACCAAACGCAGTGCAAGTTCATCTTGATCTATAACAAACCCGAGTGCATGTCTAACTTTCAAACGAGGGTCAATAATGTAATTAACCATACTTTTCGCATTATTTCCATCACCCATAATCGGTACAACTTCTTCACACAACATCACTTGTCCCCCATCATCATCATTCTCATACACAGCTTTTTTCCCGTTATCAATTCTAACAAAACAACTCCAAATGTAAACACATCGGTCTTCATTGTCACAAATCCTGCCTCTAAATACTCCGGTGCGAGGTACCCCTTTGACTCAGAACGACATTTTATGGATGAATTTACGTTCTCGCCCTTCTCTGTTGACTTTGTAAGACCAAATTTTGAAATCTTGGCGCGTAGATCCTTAGTTAATAGAATATTGCTACTGTTTATATCTTTATGAACGTATGTTGGATTCGCAAAATTATGTAGATATTGAAGACCTTTAGCAACATCTAAAGCAATACGAATACGATTATTCCATGTTTGACTTTCTTGACAAGTCAAATCTCGAAGCCAATCGTTTAATGAACCGTTTTCCATGAATTTCGTAAACAAGATAACAAGACTTATCGTGTTCACAATCTCCATAAAGACCAATAAGATTAAAATGATTAATTTTTTGGAGAATTTTCACCTCTTTATTCGCGTTGTCCCTGTTTGTTTAATCGCGACTTTTCTACCCTTTATACTTCCTTTATAAACCGAAGCACTTAATCTCTTTTCGAGGGTAAATCCATCCGTGGCCTCCTCTAATTCTTCAAATTTGTAGACTTTGAGAACTTGATCAACACTAAAAATACCAAGTTGGATATCTTTAGGCAACTCCAATTTTACGATTTTACCCTTATTTGCTCTTTTCCTTTTAGATACTAAACATATCACAAAAACACCACAAAGAATCGCCAAGAAACCACCTGATATCGTCCCGATCATGATTCCTTTCTTCGACAGCTTCAGATTCTGATTCCGATTCCGATTCCGATAGAACGTTCTTGTTTGAGTACTTAAAGGTTCAGTAGATAGAGGAACAAGAAGGTTAGTAAACGGAGAAATCAAATCTTTAACAGAACAAAACCGGTTTTCCAAAACTAAATCTTGAAATTTCACATCAAACTGTTTACTAATTTTCTTGATTGAATCTTCCCAAGTAATCGAGTAAGTCAAAAGAAACCTGATTCTGGACATGGTTTGACTATTCGTAGGACAAGCACATCTAAGTGGAACACGAATCTTGCCACCAACTTGTAAATCATTTTCTTTATAAATATTGTTCTTTTGGAGGGAATCACATGTGGTTAAACCTTGGAATGTGAAATTTGCGATAGTGAAATCGTTGGTGTTAATCGGAATAACAAAAGATGTGTTAGCTCGATAGTACTTACCAGAACAAGAACATGTAACCGGAATAATTAGCTCTTTGTTTAGTGGCAAGATTCCGGCGGAATCAGTGATTCCGTTGATTCGGGCGACATCCGTAGGGTCCGTTGACATAAGCTTGGAAATGGTGAAAATTGTGTTGTAAAGAGGTTGAGTTTTGAAGATTAAGAAGGTGGAACACGATTGGATTCCGTTGCAAGTGTAGAGGAATTCCGGGGTTCGTTCTGATTTGTTGGAATTGTTACATTCCAGAATGTGGTTTCCGGAATACGTTTGTTGAGAAACCGATTCGTGAGTGAAAAATAGGAACGGAAATAGGAATAGGAATGGATTCATGGTTGATCGGAAAGTGGCGTTGGAATTGGAACACTTTGTGAAATGATTGATGTTTTAGAGGATGATGATATTATTTGTAGAAATAGTTGTTAAACCAAAAAGGGGTGAAAAGGACTTTGAAGATACATTAATTTAGATTTTAGAGTCCAGAATTTTCCAGCTTACAAAGTTTTTGAAGTCAAATCTTTTACTTTATTCTGTTTTTAGTTGATACTTGAACCGTGACCGGTCTGAATTTTAGAGAACAGGTCAAACCGGGCTTTTAGAAAATTGGACCGGTTGTTAGACAAATAAAAAACTGAACCATTTGTAACTGGGCCCAATAAACTAAACCTGAACCATATAGCCGGGTGTAATATGAACCGACTTTTACCAAAAAAAAAAAGTATGAACATAATTCATAAAGTAATTATATAAACAAGGTAATGAGTTATTACATGATCATATTTGGTAAGACGTCAAAACAAATAATATTTTTTTTACCAAATACTTCTTTTTAGTTGTCTCAAATACTTCTCCAAAAATTTAATCATTTCAATCTTATTGGTCTTTATGGAGTTTGTGAACATGATAAAGCTAGTTACCTTGTTTGTGAGCTCATGGAAAATGGTTCTTTAAACAAATGGCTTCAAGATTTGAATTGTCAAGAAAGTCAAACATGGAATAATCGTATTCGTATTGGTTTAGATGTTGATAAAGGTCTTCAATATCTACATAATTTTGCGAATCCAGCTTATGTTCATAAAGATATAAACAGTAGTAATATACTACTTACTAAAGATCTACGTGCCAAGATTTCTAAATTTGGTCTTGCAAAATCAACGGAGAAGGGCGAAAATGTAAATTCATCCATAAAATGTAGGTTTGAGTCAAAGGGTTACCTTGCACCGGAGTATTTAGAGGCGGGATTTGTGACAACCAAGACTGATGTCTATGCTTTTGGAGTTGTTCTTTTGGAATTGATAACCGGAAAGAAAGTTGTGTATGAAAATGATGATGATGGAGAAGAAGTGATGTTGTCTGAAGAAGTTGCTTCGATCATGGGTGATGAAAAAAATGGGAAAGGAAAGGTTAATTACCTTATTGACCCTCGGTTGCAAGCTAGACATGCCCTTGGGTTTGTTATAGATCAAGATGAACTTTCATTGCGTATGGTGAAACTAAGCTTGGGTTGTTTGGAATCGGAACCATCAAGAAGATTAAGTATAAATGAGATTGTTTCCACTCTTATGATGATTCAAATGGATGCACAAAGCTCAGAAACCATATTTATGGTGTAGAGTTTTAAGATTGATTCATTAGTTGTATCTATTGAGCCTTTGGGAATAACAAATTGTATTTAATAGTCAAAATTATGATGTAAAAAACTTGTTGAATTGTGTGTATTCAAGAAACAACATCGACAATCAAATAAAAGAAAGTGCTTAAAGAAAGTGCTTGCGTCATGTAATTATACAATTAACTAACCATTTTAAGAAAAGAAATTACCATCAAAAGATGCTTAATAGCTACGAGTCATACGGCTAAAGTTGAAATTGTATATACTCAATTTAAAGTACAACAAACTTACATGCGAAAATTATAGGAAAAACGATACCATAGCGGAACAAACTTTTTGCTTTGTCCCAGATTGATCATTAATGTTTTTTTTCACAATAAACCCTTAATGTATTATTTTACCTGTTAAATAAGTTAATTAACCAATTTTATTCCAGTTTCCACGTTGCATTTAGTCTAGGTATCATTTTTGTATTTTTTTTTCCAAACTGGAAAATTAAACTAATAAAAACGTGGCATTTTCTTTCATTTTTTTAATAAAAATCCCCTGTTAGCGATCTGCTTCTCCATTCTGAGTACTAACCCTAGTCGGTAACTCGTTTACCAACAATCATCGATGCCTTTCTTTTAAACCTTCTCTGGCAACTTGTTCACGAACCATCTCCAGCGCCTTTCATCGCAACCATCTATAGCATGTTTGTGCTTGCTTATAGTCTTGTGCTCACCACTATATCTCTCTCGCTTCATTTAAATGAAGTTCTCCCTTCCATCAACCCAAATTCATGAGAGGGAAGGGGAACCAGTGTTGTTGGATTTGGTCCCAGAAAGAAAAGGGAGGCGGTTGGGGAATAACTTTTGCTCGTAACTACAAACGATGTATTTCATAGCTTAAAAAAAGATATGAAATTAAAGTGTGTGAAGTGCATTCACAAACCAGATTCCTCGAGTATTGAAGATCACAGTAGTTATATAAAGTGAAGTGTGAGAATTTCGAGAATCCTGGTGTTTGGTACCGTAGATCTTCCTCTTGACTCCATGGATTCCAACGAACCCTCTAGTATTCAATTAATCTAATGTTCTTTAGCTCAATTTTTTGAAGTTCTAAACTTCATCTCTTTCTTCATCTTTTGTTAGATTTGGTGTTTATTTTGGTGTGTTCATCTGATGTACTATTTCTTCTGGATTTTTTTTGAAGCTCTAAACATCATCTATATCTTCATCTTTTTCTGGATTTTGTGAGTTCATGATGGGTCTTTGAAAGAATTTCCCTTTTAATCTATCATATTACAAAAGTTGTTGATTTTTATTATTTCGCTTTCATGTTATCTTTAGTATGTAAGGTCCATATATAGGTGATAGAGGTTGAAACTAGATAAGGAAAAGAGAATTTATGAAGGGAGGCACCAAAAGAGACTTGGAATCCAGATAACTTTAGATGGGAAGGCGAATGCATAATCTTCTACCCTGAAAGCAACAACTCTCCCTGTTGATCCAGAGCTTAAAGCCAATTGGCATAGAACTGTTGCTTATGGATGGTTCTCTAGTAATTTGTTTTTGTATTCGATTCATCTAATGTTCTTTTTCTATATTTTGATTGAAGCTTTAAACTTCATCTCTTTCTTCATTTGCATTTTGGATTTAGTATTTATTAGGGTGTATTCATGATGAGTTGGAGGAATATGAATGGTGGTAGTGTTCGGAGGTGGATAGTGGGTGGGGTGTAAGAAGGTGGTGGGAGGTGGAAGATGGTGGTGTTGGTGATGGGAGGTGGATGGTGGCAGTGGTGGGAATTGGTTTACGGGAAGATGGAACGTGCTTTCATTAAAATGGAATATGATTTAATAAGAATAATAATTGAAAAAGAATTGAAAAATATAAAAAAAATCCATATAGAGGCCATGTCAGTGCCACATAGGCAAGTGTTGGTGACTCAAATGTAACATGACACAGCTCGTAACCTTAGTAACCGGAGACCCCTTCATTTTTTCATAATGTGTAATTGACAGGTAATTTGAAAGTTGAGGGACTAATTACGCAAAAAAAAAAACACTTGAGTGACCAATCCGGGACAAAGCCAAAACTTTATTGTGCTACAGTGTCAGTTTCCCAAAATTATATGCCACATGGAAGTGTGGAACTAAAATTGGAATGGAGTTCCTAAAAATTGCATAAAAGATGTATGAAAAATGATATTTTTCATATAGGTTGTCATCTAATATGACAGGAAAGAGTTGAAACATTGAATAAAGGATGGCCATAAAAACCCAAATATGTGGATTCAAATTCATTTAAAGAAGACTTAAAGTCATGCGCTTTATGGGACTTACACATTAGTTGGTGAGCACTCCCACTTAAATTTTTTAAGAGTAAGAAACTCTAGCAAGAGAAAGTAGTCTCCATTAAAGGGTTGATGGTTAGATTTCTGCACTTTTTCAACACAAAATTTGATCTTTAAGACCCATAAAACACATGTTATTTGTGTTTTTTATATACCATAGGACTTGAACCCTCAACCACTTGAGGAGGGACACATTTCCAACACACGTGATATTGTTAGGTCAAAGGTCTTTTAGTACATATGTCGTTTGTTGATTTCAGGTCATCTGGACTTGTTGGGAAAATGGCCTCAAGATTCCAAAATTACACCTATATGATTAGATATTACAATCAAATAGATTAATCTATCAAGACTACTCCAAATTCCTCTTATACTCTTCACAATATAGAGCAATACTTTTGTACCTTATAAAATAAAAGAAGAAAAAGAAAATCAAACACTTCAAGTGTATGAGATTGGGTTGTAATGAAACCAAAACATTGGTCTACTTTTATAGTCTTGAGTACCAACCAACCTTATTTCCTTCCTTGAACCAACATGGAATGTAACACAATTCATTTATTAGCCAAAATCTCAACAATTTGTACATCGGATAATTAAATGAAATAAAAGTGCAACCACATAAAAAAGGAATAGTATCTTTAGTTTGAAATTATAATTCTAAAGTAATATAATTATCATGCTCTACCATAAAAAAATATCGCCGCTAAAAGATATCATCCTAAGAATTACACTATGGCACATATTGGATATTTTGTTGAAAACTTATGGTACGACTTCCTTTTCAAGACCTAGAACGTAATCTTCGAGGTGCAGCGCCCACACCTTATAATCCTGTAGAAAAAAATTGGGATTTTGGTAGTAGAACTATGCTGCTGGACAAATTGAAGGAAAGATTATGAGGATCTTCTGGTTGCATGATGTTGATTCACAAAAACCTGGTTAGAATCATATGTGTAAAACAATATTCGAGTTTAGGGCAAAACAAGGACCCAGATCTAACGTCTACAATCAATGAAGACGATGAAGACGACTAGAACATATCCACAAAAAATGTAAAACCCTAATAATACTTGACAGAAGAATTGCGTATGAGTTACACAATCTCACAGTATGATACCAATTGCATAAACAATAACTTTATGATCGCTAGATTCCAAACAGAATATTGGATCAAATGGTAAGAAAAATCATTGAATGTGTGTTGAATGCTTTATAATCAATTCCTTAGAAGAGTTCAACGAGAACTGTTCTGTAAAGAGAATGTAAGGCAATGCAAAACCATTAACCCTAGAATAATACGTACATGCACTATATATAGTCTAACCCTAGCATCATAAAGACGGATGGACAGGCCAATCCGTTAATAATAAAGACTAAATACATACAAAGTAAATTCGACACAACACATTAAATGACCCAACATTAACAATTAGCGCCAACAAAGATGAAAAGCTAATGATGCAACTTCAAGAGTTGTTGGACAATGTTTTCATTAGACCTAGTTCATCACCCTGGGGAGCTTCAGTGTTGTTTATGAAGAACAAGAATGAGAGCATGAGAATGTGCATAGATTATAGAGATGAACAAGGAAACACTAAAGGCCAAGTACCCATTTCCAAGGACTGATGACCTGTTCAATCATTTGCAGGGTGCGAGCTATTTCTTGAACATCGATCGTAGGTTAGGATTCATCGGCTGAAGGTGAGAGAGCGGAATATAGAAAAGATTGCATTCAGAAAAAGATATGGATACTCTGAGTTTTTAGTTATGTCGTTCAGACTAACCAAATCTCCAACAACACTTATGGATTTAATGAATAGGGTTTGTAAACCTTTCCTAGATAAATCTATAATAGTGTTCATAGATGAAGTTCTCATATATTCAAAGAGTCAGAAGGAGCACAGAAAGCACTTAAGAGAAAAGTTATAAGTTCTAAAAAAGGAGAAGTTGTACGCAAAGTTCTCCAAGTGTAATTTTTGGATTTGGGAAGTCCAATTCTTAGGTCATGTGGTTAACCAAGAGGGAATAATGGTTGACCTAACAAAAATCGAAGCTATGATGAAGTCAGAATGACCAAAAAGTACGATCAAGATTTGAAGTTTTCTAGGATTAGCTAGATATTACAGAAGGTTTATCTAAGGCTATTCTTCAATAGTTTCTCCATTAACAGCTTTGAATCATAAACGAGCTACATATACATGGAATGAGAAGCACGAAGAAGCCTTTGAGAAGTTAAAGAAGAAATTATGTGAAATACTGATTGATTCATTACCTGGCAGAGTTGAAGACTTTGCAATATATAGCGATGCATTTGGGGTTAGGTTAGGTTGTGTTCTGACTCAGATAGATAAAGTGATAACATATGCATCTCGAAAACTGAAGAGCACGAGAAGAACTACCTCACTCATGATATGGAGTTTGCCGTGGTAGTTTTTGCACTAAAGATATGGAGGCGTTATATTTATGGCACAAAGTATCCAGTATCTCTCCAATCAAAAGGAATTGAATATGAGATAATGACGCTGGCTTGAGTTACTCAAGGATTATGACTGCGAGATCTTTTACCACCCTAGTAAAGCCAAAATCTTAGAAGATGCTTTGAGTAGAATGATAAATTTGGAAAAGAGAAGTCCAAACGTGTTAAGAATAGATATTGTCTCAATGATTGTGGAAAATATTAAAGAGGCTCAACTTTGGAGGGAAATAAGTGAAAAGAAGAGTGTTTAGGAAAAACATTGGAATTCGATACAAACGGCCAATGGTTGAAGGTGTTCCAAAACATGATTTGGGTGCCTAAGATGGGAGGAATGGGAGATCTTCTCTTGAAAGAATCTCAAAAAATCATGTACTCGATTCATCCCGGCAACACCAAGATGTATACGAATCTGAAACCTTACTATTGATGGCCGAAAATGAAGCTCAATGTTGCTAAGTATGTGGCTGAGTGTGTAACATGTGCGACTGTTAAGGGAGTTTGGAACCTTTAATAGTACCCATGGGTAAATAAGAAGACATCACCATGGATTTTGTGACGAAGTTACCCGTGAAAAATAAAGGCCACAACATAGTTTGGGTAATCATAGATCAATTAACAAATAGTGCACACTTCATAGCGGCCAATGACAAGTGGCTTATGGAAAAGATTGTAAATGTCTACGTGAAGGAGATAGTAAGACTTCATGGTGTTCCCCTAATGATTGTACCGGATCATGACATCAGTTTTACATCGAAGTTTTGGAAGATCCTTCAAGAAGAAATGGGTATGAAGTTGTTTTTTAGTACAACCTACTATCCACAAACTGATGGTCGGAGAGAAAGGACAATTCAAACACTAGAAGATATGTGAAGAGCATGTACCCTAGAATTCCAAGGTAACTGGGATGAACATCTACCCCTAGTAGAGTTTTCCTACGATAATATTTACCATTCAAGCATTAAGATGGAATCTTATAAAGCTTTGTATGGACAAAAGTGTTGTACACCATCTTGTTGGTTAGAAGCTAGAGATATGCATTTTATGGGTCCCGAGATAGTCCATCAGACTGCTGAAAAGCTAAAGGTGATTAGAGAAAGGATGTTAGCAGCTCAAGATCGTCAAACGAGCTATGCTAACAAGAAGCGACGATCAATGACCTTCAAAGTTGGAGATTTGGTGTTGCTCAAAGTCTCGCCATGGAAGGGACTTATAAGATTTGGAAAGAGAGGAAAGCTGAGTCTAAAATTTATTGTGCAATTTAAGGTTCCATAAAGAGTTAGAAACCAAGCTTACAAGTTGGAATTGCTAGAAGAACTGGATGGTGTTCATAACACTTTCCACATGTGTTATTTGTGGAAGTTTGCGGGGGAAGTCCCTTATATAATTCCACTTTCGAACATAAGGATTGATGAAGACAATAGGTTATTTTAAGAACCCGAAGCGATTGTTGATCCTAAGACGAAGAACTTATGACATAAGATGGTCGATTTAGTGCTTGTGCGATAGCAACATTCGAATGGGCCGAACCTCACCTAAGATACAGAGGACGACATGAAGAGTCATTATCCATATTTGTTTGCTGATGCATGATTCTAAAGAGGGAATCTTCCTAAGGGGGAGATAATTGTAACACACACTTTCCCGCTAGGCATTAATAAGATGATGTAATAGTTAGCATCAACAATTATAAACTATTTCGAAGTAATAAAGAAGAATTATATAAGTATTACGTGATTTATGTGTATGTGCAATATACATGCTTATAACGATATAATAAAATAGGAATAAAATATGCATCTAAAATAGGATAATAATTAGGTCGAATATCATTGATGAAAGTAGAAGTATTCATGAGAAGGATTCTAGAGATATAAGGAACGCTCCAATGTGACTCATAACGAAGAACTTATGAGCATTTGAAGATTCGCGATTCGGCCCGATACGATAAGGCACGTCATAAAAAGTAAATTTGTGTTAGGTTACTTTTTAGCCTTAGTGATCTAAACAAACGTTGTAGTAGTCGTTGAACCGAGAGTGAGCATAAAGAGCACGTCTAAACCTGAGTTCATTAGAGGAAGTTTTAATTTTTCTAAGATTCAGCGTAACATTATACAACTCAGAAATCGAATTTTTGATCGGTCAATTTTTAGCTGAAGCAATCTAAACGAGAATTGAAGATCTCGTTAATAGAAATTGAACGATATAAAGGCGGTCGAAACGGATGGCGGATTAAAAAGTTATGCATTTTATATAAGCTTTATATGTGTAAGCCTATGTGAAATAAATAAAATCAAAATTAGTCAACGAATTCTAAATGAAAGGTCTAGACCTGTCGATAGCTATGTGTTGATATAAAGAACATCAAAAATGGAGTTCACATGAAGAAGTTACGCAATTTTGGAATTCTGAAATCGTTGCACACGTGTGCGCCTGGTGCATAACCTTCTAGAAGCAGCCGCGCTGCCCCAACCATTGATCGCCACGTGTCAAGCTTTCGGAGGGGAAGAGTAGCGCCCAAGTAGGTGCGCGGCGTGCATGGTGTTTTTGCCTCCGATAAATAACAGTTAGTATGCAGCTCATTCTCCTCACTCTTACAAGTTTCTATCTCGAACTCTCACTACTATAGACCTATTTTCCCTAGTTTTTAGTATTCCAGAGTAGCCCGACATCTAGTAGATATCAGCCCGAAGTTACGCCAGTGCAATTTTCAGACTTTTGTCTAGTGAATCTCTGTAAGTTACATTACACTCTATTTTAGTTTCGTGTAATTTGTATTTAAGTTCATAGTCGTTGTTATGAATTTATTAATAAGATTTGTCAGTAGTTCCAATGCCACATTACTGATTGATCTACTTACGAGGGGTGATGTCTAGGTTGGATTTAGTGAGGTGTTTAACACTACTACAAAAAACCACATAGGACCCGCCATATAAGACTCGTTTTTTTGAAAAAAACCGAGTTAAATTATGCAAAAAACGAGTTTTATAAAGAGGAGTGTAATATGACCCGGTTTTAAGTGAATAAATGGGTTGTATGCTAGAATTAAAGAACCCACATTCTATTGGTAAAACCGGTTCCTTTCGCCAAATATCTATATCACCAGTTTTTTTAATGCAACCGTGTTCAATCATCTATGAGTACTATACACTACTTTCAATATCTTCATGTAAAAAAAAGGTTTATAAGTTATAAAATACTAGCACCTTATTTTTTTTATTAATATGTTTATTTTCAAATCCATTAAAACTCATATTGTTGCTTTTTCAAAAATACTCTTTAATTATTATTTTATTCAATAGTACTTAAAATGTCAAAAACTTCCATTTGTGTGTTATTTACAATAAAACAACTAAAACATAAACTTAATTGACATATACAATAATAAAATGCCACCTGACATAAACAATTAACATTTCTGAACACCACAAAGTTGTTTCGAAGTTACTGCAACACTTATTGCTCGTTCCCATAAGCTGATGTCCAAGCCAAATGTTCCTAAGTTCAAGCAAATTTACAATTTTCAATTGAGTATTATAAGAAAGGATGGAAAACAAAGTGAAAATATATGTTTTAATGTTAAAGGTGAACATATATTTCAAGAAACTTGGAGGGAGATTTGAGAGGGAAATGAATAGTGAAAATAAATTGGAGGGAAATTTGAGGAGGGAACGAATAGTACAATAAGTTGGAGGGAGATTTGAGAAGGAAATTAGATGAAAAAATGTCGCTCCAAGTAAAACGGTGGGAATAAAAAATTAATTAATTTGGTCTTAGTTCTTGTAGTTTAGGTTTTCTTATTTTATGTTTTAAATGTTGATTTTTTAAAACTTGAGTAATACTATATATGTGTATTAATATAGTAAAATCTTTAAATTATATATATATATATATATATATATATATATATATATATATATATATATATAATCAAACTAACAATAATAATAACATTCAATAACAATAACATTCTGGATAATTTAAGATATTTCTTGATAACTTGATAATTATAAATTTCAAATTAAATTGAAATAAAAGTTCCTTTGGTTAAATAAGTAAACTAGATTTAAATAATTAATTTATACAAAAACATAGTGATTGACCAATATTTTAGTAAACTAGTCTTAAAATGACCATTTTGATTAGGAAACTATATTAGAAAATGACTACTAGTGTAAATATAAACAAAATGATTTAGGTCATGTTTGATTTTGGTTTGGTCATAAGTTTTTGTCTTATTTGGTTTGGATAGTGTGTCTGATACCATAAATTGTTGCCTTTAACTCAATCCAAATAGTCCAGTTCTGATTCAATTGGCTAAAAAAGAAGATGACCGAAAAACCGATACACTTTTCCCTTGACGTGGGCACAGATTCGCTATTTCTTTCAATCGATGAAACAACTTCTCCTTCCACCACCTCGATCCTCTTCCTCTTTACTTATAATTAAATTTATTCCATGAAATTGATGCTTTTCCATCCACCACCACCGCTCGTCTTCCTTTTTTTAGATTATTTGGATCGATCATGAAATAAAGGTAAAGCGTCGATCTTTTGAAATCGATTATTTAGGAAAATGCATGGTCAAAGCTGTCAAGAAAAGGTAATTCTCTTTTCTCCTAATAATTTGTAACGCCCAAAAAACAAGGATAAATAATTTGTAATGCCCAAAAATCAATCCAATTGGGTTGTTGAGAGAACGTCTGACGTTCCAACGCTTAGCGTTCTCAGGGTTACGCTTGGCGTAAACCCCAGAATTCCAACTTCTAAACTAAGGTATTAATGGCTTAAGACCTAACATCTAAACTTCATATCCTAAATGAACGTCTAAATCCATAATGTTGCAACTTTTATGCTTTTGCATGGCAATAATGTGCCCAAAACCAATATCCTAACCCATTAAGCCATCTAAAATTCCATAGCTCTTGCATGGAAAATTACCATGTAACATATGTCACTTGATGTATTATTTATTTTAAATGCTTATTAATCATTTGTTGGCTATGAAATAAATAAGTGGATATTGAGTTGGACTTTAGCAAAGTGGGCCGATAAGTTGGCCTACCTGAAGATGTACGTTGGGCGTAAGCTTAGCGTATGCGGGGCGTAGTGCAACATTGTATGCGAGGGCGGAGATGCGTACGCGTAGCGTGCCAATGTGTACGCGTAGCGTACGCATGCAGACTCCAAACCCTAATGTTTAGGGTTTGATCCATATAATAACAACATTATGACTCAAACCCTAGCCTCCTTACCAGCCTCTCAACCTCAGAAATCCTAGATAGCCTCTCATCCTTCATTCTTGTGTGTTTTTGGCTTTATGAAGTTCTTGGTGGTGTTTAGTAGCTTGAAAGAATAAAGGAGAAGTTGAAGAAGAAGAACTTGAGTATCTTGAGCTCAAGGATCCGAAATTACATCACCATTTGACACCCATTGGAGGTATAAAGCTCTCAACTTGCCTCACAAATGTTTAGATCTAGGTTAATGGAGCTTTGTGATGGGTTTACACAAAATAACATCATATGTGCTCATGCAAACCCTAAAGCTTGGATCTAGGTTTCTCTATTATACATGCATTTCATCCAAGAATTATAAACCCTAGATCTAGCATACTGTAACGCCCGTAGATCCTGGCTAATCAATTTAGAGACGATAAGCATCAAAAATGACTTTTTTATGGAATATTATTTAGAAGGATTAATATTAACCAAGTTTTAGTTTATGTCACAAGGTTTTCATGCATATAAAGAACGCCAAAATCCGAGTTATAACGAAAAAGTTCTGGCCTGTCGAAGTTTCGCGACAGAACCGGCATGACACAACGTGACGTAAATAGTGAATTTACGTTCGAGCGATATTTATCCAAAACAATCTAAATGAGAATTGAAGATCTCATCGATAGTATTCCAACGATAAAAAGGCAGACGAAAATGGAGTTCAGATGAAGGAGTTATGAGTTTATAACGAAGTTTTCCTGTCCCGGCCTACTAAAAATAATATATAAGTAATATAATTATAATATATTAAAAATAAAGTCAAAATTAGCCAATGGAGTCTAAACAAGAGTTGTAGAGCATAATCTCACCTTCGCGTCGATATAAAGAACGTCGAAAACGGAGTTCGTGTGCGAAAGTTATAAATTTCTGAAGTTCGGGTCGCGAAACCCCAAAACTGTTAGAGACCACGACGTGGCAAGCAGTGCCACGACGTGGCAAGTCTCCTGACACCTCCGGTAGTCCCCTAGATGCAACTTGAGATGACGCATGCAGTGACGATCAAGCCCACGACGTGGAAAAAGGTTCCACGATGTGGCAAAGGCCAGTTTTGCCCTATAAATAGATTTGAAGGGCCAACCGAGTTTGGTTGCTCATTCTCTCATCTCTCTCTCTCTCTCTCTCTCTCTCTCTCTCTCTCCTGTTTTACCTCGATTTACAAGCAAGAATATCCTGAAGCCCCGGTATCAATCCCGAGACCCGAAGCGAGTCCCGAAGTCCGAAGATCCCGAGAAGAAAAGAGTTTCCGAGCCGAAGCTCTGCCCGCGAGAAACCCAGTGTGTGAAGTGATCCCGGTTTCACCGAAGAATACTACTTCTACAAGTTGTAGTGTTGTCTGATCATCTTCTGATCAAGTGAGTGTATAGTCCCTCTCATGAACACGATTTAATACAAGTATTGTTTGAATGTATTAAGTATACGTTTGGTGTGAGTGTGTAGTCACTTTCATCTTACACATAGATATGAAGTATTTTATAAAATACGTGCTATGTGTATATATATTGTTGTTTATACGTGTGAGTGTGTGGGCACTTTCTTTTAACACATAAATATTAAGTATTTGCTATGAAATATGTGTTATGTGTTTATATATTGTTGTTTATTTGATATGAGTGTGGAATGGATGTTTTATATAGGTGTTAAATGAGTTAATATGTATATGTATTTTATATCTACAAATATGTTGGGTAGAACATGGGTAGATGAATTAGAAGATGTGTGATGATAATTAGGTGATGAGGAATAGGTGATGATAATTAGGTGATGAGAAATAGGTGATGATAATTAGGTGATGAGAGATAGGTGATGATAATTAGGTGATGATAATTAGGTGATGATAAATAGCTGATGTGAGATGAGAGGAGATACCATAACCTTGACCGGTGATGTGGCAATTTGGTGACGTAGTCATCTACCAGAGTATAGATGGCGACCACGGACTATTCTAGATGACCCCGTGGAAACACCAGCAAGCTCATAACCTGTAGGTGATGAATTACGAGTCCAGGTAATGTTGTGGCTACGTATTCATGCGATGATACTCTAACCCTTACTATGAATTACAAGTCCAAACGATGTTGTGGCTATGTATTCATGCGATGATAGACTAACCCTTACTATGAATTACGAGTCCAGGTGATGTTGTGGCTACGTATTCATGTGATGATAGTCTAACCCTTATTATGATTTACGAGTCCAAGCGATGTTGTGGCTGCGTAATCATGCGATGATACCCTAACCCTTACTAGACATATATTGAGGGAGTGATCCCCGAATTAGTATTGTCTTTGCAATATTGGCGATGATCCTTAGGAAAAGTTCTTAGGAACAAGCATATAAGGATATAAGATGTAAGGAGATGAGCGGTAAATATGATATAGGAGATGACCCTTAGGATAATATCTTTAGGGAAGATTAAAAGAAGATAATGGGGATGGGTAATTTGGTTGATAGTTTGATAATTAAATATAATAATTATATTATTGTGGGTTGAAAACCCTATATGCTCACCAGGCTCCCAAGCCTGACCCACTCAGTTTAATTGTATCATAGGTATCGATATGAAGCTGCTTTGCAGTGAGAGATTAAAGGAGATGTAAATCACTAGAGTAAGTGAATGTATGTTCTATTTATGCTTATGTGTCTGTATCGGAACATGACATCCCAAGGTTTTATTATTTAATGAAAATACATTCTCTTTGAGAAATGTTTTGATAAGTTTTTATCATATCTTGTTTTAGGAACAAATTCCGCAACCGTTTTCTTTAAACAATTACTCTGATTTATAAAACAAAACATAAACAAATCGGTCTTTTCTGGCTGAGAAATTGGGGATGTCACAGTTGGTATCGGAGCATTAGTTTAAGCGAACTAGGAATTTGTAGGAAATTTCTAGACTTAAACTTAGAATGCTAAGTAATGATTGTGAGGAGTGTGTCTAAAATATGTTAGGTAGTACACCTTAATTGACACAAGCACTAGTTTATTTTAGGAATGATGCCTAAAATGCTTTTATGTGCTAATTGTTTTGTGTGATAGCTAAATTGATGCTATTATTTGTTCGGATCTATGGTCTGTTGCCGACCGGATCTGGAAACCTTATGTGTTTAGGATTCTAAGCGTACGACTACGAAGCATGTAAACGTTTCGAGGTGATAAGGAGATTTATATGTTTATCGCAATTAAAAAAAACTTTCTTATCTTAAAAATTCTCGCTTGGTACACCGAATGTCTGCTTGGATGTACAAAAGGTCATGGTGAAGACTTGTAGAGAATTGAGTAAATGAAGGATATAAAGAGGGTTTATGATAGTGAATGACACCTATCGGAAGATATCCTAAGAGAGGTGTCATGCCTTTACTTTATGTCTGATAAAATAACTGAACGTTTAGAGGAGTATGGTACGTCTGAAGTACACCTTCGATTGGAAGGATGATGGAACGGTTGGTGTAATTCTTGAAGTTGTCCCATCGTCTGGAATTTACATCACCAATCGAGTTGAAGTAGAGTTGGTGATTGATGATTGAGCAATGAAGAAGTCCTAGTAGAGTCTAGGGAAATTGTTTGTGATTATTTGGATACATTTGTATGTGTTAAATTGTTTTGTGATTTTCTTGTATGGTGACTTGGTCGACTGCGGGACAATACTTGGGATGAGTATGAGTAGGTGTGAAAGGTAGTAGATGCATATACTACCGGAAGCACAGGACTCACACTTGGATCGGGGAAAGTCATAAGGTTACCAAAAAGCTAGTAATTGATTCTGTTTTGTTCAAGTGTGTCATTATCCTTGTTTCGGTAGTGACTAGTAATATGGTTGTTATTCCGACCCTAGTGGTCATATCAAATTTGAGTTAGACTACGAGGAGTATGTTACATGGTCTAGAGGACCAAGTTAGATGTAACATCTGACTTAATTCAGAAGGTTGAAGTTAATGCGATTGATAGTGTCGCACTCGTTGTTAAAAGAAGGTTGTTAAAAGAAGTTTGCAGGTAGAAATGCTACATGCTGAAATGTGATTATATCACATTAGAATATGAAGAAAGGTATATTCCATTCTAGGATTTAACTTTATTAAAGACCGAGTCTAAGCGTCGCATCGTGCGATGAGAGGTCAATAGAGCACGACCCATCGGTTTGTTACAATAGATAAATGAAAGTAATTATCCTGAGAAGAAGAAGGAGTCCACAATAAGGACTTATTTGGTAACTTGAAGGTTACGATTGAAAGTACAACATAGTACGATAAGCAGGTGCAAGAATTGGCATCTTCTGCGGTCAAGAAAGCCATAGAGTTAAATACTCTTTCGAGGAAACATAGAAGTCACGGTTATTACCAAGGATGAAGAAATAACGTGTGGAATCATTATGCAAGTCCTATTTTGTTGATGATTTCGGGATGTAATCATCCTAAGGGAGAGATAATTCTAACGCCCGTAGATCCGGGCTAATCAATTTAGAGACGATAAACATCAAAAATGAATTTTTGATGGTAGATTATTTAGAATGATTAATATTAACCAAGTTGTAGTTTATGTCACAAGGTTTTTGTGCATATAAAGAACGCCAAAATCCGAGTTATAATGAAAAAGTTATGACATGTCGAAGTTTCGCGATAGAACTGGCACGACACAACGTGACATAAATAGTGAATTTACGTTAGAGAGATATTTATCCAAAACAATCTAAATGAGAATTGAAGATCTCATCGATAGTATTCCAACGATAAAAAGACAGACGAAAATGGAGTTCAGATGAAAGAGTTATGAGTTTATAACGGAGTTTTCCTGTCCCGGCCTACTAAAAATAATATATAAGTAATATAATTATAATATATTAAAAATAAAGTCAAAATTAGCCAATGGAGTCTAAACGAGAGTTGTAGAGCATAATCTCACCTTTGCGTCGATATAAAAGAACGTCGAAAATGGAGTTCGTGTGCGAAAGTTATAAATTTCTGAAGTTCGAGGCGCGAAACCCCAAAACTGTCAGAGACCATGATGTGGCAAGCAGTGCCACGATGTGGTAAGTCTCCTGACACCTCCGGGAGTCCCCCAGATGCAACTTGAGATAACGCATGCAGTGACGATCAAGACCACGACGTGGCAAGGGCCAGTTTTTCCCTATAAATAGATTTGAAGGGCCAAACGAGTTTGGTTGCTCATTCTCTCATCTATCTCTCTCTCTCTCTCTCTCTCTCCTATTTTACCTTGATTTACAGGCAAGAATATCCTGAAGCCCCGGTATCAATCCCGAGACCCAAAGCGAGTCCCGAAGTCCGAAGATCCTGAGAAGAAAAGAGTTTCCGAGGCGAAGCTCTGCCCGCGAGAAACCCGGTGTGAAGTGATCCCGGTTTCACCGAAGAATACTACTTCACAAGTCGTAGAGTTGTCCGATCATCTTCTGATCAAGTGAGTGTATAGTCCCTTTCATGAACACGATTTAATACAAGTAGTGTTTGAATGTATTAAGTATATGTTTGGTGTGAGTGTTTAGTCACTTTCATCTTACACATATATATGAAGTATTTTATAAAATACGTGCTATGTGTATATATATTGTTGTTTATATGTGTGAGTGTATGGTCACTTTCTTTTAACACATAAATATTAAGTATTTGCTATGAAATACGTGCTATATGTTTATATATTGTTGTTTATTTGAGATGAGTGTGGAATGGATGTTTTATATAGGTGTTAGATGAGTTAATATGTATATGTATTTTATATCCACAAATATGTTGGGTAGAACATGGGTAGATGAATTAGATGATGTGTGATGATACATAGGTGATGATAATTAGGTGATAAGAAATAGGTGATGAGAGATAGGTGATGATAGAAAGGTGATGATAATTAGGTGATGATAAATAGCTGATGTGAGATGAGAGGAGATACCATAACCTTGACCGGCGATGTGGCAATTTGGCGATGTAGTCATCTACCAGAGTATAGATGGTGACCACGGACTATTCTAGATGACCCCGTGGAAACACCAGCAGGCTCATAACCTGTAGGTGATGAATTACGAGTCCAGGCGATGTTGTGGCTACGTATTCATGCGATGATACTCTAACCCTTACTATGAATTACGAGTCCAGGCGATGTCGTGGCTACGTATTCATGCGATGATAGACTAACCCTTACTATGAATTACGAGTCCAGGCGATGTTGTGACTACATATTCATGCGATGATAGTGTAACCCTTATTATGACTTACGAGTCCAGGTTTTATTATTTAATGAAAATACATTCTCTTTGAGAAATGTTTTGATAAGTTTTTATCATATCTTGTTTTGGGAACAAATTCCGTAACCGTTTTCTTGAAACGATTACTCTGATTTATAAAACAAAGCATAAATAAATCGGTGTTTTCTGGCCGAGAAATTGGGGATGTCACACATACATATTCCAAAATTATCATAAGAAAACAGATCTAGATGATTACCTATTGAACTATGGCTTGAATCTTTTTGTGTTGGAGTTTAGAGTCACAAATGTCACTCCTCTAATGGCTTACAAACACCACACAAGCAAGAGGATGATATTTGAGAGAGGGGAGAGGAAAATTTTCGATTATGGAGACTCTTAGGGTTCAAATGACTGAAAATTGGATTCCTTAGGGTCTTATTTGTTGGATTAGTGTCTAAACCCGTAACTATATTTGGTATGTACTTAACCCGGTTGTGCATGGTCCTTTTGGGTTGCCTTCACCAAAGAAACTTGATAGGATGATTTATGGAGAATAAGAATTAATTATGATTTGTTAATATATTATATGAATAATATATTAAAGGAGAAATCATATTTTTTAATTAATATTAGTCAAGAATTAATTGATAGTTAGTTTTGTGACTAAAAGACATTAATTAAACTTAGGGGACTGGAATTGTAATTATAAGATAATTGCAATTGGGCTATGGATCACCTTGGAACGTAGGTTGGACAAATTCTATGGGAAGCCCATAAGGAATTCGTCCAAGGGGTGTTCTAAAGGGAGTCCATGGGCTGCTTAGGGCCTAAGCAGTCAAATTAGGGTTTCCTAGTTGAAAACCTTAATAGCCTCACTATATAAAGACCCATATGGCCCAAAAAACGTGGTGAACTCTTTTGTAAGAACCCTAGGACGTTTTTGGTGCTTCTCCTCTTTCTCATAAGTCATTCTCTTGCTCTTGGTGTTTGTAAGCCATTAGAGGGGTGACACTTGTGACTCTAAGCTCCAAAGACAAGAAGATTCAAGCCATTGAAGGAGAGTTAATCATCTAGATCTGCTCTTATGTGATAATTTCGAAATGTATATGCTAGATTACGGTTCCTGAGCCTTAGATGAATTGCATGTACAATAGAGAAACCTAGATCCAAGCATTAGGGTTTGCATGAGCACATAGGATGTTCTTTTGTATAAAAGTTATCATTATTTATACTAGTGCTGCTAGGGTTTTAGTCTAAACCCTAATGGAAAACTTAGGCCTTATGCAATCCAAGGAAGCTTCTGGAATAAGGCTCTTATAACCGAAATTAGGATGGACACAACCCTAATTTCGTCCATGCCTAGTCCAAGAGGCTCCTCAGCCTAATATTCAACTATCACACATTTAATAGTTTAAGTCCCCGATATTTAATTAATGTTTTTTAGCCATAAAATTAGTTCTTAATTAATTCTTGTCTAATATTAATTAAACAATATAATTTCTCCTTTAATATATTATTCATATAATATATTAATAAACCATATTAACCTCTTTATTCATAAATCACCCTGCCAAGTTGCTTTGGTGAAGGCAACCCAAAAGGACCATGCACAACCGGGTCAAGTACTTACCAAATATAATTACGGGCTTAGACACTATTCCAACATTTTGGACCTCCTTGGATCCCAAGAATGGATTTTTATGATTCAACTCCGTTTCTAGGCTTAGGGTTGCCACCTTACGTGTTAAATGTGTCCCTATGGCAGTAAAGTTTCGATCTTTAGGGACCTTTTGTGACCATGCATGAGGTCCAATCATTTCCATGGAAGTTAGTTGATATATTCCAAGTTTTGGTCTATTTGGTGGGTTGCAAGCCACCAAGTAATCGACTTTATGAGTTAAGACATGTTAATGAACTTAGATCTATAATTTAAACTTACGGTCTTACATGATTAGGTAGTTTTGAAGAAGTTGGCTTAACAGGGCAGTAAGTTGCGCGTACAAGCCAGTACGCACAACGTACAAGCCATATAACCTATACACTTAGTGTATACAAGAGTACACCCTACGTACTCTCAGTTTTTGGGCTTTATGACTTTTGGGCCTCGGATTGGGCCAATCTTTGGACTTATCAGCTATTGGGCCTTAATTGGCCATCAGAAGCCAGTTAATGGGACAAGGACATGTTTGGGCATAAGGGAAGTGTAACACCGTAAAATTTAAAACAAATTTTCGCATTTTAAACACATTTTCCAAAAACATTTATTAACAAAATCCCATTGTATCATAACTTTGTTTCACAACATATTTCCCAAGATCCAAATACATAAATCCCAGGCGTGTGTACGAATCATGCCGGCGCCTTCCCGCGGTCATCATTGGTACCTGAAACACATAACACATAACAGTGTAAGCATAAAGCTTAGTGAGTTCTCCAAAATACCATACATAATACATACTAGCCACTTGAGGCTAGGGCCTGTGGGCCCTAACTCTGTGGACCCTCTGGTCCTAGCTCTGTGAACCTTCCGGTTCTAACTCTTATATACTCTGATATACACATGACATAAATCACATAGAAATAATGCAATGCAACACATCACATAATAGCATACAGTAACTCTGTCACATGACTCTAATTACCACTCAAGGTAAAGCATAATGAGAGACTCACCTCAGATCTCTCGGTAAATCTCTGACTCAGTAGAAATACGATCTAGCCTCCACCTAATCACATAAAGTAATACTCTCATGAATATAACTCTCAGGACTAAACTCAACCCTCTCTAGGAATCATCAGAAGGGTAAAAGACCATTTTACCCCTCCTTTGGCTCAAAGGCCCTCATTATTGACCGAACCCTAAAAGTCAACCAAATTCAATGGTCAAACTTTGACCCGACTCGTCGAGTGCACTTGGGCAACTCAGGGAGTCTACACGTGTCCACTAACTCCCTAGTCTCGCTTGGCATGTCGAGTCCCTCCCCTTGCTCGACGACTCACACCTGGCATGAATCGCGGGGCTACGCCGAATCAACTCGCCGAGTCTCACGATCAACTCGGCGAGTTCCATCTTGAACTACAGTCCTCTAATCCCTCTCTGACTCACTGAGTTATTCCCTCAACTCGGTGAGTCTACTCGCTGAGTGATTTACGGGAAACCCTAACCCTACTCGCCGAGTCTGATCTTTGGACTCCGCGAGTTCATGCCATGCAAAAACTCCATTGACCTCCTGAGGTCAGATCTGTTCCTTAAATCCATAGATCTGACCTTCCCAAGCATGATAATCACGTAAAGTTCAGACCTTGACACTCATATAACATCTAGTTGGTCCTACTTGGTGATTTAGCCCTAAAAATAACGTCCTAAGTTCATGGCTCCCAAAATGACTCATAAACCTCCAAGGGTTAAGGCCTCTGGACCTCTTTGAGTCCAGATCGAAAGCATAAACTCGAGAAGGGACCTATTGCTCCACATATCCATTCTCTAAAGGGGGTTAGAAAACCCTAACTCTAAGAATCAACACCAAAACTGAAAAAGGTCCGAATAAATACCTCAAGATGAAGTCTCTGAATCTTTGAAATCACCAGATCCGCTCCTCCTTCAGCCTCCTCTCGCCTTGTTCAACTCTTTTTTGCAATCACACCAACAAAATGATAAAAGTGGCCTCTCCTTCCTCACAAACATTCTAGATCTCTTAGGGTTTCTTTCTGGGGTTTGGTAGCCGCAAATGGCGGCCCTAAGGGCCTTTAAATAGGTCCCAAACCCGGGAAATTAGGGTTTCATTAAACAGTGTGGACTCGTCGAGTCCACTCATGGACTCGCCGAGTCCGGTCATGAACCTAGATGAGAGTCCGCAACCCTACTCGGCGAGTCTAAGCACCAACTCGTCGAGTCCCTCTACAAACTCCAAAATAAATGAATAAAATAATATTCCTGGGAATCCGGATGTTACAATTCTCCCCCACTAGAATCAGACTTCACCCTCGATGTCTCACTCTGCAAACAACTCTGGATGCTGCTCACGCATCTCGCGCTCCGGCTCCCAAGTCAGCTCTGACCCTTTCCTATGGTGCCATTGTACCTGCACCAGAGGCACTTCCTTGTTCCTCAGAACCTTGATCTTCCAATCTCTAATTGCCACCAGTCTTGCAACATAGTTCAGGCTCACATCCACCTGAATATCCTCTAATGGTACCACTGCCAACTCATCGGCTATATACTTTCTCAACTGCGACACGTGGAAAGTGTCATGAATCTGACCCAACTCCGCAAGTAGCTCTAAACGGTAGGCTACCTTTCCTACTCTCGCAATCACCCTAAAAGCTCCAATATATTGAGGCCCCAACTTGCCCCTCTTCCTGAATCGGATCACTCCTTTCCAAGGAGAGACCTTCAGGAGCACGAAGTCGCCGACCTGAAACTCGAGCTCGGACTGGCGCCTGTCCGCATAAATCTTCTGATGACTCTGAGTGGTTAACAACCTCTGTTTGACCTGCTGTATCTGCTCAGTCGTCTGAAGCATGATCTTTATACTATCCATCGCATGTTGCCCTACCTCTCCCCATCAAATGGGGGTCCGACACCTCCTCCCATAGAACAGCTCAAAGGGCGGCATACCAATGCTCGAATGATGGCTGTTTTTGTAGGAAAACTCTGCCAAGGGCAAATATGTGTCCCAACTCCCGCCAAAATCCAACACACATGCTCGGAGCATGTCCTCGAGCGTCTGAATCATTTGCTCGCTCTGCCCGTCAGTCTGTGGGTGATATGCGGTACTAAAATGTAGCCTCGTACCCTACTCCTCATGAAATTTCTTCCAGAATCTAGAAGTGAAACGCACATCTTGATCTGAGACAATCGAGATCGGTACTCCATGACACGATACCACCTCTCTCACGTACAAATCTGCCAGCCTCTCTGTAGAAGAGCTCTCGCTAATAGCAAGGAAGAGAGTGCTCTTCGTCAACCTGTCTATAACCACCCAAATTGCATCGATGCCCTTTGCAGTCCTCAGCAATTTGGTGATAAAATCCATAGTAATTTGCTCCCACTTCCACTCGGGAACCTCTAATGGCTGCAACTTACCATGCGGTCTCTGGTGCTCGACCTTAACCCTACGACAGGTTAGGCACCTCTCAACGAACCACGCGATGTTCTTCTTCATACATGTCACCAATACTCCTTCTTCAGGTCCAAATACATCTTAGTGGCCCCGGGATGGATCGAGAACTTCGATCGATGTGCCTCTTCCATCAAAATGTTACGCGTCCCGCCCACAAACGGTACCCAAATCTGACCCTGAAATGTCATAAGCCCTCGGCTATCGGTAATTAACTCTGATACCTGCCCGATAACTTGCTCCCTCTTCTGGTTTTCTGGTCTCACAGCCTTAGCTTGGGTCCCTTGAATGGTGTCCAACACCGGAGTCATTACTGTCAATCTCATGCAAATGTCCCGCATTGGGGTGCTTTCCACCCTAAGGCTCAAGGCATAAGCTACCACGTTAGCGTTACCCGAGTGGTATAGGATCTCGCAATCATAATCCTTTACCACATCCAACCATCTCCTTTGCCGCATATTCAATTTGGGCTGATCCATCAAGTACTTTAGGCTCTTGTGATCCGTGTATATGGTACACTGAAACCCATAAAGATAGTGATGCCAGATCTTGAGGGCGAACGCTACTGCTCCCAACTCTAGATCGTGGGTAGGATACCTCATCTCATGATGCTTCAGCTGCCTCGACGCGTATGCTATCACATGCCCCCTCTGCATAAGCACCGCTCCCAACCCTGATATCGACGCGTCACAATATAGCACGAAGTCCTCCATTCCCTCCGGAAGGGCTAACACCGGGGCTTCGCATAACCTGTAGCGAAGTGTCTCGAATAAGGTTTACTGTTCTGGGCCCTATGAGAAAGCAACACCCTTCCCGGTCAACTTGGTGAGTGGCACGGAGATCTTGGAGAAATCCCTGATAAATCTCCGATAATAGCCTGCCAATCCTAGGAAACTCCTGATCTCTGTAGGTGACCTCGGCACCTCCCAACTCATCACCACCCCAATCTTGGCTGAATCGACCAATATCCCTTTCTGGTTAACGAGATGCCCTAGGAATTGGACCTCTCGTAACCAGAAATCACACTTGGAGAATTTGGCATAAAGCCTCTCCGATCTCAAAAATACGAGGATCTCTCTCAAATGTTCCTCATGCTGTTCTCTGGATCTCGAATACACCAATATGTCGTCAATGAACACGATCACCGAGCGATCCAACATCGTCCTACAAACTCTGTTCATGAGATCCATGAACACCGTCGGTGCATTGGTGAGCCCGAAAGGCATCACCACGAACTCGTAATGCTCGTAACGAGTCCTGAACGCTGTCTTCTGGATATCCTCATCTCGCACCCTCACCTGATGATATCCCGACCTCAAATCGATCTTGGAGAACCAAGATGCTCCCTGTAACTGATCGAACAAATTGTCAATCCTCGGCAACGGGTAACGGTTCTTGACCGTCAGCTTGTTTAATTCCCTGTAATCAATGCACATCCGGTGTGAGCCATCCTTTTTCTTAAAAAAAGGATAGGAGCTCCCCATGGCGAATTGCTCGGCCGAATAAACGCCTTCCCTAGCAGCTCCTGAAGCTGCGAGGATAACTCCTGCATCTCTGGAGGCACAAGGCAATAAGGTGCCTTAGCGATAGGTGCAACCCCCGGAACCAAATCGATGCTGAACTCAACCTGCCTCTCAGGAGGCTCACCCGGTAACTCTTCAGGAAATACATCCGGGAACTCACGCACTATCAGAACCTCATCTACTGACCTCATGTCTCTCTGAATCAACCTTCATATCCATCACATATGCTACAAATCCCTTACAGCCCTGTTGTAGACTCTGCCTCGCTCTAGCGGCTGAACAAAATGCCGACCCAGAACGCATACCCTCGCCGTACACTGTAAGAACTCCCCCACTAGGGTCTCGTATGTTCACCAACTATCTCTCGCAGTCGATAACGGCTCCAAATTTGCTCAACCAGTCCATGCCCACGATGACACAGACATCTCCCATCGCAATAGGAACTAGATCAATCGGAAACTCAATGCCGAAAATCTCGAGTACACACCCTCGGATCACCTCGGTGGCATACACCGCTCTCTCGTCAGATATGGAAACTCTCAGAGGTCGACTTATGCCTCTCGACTAATACTGATGTGCTGACTAAAAGCCAAAGATACAAAAGAACGACTTGCACCCGAGTCAAATAACACCAAGGGAGGTATAGAATTCACAAGAAAAGTACCTACGCATATCATAATATAAGCACAATATCTCAACATAAAATTAAATATATGAAAGAATACATACCAGCCATGACATTGGGCGCTGCGCGGACCTCCTTCGCAGTCAACTGGAAGGCTCTCCCTCGTGCCTTTGGTACCTTGGCCTTCATTGGTCAGCTCTCAGTAGCTCTGATAGCAGAAGGGGAAGATCCCTGAGGTGCTCCCTGGGCTGTCCCTCGTAACTGTGGACACTCTGCCTTGCGGTGTCCGGACTGGTTGTAGTGAAAGCATACTGCAAACCCCTTGGGGCAATCCTTGGCCATATGCCCCTCCTTGTCGCATTTGTAGCAAGACACCGCTCTGCACACCCCCTCATGGCTCTTGCCGCACTTGCCACAAGTGCGGCCCTTCTGACTCCCAGATCGTGAATTAGCGGGCTTGGCCCGCTTGGCTGCTGGCTGAGACTGTGCCGGTCGCCGATCCCTCACCCGAGACTTAGCCTCCTCCCTAGCCTGGGTCTCCAACTCTATCTCCTTCTTCCGGGCATTTTCCTGAAGCTCATCAAATGTTAGATACGTCGAGTTCGCCAAAAACTCCCATATACCCCTCCTCAAAATACTCAGATAGCGGCTCATACGTGCCTGCTCGGAGGACATGTGCTCTGGGAAAAACATCACCCGCTCATGGAACTTCTTTTTAATCACTGTGACAGAATCAGTACCCTACTTGAGGGTTAGAAACTCCTGGGCCAAACGCTCCCTCTCCACCTGGGGAACGTACTCATCTCGGAACATAGCAGTGAACCTCTCCCAATTCACTGCAACAAGCTCAGCAGGCGAATAGTGCGTCGTCACAAACTTCCACTAATCCTTCGCTCCCAAGCGAAGCTGGTTCAGCGCGAACCGGACTCTCAAATGCTCAGGAGATGAGCAAGTAAAGAAACATCCCTCTATGTCTGATATCCACCTCATCGCTACAATCGGGTCCTAGGTCCCATCAAACTCCGATGGTTTTGTGTTGATGAACTCCCGGAACAGCAACATATCACCACCCTGCGGTCTAGCCATAGCTACAACTGCAGTGGTGGTAGTAACAACAACATCAAAAAGAGCAGTGTATATCTCATCGAATGTCTCTATCAGGGTGGTCTTGATAGACCCGAACATCTCTGGAATCTCATCGCGGATGGCAGCGGCCACCTCATTATGAATCATCTGGCGGAGCTCCTCGTCGCTTACACCCCCTCCACTGGTCCCTGGTCTGTGGCGTGTCCATACCATGATGCCTCTGTAAAATACAACATAAGATATCATTAATTTGCTCGGATGTACACACACTCGATATCCCAACCCTACTTGATCTCTGATACCCTAACGATTGTTACTTGGGTTGCGCACTGACCCGGTGCCTTCGGTAGTACGGGCCCAATACTACCGACCACACCAACTCAGCATTCACACCAAGTCCTCCTCCCAGAGTCCCAAATCCCAAGTACGCTATTCTCTCTAATCATGTGCTACTCACTAGCAGATCTCTCATAAGCTCCTTGCTGCTATCTAAACACTCTCAAGCATCTCTAGTAGCAAAACCTCTAGACTAAGGCATCATATATCAAGCCACTCTAGTCCTAATAAGAATACCTAGTCTTACGCTAGCATGCATAATATAATTCATCATATAGCATAGCATAACGTTTCTTGTAAAACTTATTGTAAGGGTATTTTGGGAAATCACCGTTCGGGCACTGGCTGCTCGTACACACGGCTCTGCTCTGTTTGTCTCAAAACTCTTTTTTTACTCTTTAAAACAATTTACTTTATTATCAAAATTTTCATCAAATCCTCAGTTTGAGTTCAGATACGCCCGAAGATGCATCCGAATCCCTCAAACCAAGGCTCTGATACCAATTTGTAACACCGTAAAATTTAAAACAAATTTTCGCATTTTAAACACATTTTCCAAACACATTTATTAACAAAATCCCATTGTATCATAACTTTGTTTCACAAAATATTTCCCAAGATCTAAATACATAAATCCCAGGCGTGTGTACGAATCATGTCGGCGCCTTCCCGTGATCACGACTGGTACCTGAAACACATAACACATAACACTGTAAGCATAAAGCTTAGTGAGTTCCCCAAAATACCATACATAACACATACTAGCCACTCGAGGCTATAACTTTGTGGGCCCGTGGGCCCTAACTCTGTGGACCCTCTGGTCCTAGCTCTGTGCACCTTCCGATTCTAACTCTGATATACTTTGATATACACATGACATAAATCACATAGAAATAATGCAATGCAACACATCACATAATAGCATACAGTAACTCTGTCACATGACTCTAATTACCACTCAAGGTAAAGCATAGTGAGAGACTCACCTCAGATGTCTCGGTAAATCTCTGACTCGGTAGAAATACGATCTAGCCTCCACCTAATCACATAAAGTAATACTCTCATGAATATAACTCTCAGGACTAGACTCAACCCTCTCTAGGCATCCTTAGAAGGGTAAAAGACCATTTTACCCCTCTTTTGGCTCAAAGGCCCTCATTGTTGACCAAACCCTAAAAGTCAACCAAAGTCAATGGTCAAACTTTGACCTGATTCGTCGAGTGCACTTGGGCAACTCTGCGAGTCTACACGTGTCCACTAACTCCCTAGTCTCGCTTGGCATGTCGATTCCCTCCCCTTACTCGACGAGTCACACCTGGCATGAATCGCGGGGCTACCCCGACTCAACTAGCCGAGTCTCAGGATCAATTCGGCGAGTTCCATCTTGAACTCCAGTCCTCTAATCCCTCTCTGACTCACTGAGTTATTCCCTCAACTCGGTGAGTCTACTTGCTGAGTGATTTACGGGAAACCCTAACCCTACTCGCTAAGTCTGATCTTTGGACTCGACGAGTTCATGCCATATAAAAACTTCATTGACCTCCTGAGGTCAGATCTGTTCCTTAAATCCATAGATCTAACTTTCCCAAGCATGATAATCACGTAAAGTTCAGACCTTAACACTCATATAACATCTAGATGGTCCAACTTGGGTATTTAGCCCCAAAAATAACCTCCTAAGTTCATGGCTCCCCAAATAACCCATAAAGGTCCAAGGGTTAAGGTCTCTGGACCTCTTTGAGTCCAGATCCAAAGCATAAACTCGAGAAGGGACCAATTGCTCCGCATATCCATTCTCTAAAGGGGGTTAGAAAACCCTAACTCTAAGAATCAACACCAAAAATGAAGAAGGGACGAATAAATACCTCAAGATGAAGTCTCTGAACTCTGAAATCACCAGATTCGCTCCTCCTTCAGCCTCCTCTTGCCTTGGTCACCTCTTTTTTTTGCAATCACACCAACAAAATGATCAAAAGTGGCCTCTCCTTCCTCACAAACGTTCTAGATCTCTTAGGGTCTCTCTCTGGGGTTTGGTAGCCGCAAATGACGGCCCTAAGGGCCTTTAAATAGGTCCCAAACCCGGGAAATTAGGGTTTCATTAAACAACGTGGACTCGCCGAGTCCGGTCATGAACCCGGATGAGAATCCGCGACCTTACTCGGCGATTCTAAGCACCAACTCGCCGAGTCCCTCTACAAACTCCAAAATAAATGAATAAAATAATATACCTGGGAATCGGGATGTTACAGGAAGGCTCATTTGAGGAGTTGGGCCCAATTTAGAAATTTGGTCCATTAGTGGACCTTAAGTGGGCCATTAGTGGGATTGGAAGATTAAATTGAATTGGCCCTAGGTTATGGTCCAAATTAGACCAAAGGGTAAAATGGTCGTTTTACCCTAAGAAGGATTATGGGATTTTAACTAAGTGTTGTTGTGTCAATGATAGTCGGGGAGTCGTTGGAGCAGTCGATAGAGATTCCTTACCGAGAGATTTCCACAGTCACCTTTGCGAGGTGAGTTTCCTCCTGGTTTGAACGGGTCGAATTAGAAGCCGAGTGTGGGTGAGGCCTGTATCTCATAGATAGCCGAGTGTGGGGGAGGCATGTATCTCCTAACATTATTTGACTATGAATATAGGATTGATTGATAGATTTGATTATACTTGTTGTCTATGTGATACTTGTATATATGTTTAGCAGTTGAGTGTGGGTGGGGCCCGTATCTCATAGTTAGCCAAGTGTGGGTGGGGCCCGTATCTCGTAGTTAACTGAGTGTGGGCTGGCCCATGTATCTCGTAGTTAGCAGAGTGTGGGCGGGGCCCGTATCTCCTTGAGTATGGATGGGGCACATATCTCCTGGTAATATGATTATGTGTATGGTAAGTGGTAGTTTGGACAAATATTATGCTCTGGAGTTCATCAAACTCATAAAGCTTCAAGCTTAGGACATAATACCCTAGAAATGGACCCACAACGAAAACTATCACAACAATGAGCAAGTTTCGAACTTGATACCTCTGGAGGATGCACTAACTATATTAGAACTCAGATCCACAAGCTAGAAGCACAAGCTTTCCTTCCTTCAAGACCCCTTCACCAAAAGCTTCATAAGAACACTCAAACGGGCCATAAATCCTCACACAAGCTAAAGAAACAGGATTAAGGTTTGAGAGGGCTTGGATACTGGAAATGGTGGCTGGAAATGAGGTCATAATGTTCTTTAAATAGGCCCACTGTTGGGGATAATCATGATGTTAGGTTGATGATCACAAAACACTCATATTATGGTGTTATTCAAGAAAATTAGAAATTGATATATGATTTTAACAGTGCACCTATGTTGAATGCAAATGGTTGGACAACCAATAGGGTGTTAAAACTGATCATATGATTTTATAATCTTAAAAGTGCACATCTCATTTTCATAAATTTAAAATTATTGTATTTACTCTTTAATAATATGAAGTTTTAATTATTTTTTTTGTATTACACTATTAAAAATTAAATTAGGTAATAATGTTTTTTATTTTCAAATCGAATAGCGATCAAACAAATCAACCAAAAAAACATAGTAAAAGCTTAAAAACTAAAGTACTTCCTGAAAAACAATTAATTAGTTGAACATAAATATAAAAATATTAATAGTATTATCCAAGTTATATTTTCTACCAATTGCATGAAATTTCGGTTATAGTAAAGGAATTATAATTTTCGTGAGTGAGAAATATCCCATTAATTTACATACCACCTAATTTTCGTGAAATATATTGAAAAATAGCGCATTTTACATATCTCCATTTATCTCCCACGACACCAGAAACGACGATAAACCCTAGTCATGTAATCTCATCCTTCCCGGTTCCCACCACCACTAGAGCAAAAGAACAGCCGTCTCATCTTTGCTGCACTCACACTTCATGCCTTCGTTTCTATCGTACGGGAGAAAAAACGGAGAGAAAACTTGTGTCACCATCATATCTCCTTCTTACCCCCGCCATCGAAGCAAAAACACTGCAACGTCTCTTCTGCTGCACTTATACTTGCATAACTACAATCACTTCTCCTCCTTACCACCATGATATCTCTTTCTTACCACCTGCTCACCATAAATGGCATAACCAGAAGATCCACATGTAGTACAGTCAATAGTCTCTTGGCCAGGCTCCTGTTAACACGAGTTGGATATATTCGATTTATCTAATTTTAGGGAATACAAATAAACATTTAATCGACTCTGAACATACATTTACTAACAAAACCCTACATTTTAGTTAACAGACTCTGTTCTACTATGATATTCCTTATCTTAGGGTTGATATGTTCACAACAATGATTGAGCATCCATACTAATTTAAAGACACAAGATGTGTATATTGTTACAACTTCATTTAGAGACATGGGAGGCGTATCTCGCTGCAAGATGATTTCCAACGTATAGCTCATCAAGCCAATTTTTATTAGTTTTGTCTATTTGATGAAAACATTGAAACCAAAATTAATAAAATTTTGATTATATGATTCGATGTGATGTCAAAAATCTTTTTTCCAAATGATTTAAACCAAAAAAGCCCTTACTCTAATTTTTTGTTTACATATGGGACTTTTATTATGTTCTAATATTATTGTTTATAAATGTCCTCTAGAATAAATATGATGGATGCTCAGCCACAACAACAATCACTACCATAGCTTATGTAGAACCTTCGAGAAGAGGCTTAAAAACACTTTATTGGAGAAGGAATGAGACCACTTGATACCTACATGCATCTAGGAGAGGGATAGGCAGGAGGAGTTCCAGGTCTGTTAGACTTTAATGTCTCTTGAGAGTATTACTTATTTATGTTGCAATGGTTTAAATTATTAGTTACTTCTATTTGCAGACAAATTTAGAAAGGGGCAAGCTTGAAGCTTCTTAAGAGTCATGGCAAGAAACCTTAGTGGGAACAAGAGATAGCATCAGGTGATAACATCCTAGTTTTAATGATATATGGTTAGTAATTAATATTTATAAGCTCATACTTTTAGTTTAATGATAGTGTGCTTAATTTTTTTTTATGTGTGCGCATCCACCACGTTGGCATTGCTCCAACAAGTATTTATGATGTAATTTCTTGTAGTTATTGAATTTTGATTAAATTCAATTGTCATGTAATGATGGAAAAAAAAAACTCATTGTTTGTTGTATTTGTTTTGCAGCGATGAGTGATGATAGAGGATAAGAACTGCTATGCTTGATGTTTGGGATAATCCCTCTATGATTGGATCATGGATGTTCTTTCTTTTAAATTTTTTAATACAAGTTTTTATAATGTTGTAGCAACTTACCAAATTAATGTTTTTTGTGTGTGAGACTTGATTTTTCTTTAATATAATGATATTCTTTTTATTGAATCATATTATGCTTGTGTACTTGTGTTATTTGGCATGTCCACATCTACAAAATATTTCATCCATGATTGGTAAGAACAGTGTGACAGTGGCGCTGGGTTTATAGAACTAATAAAAACCATTTAGAAAAAGAAATAGCAAAAGGACCCATTTGCGTATAAACAGGGCTATGAAATGGAACATGAACCGTATTTGGACTTTTGTAATAGGATCCGTTTTATTTTTGAAGATCGGGTTGGGTTGTATGGCCACATAGAATCTATACCACTATGGAACATAAAAAAACCAGTTTTAAATTTAGCAACCAGGATTTATTACACTTATATAAACCGTTTGTTAAACCGGGTTCTATTAGCTTTTCCGCATAAGACTCGCCTCACGTTAGACCCGGTTGTAAACCGGGTTATATTAAGCTTTTAACGGAGTTTTATGAGGTTTTTTGTAGTAGTGTAGGTGGGATTTCCAAACAATATATTATGTATACCAAAAAGACCCTATCTTTGATATGATCTTACCTGGTTGTCCCTGATCAACTATTGATCAATAGACATTGTGATTATTGAGGAATCTAGATTAATCATTAGCCGTAAGAACATAATAAACTAAGACCTAGTGATAATGATACTAGGTTACGTCAAAGGAAAAGTTAGTTGCTAGAAGCGAAGTGTTATCCAAGTTTCGAGTCATCACTTTAACAAGTGAGTGCATATATATATATATATATATATATATATATATATATATATATATATATATATATATATATATATATATATATTAAGATAGTTACATGCTATATGTGGTTATTATCTGTTTTCTTGATATATCTATACTAGATGAACAATTTATACATGTATTACTTGGTTTAAAATGAATATTTATTTTATACCTATAAATATATTAGGTGGATGAAAGATGAGATCGATGATGAGAGATGAAATATGATATTGATGATGAGATATGAAAGATGGAATAGATGATGAGATGCCTTGACTTTAAAGATAATCTAGTCGTCTAGTGGAGTATAGACGACCACCACCAACTAGTCTAGACAGTCTAGTGGAATACTAGCAGACTCGCAACCTATTAGTGTTTTTGAACTAAGGGTTCACCAGGTGTACTCTATCCCCCCCTCCCCACATGGTTGCCTTATTGACATATATTGCTAAGGAATCCCCTAAGCATTATTATCTATCCTAAAGATGATCCTTAGGAAAGGTCTCTCGAATTAGATGTTTTAGTGACAAAAAGTGAGTATGACGAGAATGGATAATCAGGTTGAATGAGTTGATAAAGATATGTAATTAAAAGAATTTAATTATTATGGGTTGAAAACCCTATATTCTCACAGGCTCTCAAGCATCACTCACTCAATTTCTTGTATTACAGGTAGTGCACCGGAGCACATGTGTGATGATCAGATGATAGATTTATGGATTATAGGCCAGTAGAATGATAGATGTTTGTAAGGATTGTATTATTTCCGTTTATGCTTATGTAATATATTAACGATGACATACCAACGTTTTTAATATAAATAAAATATATTTTTTTGGAAACGCTTTGATAATATCATTATCATGTTTTTGGGAACAAATTCCGCAATATTATTTTTTAAAAAGATTACTCTGCATTTAAATAAGCTTAAATAAATCGGTTTTTTCTGACCGTAAAATTGGGAATGTTACAACGTGTCATGTAAATATGATGAAACAAGTCATTATTGAATTCTCTTCCATTGTCCCGATGAAAGGTTTTGAATTTTCTTTTAAGCTGGATCGGGTAAGCTTGTAGAATTGGAGAAAGGTGTGAATACTTGTGACTTCGTTTTAAGAGGAAAAGTCTTTATGTTGTGGGAAAATTCATCACAGAAAACATGATAGTATGTGTGATTGAGTGTGCTATTAATCGGAGATATCTTAATATCGACATGTATAATATCATAATGTGAGTACATAACATAATGAAATCATAAGATGTTAAATAGATTTTTTTCCTAAAGCACAAACATTATAAAGAATGTCATTATTTTTATACAACGAGGAAACAAATTACAGCGGCCGAAAGAATTGAAATTTGATCGAACCGGATGTCCAAAAACGTTATGTTGTGTTGTTTGTGACACGATGGTAAAAGATATGGGTGGAGACTTGTTATGTGTCAGTATGTCACTTGAGTAATAAGGTTTTTGATGAAATTGGGAACATTATAGACATGGTTTAATATGGAATGAAAAGTTATTTGTATCACTAGTTGATGTGGAGTCGTGTGTGTGTGTGTGTGTGTGTGTGTGTGTGTGTGTATATATATATATATATATACACTACTTTATAATGCATTTATAATTTGGGATCCATCAATTTTTAAGATCAAAGTCTTAAAAACAAGGAGAACACTTTTTAGCTATTAGATATTATTTAGATGGTGTAGATTAAAATTTGATGATCCATGTGAAAGAAAATAAGCCAATAAGAAACAAGTATTCTAGGTGCACAACTATAATAATGTAATGTACCATTGATTATGTGTAAACTAACATACCACCTATAATACACGAATCTGATAAAACCATTGAAACGTCACATTTACACCTTCCCTAATTTCATCCTCCCGCACCATCATTTTACATTTCAAAAATTGAATTAGAAGTTTTCATTCTCTCTAAATCCTCTCCAGAAACCCTAACCCAGCATACCGCCCATCTCAAAGTCGCCATCACTCTCCATTTAACTTTACCTCCAAGTCTCTTATCAGATGGATGAAGATGGTCATCTGTGCAACTCACTCGACTCAAAAGAGGTAAAACTGATTTGTTATCTCTTTTTATTTATGTGTTTGGTGCTTCGAATGGAATGGATACTAATGGTAAACCGCGCTATGGACTTGACCAAAATCTAGATCTTACCAATATCAACCTAACACCATCGTCCCCCCACAATAACCCTCTTTATTTCTTTCTAATAGCACCACACGACACCTATATCCACAAACAAACCATTATACTCTCTCTATGTCTATGTACAAGGACCTCTGCACTTTACTTCTCTCTCTAAACCTTCTTTCTAAAAAAACGTAATCTAACACAGCATCATCGACGCTCTTCCCTCCTTCTCTCTAGAGCCACGAGCTGTGACAACAATGTAAGATTTGGGTTTGAGTTTGTTTTCAGTTGTTATTTTGTCTAAAATCATGAATGGATTTTGGCAAGGCTCACTCAGACGGAAGATCCGACAACGAATCATCCTCTTTTTCACTCACTGTCAAGGTAACCCCTCTCTCTGTTTTCAGTTGTTTGTTCATAATTTTTTTTTTTTGGCTCTCACAAATGGATCCTTTTCAAAAGTTTGATAGCCGGTTCCTTTTTTGGGTATTGTTTCATGTATACTTCAATTAGTCTAGAATAGCCTGACAAGCTCCTAACTTAAGAATTTTGTAAACGTAATTTTAGAAGTAATTGTTGAAACATCTCATGGGTCTAATATTCTCATAAGTCTAACGTTCTCAAATTCTATTGTGCGGTTTCTTTTTTATATGTACTCATATATCAATTATGTGTTAGGTTGTTTAGTTTTTGTATTACCTATCAATGATATTACCTCTAACTTTCTTTTGTTTCTCAGAGATGATTCATCCATTAAAGGAGTTGTTTCAGACTTTCAATTTAGTTTCATGATTCAATATATTAGCATTCAACAGGCTATGTGAAAAACACTAAGGGTAAAATTTTCTCAAATGCCTATCACTACTTATGTTTAAACCAAATTCAATGAATCATCAAGTCCTTCATCATCTATAGGTAAATCCAACAAAAGCCTCCTTCCTAAATTAATTTTCAAATTTAAAAACAAAACATTAAAGATTGAAAAGGCTCCATTATCCCTTGACCGTTCACCATCAGACATGAGAAATAGGGCTAAAATTTCAATATTCAAGAACTTTACAAAACTATTTACACCCAGAATTAACTCCAATTACTCGCTCTGTAACGCCCGTAGATCCGGGCTAGTCAATTTAGAGATAATAGGGGTCGAAAACAACTTTTCAAAAAAAAATTATTTAGAATAAATAGATTTAAACAAGTTCTAGAATATGTCTCAAGGGTTCGGTACATATAAAGAACGCCGAAATCCGAGTTATAACGAAGAAGTTATGGTTCGTCGAAGTTTTACGACAAAACCGACATGGCACCGGGAGACGTAAAAAGTGAATTTACGATATAATACTTTTTATCCTTAGTGATATAAACCAAGGTTGTAGTATATGTTAAACCAAGAACATCCATAAAAAGAACGCCCAAATCTGACTTCGTATGAGGAAGTTATGATTTTTCTAAGATTCGGCTTAGCAGTGTACGACCCGAAACTTGAATTTTAGTTCGAGCAGTTTTTGGCTTACGCAACCTTAATGAGATTTGAAGATCTCATTAATAGGATCTAAACCATAAAAATACAGACGAAAACGGAGTCCGTATGAAGGAGTTATGAATTCTTCGTGGTCATTTAACAATCTAATCTCCTCTTACTGTTAAATTTAATATCGGTCGAGAATTAGCCAATGGAGTCTAAATGAAAGTTGTAGATCTTATTTTTAACTAAGCATGGAAAAAAGAACGTCGAAAACAAAGCTCGTATGCGAAAGTTAAGGGGTTTAGAAGTCTGCAAGGTGCTGCTGCAAAAGGGGTGATGTAGATGAATAAGGGTCAAGGCTTTCTCCCCAAGGCAAGCCACCAGAGGGTGACACCTAGCATGGACTCGACGAGTAGGAGGACCTACTCGACGAGTAGATCTGTTTTCCAGTTTATAAATAGAGCTGTCGGGCTCCCTCATTCTTCACACCTTCCCAACTTCAGTTTCTCTCTCTAAACTCTCTCTCTCTCTCTAAACCCCCAAACCCCACAAAAAGCCTAAGGAACCTCCCTAGCACCCGAAGGAAGCCACGAGGCTCCCGGAGTCTCAAGAAAAAGGGTCTTTCAGCTCGGAAATACTGCTCCAGCGAAGCACAGTTTTGCGAAAAAACCCGCTGTAAGTGAGCTATGCCTACCCTATCTTTAGTATAGCTTATGTTTTAATATAGTAACGTTATTAGGAACTTATAATGAGTATTTAGGCTATTATTATGAGTTATATAAGAGTGTTTCTTAATGCTTATATAATAGTAATAATATCTAGACTATTAATTAGTCGCGGTTAACGTTAAACTAAACTCTAGTGGTAATGATACTAGGTTTTGTCCGAGGGAAATTGTTTTAACAGTAACAAAGTGTTGTTCGAGTACCAAGTCATCACCTTATTAAGTGAGTGCATGGTTACTTTCATCTTACACATAGATATGAAGTATTTTATATAAACTACATGCTATGTGTGAATAATATATGTATAATTGCTATCTATGCTGGATGAACGATTTTATACATGTTTTAAATGATTTAAACTGTATATGTATTTTATATCTACGATAATATTGGGGTAAAACATGGGTAGATGTAATAGATGGAGTATGATTTGAGTGGTGAAATAGATCGTGAAGTGAGGGTGAGAGGTGGACGATGTGAGAAGCCTTTTTCCCAAATGATGGCTCCGTGATTCAGCAGAGTATGGATGATAACCACAGACTATTCTAGACAGTCCAATGGAACACTAGCAGGCTCGCAACCTGTAGGTGTTGTGAATGATGTGTTCACCGGTGTACTCCAAAAAAACCCATTGACATTTATTGCGAATGGATATTTTCGATAAACAAAATAGCCCTGGCATCTATGGATTTAGTGCCTGTTGAGTAAACCCTGGAAACGATGGATTTCGTGTCGATCCCTTAGGATGATCCTTAGGATTAAATTAACGAGGAGTAGCTTATTCATAGGGTATACCCTTAAGAGTAAAGAATATAATGGGGATGGGTAATTGGGTTAACTGTTTGACGACTAAACATAATAATTATATTATTGTGGGTTGAAAACCCTATGTAGTCATCAACTTTCCCAACATGACCCACTCAGTTTATTTATATCACAGGTGTCGATATGAAGTGACATTACACTGAGAGATTAAGGAAATATAGATCACTAGTGTAAATGAATGTAAGTTCTGTTGAAAACCCTATGTACTCACCAGCTTTCCCAAATGATATCAAAGGAAATATTGATTCTTCATGATTTTTTTTCCATTACAGTGTTGTCGATGTGATATGATATCAAAGAATATGCATTCATTTTTAGATGGTTCCTGAGTATGGCCACTTGGTTGAAGCTATCTTCAACTTTTCATCCATTTCCACATATAATTAACTTTGTGTAAACTACATGCCATAATCATTGATTTTGACAGCAATTGAATTTGATGGATAACGTTTGTAGCTGATCAAGAGGCCTTGGATAACCTTTGCAAAAGTTACCCAATCACAACATTCTATGTAAGTATATGGCAATCAATAATTGCACATGTTAGGACATTGTTTTCCAGTCCTATACTCATTTTTGGAGCATATCATACCAGATTTTCAAATATGTATATTTCAAAAATGAGAGACCTTAGTGGATTGTTTTGGAGATCAAACTATTATTTTTTGACTGAATTTTTTTGTATAAAGGTTAGGCTATAAATTAGATTAGGAAAATGTGTATGATATTCGGTTATTATTTGTTGATTTTATGGGGTTGTAATGGATTTTAGGAAGTCTTGAGTAGATATAAGGAAATTGTCCCTCATTTAAAGCTTGTAGGTTTGAGATCTTATATCTATAATATGTTCTTGAGTACTACATAAAATTTACCATTTTTCCATTTAAACCTCTATGTTTGTATTTCGTGTTTTTACAGGACCAACATCATTCCTATCATTGAACATGCTATGACTATTGTTGAACATAGCAGGGGCCAATATCAACTGTTATTTATTGCAGATAGGCAGGTGATTTTTTATTGATTTTTATAAATTTAATCTTTTGCAATTTTAATATTTTCATAATGAACCTATAATTAAGTTGAAGGTAACAAGAAGTGCCTGGTAATTTGAGTCCACAAGATCAGAAAATTGTCAACGCCGTAGTCTGAATCAACAACAGATGATGACTTAAACAAGACATTCGGTGAATACGGAACAGTCACAAGTGCTGTATTGATGAGAGATACAGAAGGTAACTCCAAGTGCTTTGGTTTTGTTAATTTTAAGAATGCTGGAGATGCTGCTAAAGCAGTAGATGGTCTTACTGGACAGAAGTTTGATGATAAAGAGTGGTATCTTGGAAAAGCCCAGAAAAAGATAGAAACAGAACATGAACTAGCAAAGGATTAGTCTTTTTTGCATTTTTCACTTCCGTGGAAGCTTCTAGAGCTGTAAGCAGTTATTATTATTTATTATGTTTGGATATTTTATATTAGATGTTAAAAATTTTGTATCTAATTTTATAGTTGGCTGACATGAATGGGAAGATGATTGCTAGCAAGCCTCCTTATGTTGCACTTGCTCAACACAAAGAAGACGGAAGGGAAAGATTGCATGTCTGTTTACAATTTTTTTTTCGTAAATTGTGTAACAGCCCGGATTCCGAGGTATTTATTATTATTGTATTTTTGGTGAATTGTGAGGGGACTCGGTGAGTAGGAGCTCAGACTCGCCGAGTAGGATCGCGGTTTGGACGCGGGTTCGCGTCTGGAGTCGGCGAGTCCAAGGAGTGGACTTGGCGAGTCCACGCTATTTAATGAAACCCTAATTTCCGGGGTATGAGACTTATTTAAGGGGGCTTATGGCCGTCATTTGCGGCCACCAACCCCAGAGAGAACCCTAAAGAGTCTGTGAGCGCTTTGTGAGAGAGAAGAGGAAGATCCTTGACTATTTGTGGGTGTTTGTGCACATAGAAGAGGATTAAGGAAAGAGGAGACCAAAGAAGGTGCTAATCCAGTGATTTCTGAGCTTAGAAGACTTCATTTGAGGTAACCATTTGTTCCTTTCTCAGTCCTTGATGTGAATCTTAGAGTTAGGGTTTCTTTGTGGAATGATCCATGGAGTAATTGGCCTCTTCTTGTGTTGGTGCTTTAGATCTGGACCCAAAGAGGTCCATACACCGTTTTCCCTCAAGCTTTATGGGTGTTAATGGAGGCCATGAGCTTAGAATATCATTCTAGAGACCATATCATCAAATAAGGCCTTTGGACCTTTGCATGAGCACCAAGATTGTAACTTTACGTGATGTATATGCTTGGAAGGACTGGATCTAGGAGTTATTGGAACGGATCTAACCTCAGGAGTGAGTTTGAGTTCATGCATGGCATAGACTCACCGAGTCCGAAGAACAGACTCGACGAGTAGCATGAAGATTGTCCATAACCACTCAGCGAGTGGTCTTTCCGAGTTAAGGGGATAACTCAGTGAGTCAGGGAGAGTCAGAGAGGGTTGAAGGGTGGATTGAGTCAAGCTGGAACTCGCCAAGTTGTTCTTGAGACTCGACGAGTTGAGTCGTGGTGGCCCCACGATTCATGCCAGGTGGAACTCGTCGAGTCAGGGAAGTACTCGACGCATCACGAAAGGATCCTAGGGAGTTAGTGAGCACGTATAGACTCGCTGAGTCGCTCTATTGCACTTGCCGAGTCCGGTCAAAGTTGACCGTTGACCGTTGACCAGAGTGGACCAGTGTTGACTTAGTAGGGTTAGTCAACCTTAGTCTTGGAAGTGTTAATTAGAGATATGTGTTGTATATCGGAGGATTATAGCTTGAGGGATCGATCACGAGTGATTCATGGATTTGCGATTATCAAGATACACGAGGTGAGTCTTCTCACTATATCTTACCTTGAGTAGGTAACTAGAGTTATATGACAAAGTATTTGTATGCTATTTATGTTATGTGTTGTACTGCATTATTTCTATGTGATTTATGCTGTGCATGTCTACAGAGTTAGAACCTGAGGGTTCACAGAGTTTGGGTGTATGGACCCATAGAGTTATAGCCTCGAGTGGCCAATATGTTTTATATGTGGTATTTGGGGAACTCACTAAGGTTTGTGCTTACAGTGTTTGGTGTTATTTGTTTCAGGTACTAGTGACGATCGTGGGAAGGCGTCGGCTTGATCTGTACACACGCATGGGATTTTATGATTATGAGATCTTGGGATTTTTGTATGACTTGGATTAAATTTCAAACATGGGTGTTTTATGAATATTAAGTGAATTATGTTTTTACAAAATTTGAAAAATTTGTTTTGAAATTTACGGTGTTACAAGTTGGTATCAGAGCCTTGGTTTGAGGGATTCGGGTACACCTTCGAGGGTATTTGAACTCAAACTGAGGATTTGGAAAATATTTTCAAAAGAGAACCAAATTTTATAAAAGAAGTAAAAGTTTTTTTAGAGAAACTTAGAGCAGAAACGTGTGTACGATCATTCAGTGCCCGAATGTTGATTTCCCAAAATACCCTTATGATTATATGTTTATGAGATTGATATGATGTATTCTCTTGCTAGAGTAGGCTAGGTATTCCTATTAGGACTAGAGTGCCCTTATTTGTGATGCCTTACCCTAAGGGAAAATGAGTTGCTATGAGATGCTTGAGAGTGAATAGGTAGCAGCGAGGAGCTTATGATAGATTTATTAGAGAGTGATAGAGTACTTGGAACTTGGAATCCGAAGAGGAGGCTTTGGGATGTATACTGAAACGGTGTGGACAGTAGTATTGGGCCCGTACTACTGAAGGCACCGGAGCGGTGTACAACTCAAATAAGAACCTTTGGAATGCCAAGGATCAAGGAGGAAAGAGTTGTCGAGTGTGAGTATGCTCGAATGGATTCGAATTTATAGTATGTTGTATTTCAGAGGTCGATCACGGTGAGGACACGTCATATGCCAGAGGGCAGTGGGGCTAGTGATGAGGAGATCCATCAGATCATCCACGAGGAGGTGGCTGCGGCCATCAGGGCAGAGATACCAGAGATGTTCGGGTCTATTAAGACCACGCTGATTGAGACTTTTGACGAGCGTTATGCTGCTCTTTCTGAGGCTGCTGTTGCGGCGGCCACCGCGGCTGTTGCTGCTGCGAGGCCGCAGGGTGGTGATGCGTTGCTGTTCTGGGAGTTCAGCAACACAAAACCACCAGAGTTTGATGGGACCCAGGACCCGGTGGCGGCTATGAGATGGATTTCAGACATAGAGGGGTGTTTCTTCACTTGCTCATCTCCTGAGCATTTGAGAGTTCGGTTCGCGCTGAACCAGCTTCGCTTGGGAACGAAGGCTGGTGGAAGTTTGTGACAGCGCACTTTTCGCCTGCTGAGCTTGCGGCAGTGACCTGGGAAAGGTTCCTTGCCATGTTCCGAGATGAGTACGTTCCCCAGGTGGAGAGGGAGCGTTTGGCCCAGGAGTTTCTGACCCTCAAGCAGGGTATTGAGTCTGTTACGGTGATTACCAGGATGTTCCACGAGAGGGCGATGTTCTACCCTGAGCACGTGTCCACTGAGCAGGCACGCATGAGCCGATATTTGAGTATCTTGAGGCGAGACATTCGGGAGTTCGTGGTGAACTCCTCGTACCGGACATTTTCCGAGCTCCAGGAAAATGCCCGGAAGAGGGAGATTGAGCTAGAGACTCAGGCCAGGGAGGAGGCGGAGTCTCAGGGGAGGGATCGACGATCGGCACAGTCCCAGCCGGCAGCCAAGCGGGTTAAGCCCGCTGATCTCAAATCTGGGAGCCAGAGGGGATGCACTTGTGGAAAGTGCGGAAAGGGTCATGATGGAGTATACAGAGCTGGTTCTTGCTACAAATATGGCAAGGAGGGGCATATGGCCAAGGACTGCCCCAATGGATTTGCAGTGTGTTTTCACTGCAACCAGACTGGATACCGGAAGGCGGAGTGTCCGCAGTTACGAGGATCAGCTCAGGGAGCACCTCAGGGATCTGCCCCTGCCGCCATCAGAGCTACCGAGAGTCGGCCAGTGAAGGATGAGGCGCCGAGGGCACGAGGGAGAGCCATTCAATTGACCGCGGAGGAGGTCCACGCAGCACCCGATGTCGTGGCTGGTATGTATTCTTTCATGTATTTATTTTGATGTTGAGATATTATGCTTATATTATGTTATGCATAGGTACTTTTCTTGTGAATTATGTACCTGCCTTGGTGTTATTTGACTCGGGTGCGAGTCGGTCTTTTGTATCTTTGGCTTTTAGTCAGCATATCAGTGTTAGTCACGAGGTGCTGAGTCGGCCTCTGAGAGTTTCCATAGCTAACGAAAGGGTGATATATGCCACGGAAGTGATCCGCGAATGCGTATTAGAGATTTTCGGTGTTGAGGTCCCGATTGACTTGGTTCCTATTGCGATGGGTGATGTCTGTGTCATTGTGGGCATGGACTGGTTGAGCAGGTTCTGTGTGGTTATCGACTGCGAGCGATAACTGGTGACCATACGAGACCCTAGTGGGGGAGTTCTTATGGTGTACGGCGAGGTTACACATTCTGGATCAGCATTTTGTTCGGCCGCTAGGGTGAGGCAGTGTCTACAGCAGGGTTGTAAGGGTTTTGTGGCGTACGTGTCGGATACGCGGGTTGATTCCGAGAGGCCGAGGTCAGTGGAGGAGGTTTCGATAGTGCGTGAGTTCCCGGATGTCTTTCCAGGGGAGTTGCCAGGTGTGCCTCCCGTGAGGCAAGTAGAGTTCAGTATTGATTTGGTTCCGAGGGCCGCGCTTATCGCCAAGGTGCCTTATCATCTTGCACCTCCTGAGATGCAAGAGTTATCCTCGCAGCTTCAGGAACTTCTGGGGAAGGGGTTTATTCGACCGAGCAGCTCGCTGTGCGGAGCGCCTATCCTTATTGTCAAGAAGAAGGATGGTTCACACCGGATGTGCATTGATTACCAGGAGTTGAACAAGCTGACGGTCAAGAACCGTTACCCGTTGTCGAGGATCGATGATTTGTTCGATCAGTTGCAGGGAGCATCTTGGTTCTCCAAGAGCGATTTGAGGTCTGGATATCATCAGGTGAGGGTGCGAGATGAGGACATCCAGAAGACAACGTTCAGGATGCGTTATGGGCATTACGAGTTTGTGGTGATGCCCTTCGGGCTCACCAATGCCCCGGCAGTGTTCATGGATCTCATGAACCGGGTGTGCAGACCGATGTTGGATCGGTCAGTGATTGTATTCATCGACGACATCTTGGTATATTCGAGATCTAGAGAGCAGCACGAGGAGCATTTGAGGGAGATCCTCGGAGTTTTGAGATCGGAGAGGCTTTACGCCAAATTCTCCAAGTGTAATTTCTGGTTGCGAGAGGTCCAGTTCCTGGGACATCTCGTTAACCAGGAAGGGATATTGGTCGACTAGGCGAATGTTGAGGCGGTGATGAGTTGGGAGGTGTTGAGGTCACCCTCTGAGATCAGGAGTTTTCTAGGGTTGGCCGGTTATTATCGGAGATTTATCAAGGATTTCTCTAAGATCGCAGTGCCACTCACTAGGTTGACCCGGAAGGGTGTCGCTTTTTCATGGGGCCCCGAGGGTAGGCAGGGTAGCCTATCGTTTGGACTTTTGCATGAGTCGGCAGAAGAGTTATGCGGACAGACGCCGGTCCGAGCTTGAGTTTCAAGTCGGCGACTTTGTGCTCCTGAAGGTCTCTCCTTGGAAAGGAGTGATTCGATTCAGGAAGAGGGGCAAGTTGGGGCCCCAATATATTGGTCCATTTCGGGTGGTCGTGAGGGTAGGCAGGGTAGCCTATCGTTTGGATTTGTCAGCAGAGTTGGGGCAGATTCACGACACTTTCCATGTGTCGCAATTGCGGAAGTGTATAGCCGATGAGTCGGCAGTGGTTCCATTAGAGGATATTCAGGTGGATGCGAGCCTGAATTATGCTGAGAGACCAATGGCAATCATAGATCGGAAAATCAAGGTTCTGAGGAACAAGGAGGTACCCTTGGTTTTGGTTCAGTGGCAGCATCGGAAGGGGTCCGAGATGACTTGGGAGCCGGAGCGGGAGATGCACGAGCAGCATCCAAAGTTATTTGCAGAGCGAGACTTCGAGGGCGAAGTCTAGTTCTAGTGGGGGAGAATTGTAACAACCCGGATTCCCAGGTATTTATTATTATTGTATTTTTGGTGAATTGTGAGGGGACTCGGCGAGTTGGAGCTCATACTCGTCGAGTAGGATTGCGATTTGGACGCGGGTTCGCGTCTGGACTCGGCGAGTCCAAGGAGTGGACTCGGGGAGTCCACACTGTTTAATGAAACCCTAATTTCCTGGGTATGAGACCTATTTAAGGGGGCTTATGGCCGTCATTTGCGGCCACCAACCCCAGAGAGAACCCTAAAGAGTCTGTGAGCGCTTTGTGAGAGAGAAGAGGAAGATCCTTGACTATTTGTGGGTGTTTGTGCACATATAAGAGGATCAAGGCAAGAGGATACCAAAGAAGGTTCTAATCCAGTGATTTCTGAGCTCAGAAGACTTCATTTGAGGTAACCATTCGTTCCTTTCTCAGTCCTTGATGTGAAACTTAGAGTTAGGTTTTCTTTGTGGAATGATCCATGGAGTAATTGGCCTCTTCTTGTGTTGGTGCTTTAGATCTGGACCCAAAGAGGTCCAGAGACCCTTTTCCCTCAAGCTTTATGAGTGTTAATGGAGGCCATGAGCTTAGAATAGCATTCTAGAGACCATATCATCAAATAAGGCCTTTGGACCTTTGCATGAGCACCAAGATTGTAACTTTACGTGATGTATGTGCTTGGAAGGACTGGATCTAGGAGTTATTGGAACGGATCTGACCTCAGGAGTGAGTTTGAGTTCATGCATGGCATAGACTCGCCGAGTCCGAAGAACAGACTCAGCGAGTAGCATGAAGATTGTCCATAACCACTCAGCGAGTGGTGTTGCCGAGTTAAGGGGCTAACTCAGTGAGTCAGGGAGAGTTAGAGATGGTTGAAGGGTGGACTGAGTCAAGCTGGAACTCGCTAAGTTGTTCTTGAGACTCGGCGAGTTTAGTCGTGGTGGCCCTACGATTCATGCCAGGTGGAACTCGTCGAGTCAGGGAAGTACTCGACGCGTCACGAAAGGATCCTAGGGAGTTAGTGAGCACGTATAGACTCGCCGAGTCCGGTCAAAGTTGACCGTTGACCAGAGTGGACCAGTGTTGACTTAGTGGGGTTAGTCAACCTTAGTCTTGGAAGTGTTAATTAGAGATATGTATTATATATAGGAGGATTATAGCTCTAGGGATCGAGCACGAGTGATTCAGGGATTTGCGATTATCGAGATACACGAGGTGAGTCTTCTCACTATATCTTACCTTGAGTAGGTAACCAGAGTTATATGAAAGAGTATTTGTATGCTATGTATGTTATGTGTTGTACTGCATTATTTCTATGTGATTTATGATGTGCATGTCTACAGAGTTAGAACCTGAGGGTTCACAGAGTTTGGGTGTACGGACCCATAGAGTTATAGCCTCGAGTGGCCAATATGTGTTATATGTGGTATTTTGGGGAACTCACTAAGCTTTGTGCTTACCGTGTTTGGTGTTATTTGTTTCAGGTACTAGTGACGACCGTGGGAATACATCGGCTTGATCAGTACACACGCATGAGATTTTATGATTATGAGATCTTGAGATTTTTGTATGACCTGGATTAAATTTCAAACATGGGTGTTTTATGAATATTAAGTGAATTATGTTTTTATAAAATTTGAATTTTTTTTTTGAAATTTACGGTGTTACAAATTGAATTTGTTTCCAGTTTTTTAAATAAAAATTGGTGATGGTTTAAATTGTATGAAAGCAGGCACAATTTTCATAGATGAGGCCTATTGCAATAGGACTAGCTCCTGGTGGTCCTCGCATGCCAATGTACCCCCTAGTGGTCCCGGTCTTGCTCAACAAATGTTTTATGGTCAAGCTCAGCCTACCTTCATTCTCGCCAAGCCTAAGTAATTCCAATTTCAATTCCATATTTTTGCGAAAATAATTTTTAATTATGATTTTTTTATTGTGTGTGGATGAAACCTGGATTTGGGTACCAACTAACCAAGAACAACTTGTGCCAGGGATGAGGCCAAGAGGGGGGTCCAATGCCCAACTTCTTCATGCCAATGGTTCCGCCAGGTCAGCAAGGACAACATCGAGGTGGCATACCCGTTCAACAGAATCAGCAACAACCTATTCCCCTCATGCAACAACAGATGGTACCATGTGGGTGGATGTACCGTTACCCACCTGGACGCAACGTTGGTGAAGTCCCAATGGGTTCCATTTTTTACGACATCGGAGATGGCATGCAACTTTGTGAGCCTGGAATGGCATAACTAATTCCGATCGGAGCTTTGGCTTCTTGTCTTGCAAATGCTTCTCCAACAGAACAAAGAACTATAAGCCCTTTCTTTTTTGTTTTATTTAAATGTTGTTTTCTTGAATTTGGATCGAGGGTAAAAGTGTAAATATGATTTATTTGGTTGTGTGCAGATGTGGAGGGTGACTCAGCAACTAAGGTAACATTGATTATGTAAGAAATGGATCAGATAGAGGTGCTTCATTTGTTGGAGTCTCCAAAAGCTTTGAGGCGAAGGTGGTTGAGGCTATGGGTGTGTTGAGGAATGTGGGTGGTCATGGTCAGGGTGGAGTTGGAAGCCCTACTGATCAGCTTGCTGCTTTGTCATTGAATGACGACATTGTTTCTTAAAATTATCGATGTCCGAGGTTTTAAGACTTTAGAGGTGGTTATGTTTGGATTTGTTACTCCTTTTTTGGTTGTTTGACTTGAGTGAGTTGTTACTTGTTAGGAGCTTCTTTTGACTATTTAATATTTATGTGTGGTTGAATTTTGAATTGGTTGCTTATCTGTTGAGCTTGGTTAGTTATGGTTTCTCTATTTATTGTTCTTAATGTTTTCATAATGTTGATAATATATGCTTGTTTTTGAAATATCTCAAGCTAATAACTTGACCGAAAAAACCAATCAGATATGCATACTGGTTTGAACGATTTTTACATTTAGATTTTACATGACAGTAATTACAATTAAATTAATAAATACCATGTCTGTTAGGTACAAAATTAAGTAATCTAACCAACACATTTTTAATAAAGTAACCATTATTTTTATTTTTATTTTTGAAAAAAAAAACTACATACATTGGAATAGGATTTTGGAGTAGAATTATCCGGTCCAACCTAAAGAAGAATTAATGTTCGATTCCAATGAGTTGGCGGGTAAGTTCTTCATTATTTTATTTGTATTAATAAATATTTAATTATAACTACAAAAATGATTATCCAGAACACGTAGATCTTGATTGAAAAACAAATTTGAAATGTTATATTAACTGATACTAGGTGGTTACTTTAAATTGGTAATGTTTTTGTATATCATTTTATTGTATTACTATTTGAAGGTGAGTTGTTGTAATTTTTTTTTAGCAAAATCAATTGGAAAATTTTATTTTCTATGTAGCTTACAAGTACATTGCCTAAAATGAGAATTGGCTTAAAGTATGTTGCTATTTTTTAGCATTCAACCTAAAAAGAAAGGGTGAGTTGAGACAATTTTTAGAAGAACAAAAAAATAAAAATAAATAAATAAATGATTTTAGGGGATTTACATTGTAGATTGTTTTTATGCAGTGTCCTTTCATTTTTTTTTATGCATTCTACTTTGATAAAAGCTATCCAATATAGCATTGTACCTTTTTAAAGGGTGATTGGGATGATTTGGTATTTTGTTGCTATCTTGGGTCTGTTTAGGTGACGAAAGGAGGATGTTGTGGGGAAAATCGGTGGTCTGAATGTTAAAAAATGTTACTATAAGTACCAATAATAACACTGTTGTCTGAAGGTATTGTCTATAACTCTTCCTATGTGTTTTTTTCACAAATGGTCAATTTCTTGACATAAAGATTGGAAAACAAGAACTAATGTCTTTTATCGAAGTTTCAGGTTGGTTTAATCCAAATCCAAGATGAATCGTGAAATTATGGTATCTTTTTATGCTTCATACTATCATAGCAATATACTTCTGTTTTTTTTTTCAAATATATCATCCTACTTTTATTTTCTGCTTTGCCAATACAATGTATTTTTATTTTTTGTCAAATATAGCATCATACTTTTGTTTTCTATTTTGTTAAATATTGAAAAATGAAAGTAGAATGCTATATATGGTATATATATTCCAAAGTACATTGTTATTTTCTTTATGTGTCTTTTGTGTGTTTGTTATGTGATCTATATTTGTGTTTGTTCCAACTGATGTGTTATTCTATGTTGCAGCACACTAGAATATAGTGGATACTTAGTGTTTTGATCAGTTTATGAACTTCTATTATTTTTTTTATTATTGTGCTAACTTTTTATACTTTTATATTTTATCAAATATGTATTTTTTATATGTTTCCTCTCGTTTTATGCGGATCATAATATAGTTATATCCTAAAATAAGGGTCGATAAACTTATTTTCAAGCACCTAATCTACCAAAATGAAATGAAAGTTACAAGAATCAAATTAAGTAACTTCCTTATATAGTTGAGGTTTAAGTAGTTTAAGAGTAGAATTGAAGTTGTATTTTAGTCGTTCTAGAAAAACTAAAACTTAATTGGCATTTAAACTTGGATTGAAATTTATATTGTCTGCTTATTGACACACGAGCTTTTAAATTTACAATTCATGTCATCATCATCTGCTGAAACTCATTGAAATCAACACCTCCTTTACCATGAACATCAAACACCTTAATCATCTGCAAACACTCATCGTAACTTTTCGATTCCCCGAGTCGACTCAGGGTCTTCTGCAAACTCTTCGGACTAATCTGTCCACACCCCTTCTCATGCTCAAACATCTCAAACGCTGCTTTAACATCATCTCTCTCATCTTTCATCTTCATCAGCCTCATAAAATCATCAAAATCAATAAACCCATCACCATCATCATCCAAATCGTCAATCACGCACTGAGCCTCCTGGTGCGACATGTATTCTCCAATTGACCCGAAGTATGATCGCAGCTCTAAAGCTGAAATCTTTCCATCGTTGTCAGTGTCAAATCGAGCGAAAACCCACCTGAAATCTTGTTGTCTGTTGTTGGTGTTTTGTTTTGATGGTTTAGGAGACATTAACGTAGGTGAATTGGAGTTTGAAGTGTTGTTGCTTTTCGAACGAAAGCTACTTAGTCTTACGAGCAAACCCTTCTGAGAGAAACAACCGAATGACTTGGGGACTTTCGCAGACTCCATTAGAGTGTAAAGAAGGAAGTTTCTTGTATTATTTTATGACTGAAAATGTAATGGAGATGGATGGATGTATATATAGATGGAGTAGACACAGTGTGGGGAGATTAAGAAGATGACAGTTGATTGATGGGTGGAATCAATGGGCATGCAAATTGTGGTAGATGAAGTTTCCCAGAAGGTGTCGGAAGTGACAGATTGCGTGAAGTTAGGTATACGAGGAATTTGCATGGCAATTTCCTTTCGATGACTTTTGAGAATATATGTCGACTTTCATTTAGTGGCATTTAACCTTTTCACATAAGATGTGATATAAAACCTTAAAAAGTGAAGATATATGTCATATACTCGTATAATCGATATAGAATTGTTTATAATTGAATGTCTCTATATACCTCTCCTCAATCACTGGCGGATCCAAAACGAACCCTAACAAGTGTTTATTATACATAAACATATATAAATGTAGAAATTTCTGAAAATTTTGAAGTAATTTTTGGGTTTTCTTAGGAAAAGAAAATATCAAAAGGGGAATTTCTTGTATAAGTGGATGCAAGGAGTGGATATAGTAAAAAATAAAATTTTTAGAGCTTTGTTTAATATTAAATGAGTTGTCCCACTCTTAAGTGGGGGTGCATACACCCCACTCAAATAGCCTGCCTCCGATATGTTTGTAAGTATATCGAATTTTTTTATAATTGAGTGGCTCTATATATATCTCCTTTGTATGTATTGCAGTGATTTATATATAAAAAAAAACGTACTATATGAATTGTCATAGAAATTTCATTAGATTGTTTAGTCATTTTCAATGCCTTCTTTTTTTCATCGAAATAATTCTTATACATCACCTTCGAATTAGAAAGCGTCACAATATATTATCCAAATTAAATTATTTTAAAAGAAAAGGGAGCTTGTGGGCCACTAGATGCTTTGTATGCTATTCATTTAATTACGAGTGAATTTCTTTGTGGTTTTGTTTTCTTGCTCCAGTGGTCTTTTAACTTACAAGAAACCAAACGTACGTTGTACTAAGTTTATGAAATGCCAATACACACACTGTCGCTATACTGTCTTGGATTATATTGAAGGGACTATTCTTATATTATTTGAAGAAAATTAAAAGGGAGGGCTGCTGGAACAATCTAATTGAGCTGGAAAGAGAAAGAATATGATGATGTGACGAAATCAAAATGATTCAAAAGGAAGAAGTTTAATTGGTGCTTCAATTAGGGAAATGATTTATATGGGTAATTATGTTTCAAAATTGTTTAAAAAATATCATTCAAGTGTGGTGTATCCAAAAAAAACATCATTCAGGTAAAGCATTTATACAAAAAACATCAACGAAATACATTTTTTGTTCAAATTTGATATTGTGTAACCAGCAATTACCGGTAAAAAATAAGTAAATTAAAAAAAACAAGAATGAAATGACTCAAATGGGTAACTATGTTTCAAAACCGTTCAAAAAACACCATCCAAGTTTGGTTTGTTTAAAAAACATCATCCAAGTAAACTTTTTGTACAAAAAACACCAAACAAACTATATGTTTTGTTCAAATATTACACACCAGTAAGTGACTCTTACAGGTTAAATGATAACTTGACTTAACTATTATAACATGGCGTAATATTTATTAATGAACGAATGACTTCATCTTCTCCTATGATTACTCTTCTTCTACTAAAGTGATGATCTCAAACTCAAGTAAAAAACCCTAATACTTGATTTAATGTAAAAAGAGCTCCTTTACCCCTGCCTCAATGGGCCTCCCTCTGCCTAATGTCCAATTCCATAAAAAGCCCAAAAAGGCATCCAAACCCAACTACAAGGCCTCTAAGGCCCAATATGGCCCAAGAACCCCCAACATGTCCTTAAGCCCAAAAAATGACATGCTACAATCAGGTGGGCCCGAGGCCTAAGTTAAACAAGTCCATGCATACACCCAACATATGTTGAAGCCTCTGCGATCCGTATTTCAAGCCAGTACGCCCGACATACTCCTAGCGTACGCCTAGCGTACTTGGATAGGGTCAAGAAATAACAATCTTCTAAAGGCATAACTTCTTCATTCTAAGTCCGATTTCGTCATTCTTTATATCTACAGGAAGGAAACGAGATGCTCTACACTTCTATCAACTCGCCCTTGCCTTAAAAAATTTCTAACATAAACCTAAACCTCATAAAGGCTCGAACTGATACTTACTGATATGTCCTTTGGTTCCAACACAAATCGAACACTTAGTCCTTAAAACCTACATTATCCATCACCAAATGGGCATTACAGACACCACGACTTGTTACGAACGAATATAAATTTGAATACATCGTACACAAGTATCGGAACCATATCCCAAGAAGCATGCAAAAGAAATGGTATGAAACAATAAAATAACAAGGAAGGGACAAGAGACATGCCTATCTATAGACCGGATAATAAATGAAGGACCGGTCAAGACTATAAACTATTCTAACAACGAGCAGCCTATAAATACCCTGGAGACATGATATCTGAGGCAGAGTAAGGTAAGGCAAAAAAGAGATAGCATACATAGCATTAAGGTAACATTAAGAAACGCAATCTAATTTAGGCATCAGAGAGTTATGTCGTGGTCCAAATTAGATTGTGATTTCGTTTCCGAAGGCCATAACCCTCGGTTGGACACCAGAATGAGGAAATCTAATTTAGCATTAATAACATTAAGAATCACAATCTGAAGGCCATAACCCTTGATGTGGTTGTTGATGCCTAAATTAGTTGTCGTGGATATAAAGAATGGCGAAATCGAACTTAGAATAAAACCAAATTATCCAATTGGACAATTTGGATTTGACTATTTGGTTCGGATATTCGGATTTTTTGATTGGTTTTCAACAAAACCGAATTATTATTTTGGATTTTGAATTAGTTTTGGTTTATAAAATAAGAACCGAATAGTCCTGAAAAACCGAATAAACATTTAATATATATATATATATATATATATATATATATATAATTATTTATTAATTTTGTAATTTATTTTTTCAAATAGGTTCAAAACGTTTCACCCAATAAAAACAATATTAATATGCATTTTCTCTCAAAAGTTTTGTATCTATAAAATATTTAAATATAATATAGCTTCTTATTAGTTGTTTATAAATTTCAAATCACAACTAAATTATTTGTTTTTGCTTCTTGTGTAAAGTTGGTTAATATTATAATTATATGTCATTTTAAAATGTTTCGGTTTTTGAAAACAGAATTATAAAAACCAATCCAACAAAATTATAATTAGATTGGATCAGATCAGATTTGAATTTAGTTTGGACAATTCGAATCCATATTTTGAAAAGTGAAATCAGTTTGGATTTATTTGATTCGATCGGATCAAACCGATCCATCCAAACGAACACCCCTAATCCCATACTTCATTTTTTTCCCTATTTCTTCCCCAATTCTCCTCTAACCCTATCCCATTTTCATCTTCATTTTTAGAGATATGAATAGTATTCCCCCAAATATAGAGGAGTCCTATTCATATTTCCAAAAATAGATTTGAAGTTTCTATTGTCAATTTTTGACTTTTTCATTTTTATTTTATACATTTTTAGTTTATTTTTATCTGCTAATTATCATTAAAATGCAATATTTAATATATGTAACATCATGTTATATACTAATTGATATTAATTAATCATAAACCGCTAGTTTAATATTTATTTATTGAAACCATATAAAAAGTTAAATATATATTAAAAACTTCAACACGGTAATATAATTTATAAAATATAGTAATCAAATATGCTTGTGATCATGATATACTTATTAAAAGTATAATCTTATTTATTTAATAATTATTTATAATAAAGTAGTAATTAATTCAAATTTATTATATGCAAACATTTTATATATGATAATATAATTTGTATTATTTTTGTATTGAAAAAAATATAATATATAGTTGTTAAAATCTAATTAGTAAAATGTGTATTTGTCAATATATATAATAAGTTATAAAAATGGAATATTCCATGAATATATTTTTTTGGGTAAAAAATTGAATAAAAATAAAGTATGATTGTAGATAAAACACTATTTATCCCATTTTTCTCCATTTATAGGGTGAAAAAATGAAGATGAGTTAGAGATGGTCTAAGTTGATAATGTTAAAAAAAATTAGAAGAAAGTACGTATTTTAATTAAATTTTGGACACACACACACACACTATATATATATATATATATATATATATATATATATATATATATATATATATATATATATATATATATATATATATAGTCAAGATCAAATAAGAAGGAAAATTTTGGTAGGAAGGTAAGAAGTTTTTTTTCTACATATTTTTTTCACGAACAAACAAAATGAATCATTAGATGATTCATTTGTAAGATGTTTTAGATGATCATAGTTTTGGTTCTTGTAAACATGTTTTAGATGGTGTAATGTTTATGCTAATCTATTTGCAATGACAATTATCAAAATTACAAGTTTTTAAAGTGTAATTTTTGAGTCTTGAAAGTGTTCATATTCATGTTCTTGTTCTTATGATGTTTAGATGATCATAGTTATTGTTTGTAACCTATGTGGTAGATTAATTCTTGATCATTATGTGTTTTAATTGAGTCCTTAACTTGTCCTCAAGTTATGGAAAACCAAAAGTCAATTTGTTAAAAACCATTAAAATAACACATGAGTTATAAAAATGAAAAGTCTTCATTTTTAATACTCTATTAACTCATAAGTTACAAGAAATGAAAAGTTTTGAAAGTTTACAAAACTTGCCCTCAAGTTTTGGAACAAGTAAAGTCTTGATTAAAACTTTAGTTCCAACCCATAGAATTTTAAAAATTAAAATTCAAACCTTATACTTATAATATTCTAAGTTAATAATAATATATATATGTATAAGATCAAAGTCGTCTTACCGCTAGTACGCCTCATTCACGAAGCCAGTCTATAAGATGGGTATAAGGTTGTTGCCTATAAAATGGCAACTTAATGGGTGTCCACTCTCACCCACCGCTTGCTTAACTGGTGGAGGATCGTTAGCCAAACGAGTAAGACAATCACTTAAAAATTCTCATTAAAAGTATAATGATTATTATAAAGTAATTAAATGTTTTATAAATAAAAGAGATGCTACCAAAGTGGCATGCATCATGATGGCTACCATGACAGCTGAGCTCCAAAAGTCCTATGAGGATTACTATTCTTTTGAGATGCACCAGGATTTGATGGACCGCTACCATCAGAGTGCTCGTCAAGAGCGATATGAAATCATCTCCTCTATGATCACAATCCGAATGAAAGATGGTGAATCCATCACAAGCCACATGCAGAAAATGCAAAGGTATGTGGATTTATTGATGAAGTTGAATGTGAACTTCCCTGAGGAGTTAGCAATAGATATTATTTTGCACTCCTTACCGTCGTGTTATGATCAATTCCGCATGACATACCACATGAATAAGGAGGAAGTGACACTTAGCAAACTTCAGGGACTCCTAAAGACCGCATAATCAAGTCTTCAAGGTAATTCGGTTGTGATCACTCCTACTTCTACTCCAAACTCAGCACCTGTCCTGGCAATCGGGAAAGGTAGAGGGCAGAAGAGAAAGAACCCTTCGAAGGGTACCAAGGGTAAGACCCTTTATGGCTCCTCTTCTAGCGGAACCAAGAAAGGTTTCGATACACCTTCTTCTGATCCCAAAGAGGCTGAATGCTTCTACTTCCACGAAACGGCGCACTGGAAGCGTAACTGTCCGAAGTACCAGCAAGATTTTAAGGATGGGAAAGTTAAACCCAACCATGCAGTTATTTACACTATCTCATCTAATAATTCTCTCTATTCTATCTCTTGGGTCCTTGATACCGGTTGCGGTATTCATATTTGTTCCGAATTGCAAGGACTAAGAAGACATGAGAATATGGAGCATGGAAAGATAAACTTGATTATGGGGAATAGGAAAGTTTCACCTGTCACCAAGATTGGAGTTTATAATTTGTTGCTTAGTAGTGGATTTACTTTAGATTTGAATAAATGTTGTTATTCGCCAGAAATGGCAAGAAATGTTATTTCCTTTCATGCTTTGTATAAACAAGGTTTTACCTTTTCTTTTGATAATGAAATTGGTGGAATCAATGCTTTCTTTAATAATGTGTTTTATTTTAAAGCATTTCCTTGTGATGATGTGTATGAAGTTGTGTCTGTTGTAGATAATTTGGGAAATAAAGTATTGTGTATTGATTCTACTAATGATAACAACTTGGATAAAGCATCATTATGGCATTGTTGTCTTGGACATATAAGCAAGAAACGCATAGGCCAACTCCAAAAGGATGGAGTTTTGGAATAATTTGACCTAAAGTCAGATGATAGTTGTGAATCATGCTTACTTGAAAAAATGACAAAGTCACCCTTCACTGGTTCTTGTGAGAGGGGTGAAGGTTTGTTGGGTCTTGTACACACAGATGTATGTGGACACTTCAAAACTACCACAAGGGATGCTAATCGTTATTATGTGACTTTTACAGATGATTTGTTGGATAAGGTGTCTAAGTCCATAACTTATTTGGTATATACTTGACCCGACCCGGCATGGTCCATTTGGGTTGCATCTCATCCAAACTATTTATGGATAATTTTATGAGAGTTATACACATATGTTTATTAATATATTATAAGTTATAATATATTAATATGAGATTATGCTATTTAATTAGTTTTAGTCTTAAATTAATTATGAATTAATTTAGAGATTAAAAGGAAGACTAATTAGATTATGGGCTATTGGTTTTAAATAGTGTGGGCTAATGCTCTTTTGTTAATGGGCTAGGCTTATATGGAAGTCCATGGATGATCCATGGAGCTTTTAACCCATGGATCCTTGGAAAGGAAAGGTCATGGGTTATTAGGGTTTCACCCTAACCATGCACACTATATAAGCATGCTTATGGAGCATGAAATGGTGCCTAAGTAAGCCTAAGTGTAACTAGTGAACTAGTGTGTGTGTGCTTGTGTGTGGCCGAAAATACAAGTGTGTATTCTCTCTCAAAGTTTTCCAAGAGTTTGTGGTGTTTTGTGATTCCATTTGAGGCATTCACACTATTGGTGCTTGGCCCTCAAGCTCCTCAAGAACCAAACTCATCAAAAAGGTATGTAATCTCTTCTAACGCTTTATGTTGAAATGTTCCCCATGCCATGTTAGATAGGTTATAAACCTTGGAAAATTATTATTTTTCATGTATTTAGACAAACATAGATCCAAGGTTTATTAGGGTTGCATGCACACTTAGGAAGTGTTAGATTGCTCAAAACCCAACAGTGGTATCAAAGCCTAGGCTTGCTTGTTTGAATACTTGATGCAAAATAGTGAAAAAAGTCGAAATCGTTGCTGTCTGCATGATAGACTCGCCGAGTCCATGGGGGGGGGGGACTCGACGAGTCCAAGGCAAACTTCAACCTACTCGTCGAGTAGGTTCATGCACTCGACGAGTAGCATCGAGAGAGTGCATATTTTCGACTTTTGCTGCTGGAAATGGACTAGAAACATTACCCTAAACTGTTTTGGTGTTATAAAACGTATTTTAGTTGGTGTAATGGTTGTTCTAATCCATTTACAATAGCATATATCAAAATTCCATGATTTTATGTGTTCATATGATTCTTGAAATTTTGAAGATCATGTTCATGTTCTTATGAATTTAGGAATTATTTGCTGAATTGTTTAGAATTAATTCTTGATCATTTATGTGTTTTAATGGAGTCCATAATTTGTTCTCAAGTTATGGATTTCCAAAGGTCACTTTTATTTAACACACACTTAAAACACATAAGTTACATGAAAATGAAGAGTCTTCATTTTTATGAACCTTTAATTCATAAGTTATGAAATGAAAAGTTTTGGATGGTTACAAAAAATGAAGAGTCTTGTCCTTAAGTTATGGAGGTTCAAGAGTTACTTCATTAATAAATATATAAATAAAGTGTAACCTTAATTGATTCATTCCATAAGTTATAAAATAAAGAAAATTAATTCTTTTATTAGTTTAAAGTCTTCCATAACTTGTCCTCAAGTTATGGAACTTGAAGAGTTTTTGGATTAAAACTACTTTAAACACATAAATCATGGAATTAATTAGTTTTGAATAGTTTCAAAATTTGCCCTCAAGTTTTGGAATTTGGAAAAGTTTCACACACTTTAATAAACTTTAATTCCAACACTTAGAATTTTAAAAGTTAAAATTCAACACTTATACTATTTATAACATTAATGGTTAATTATTATATATATGTATTAGAACAAGTCGTTTTACCGTTAGTAGGCCTCATTCACAAAGCCGGTCTATAAGGTGGGTATAAGGTTGTTGCCTATAAAATGGCGACTTAATGGGTGTCCATTCTCACCCACCGCTTGCTTGATCGGTGGAGGGTCGTTAGCCGAACGGGTAGGACAATGACTTTAAATTCTCATTAAAAGTATAATGATTATTATAAACTAACTAAATATTTTTTTTATTTAATTCCCAATCTTAGTTACTTTAGGAAAAATGTGAATTTGGTGCTAGCCCATGGAATTCACACTTTGTACCTTACCAAGTCGTTGGTGGAGCGTGTGTGGGTAACCGACACACTAACTTGGACTAGTAAGGATCACCAAGGGTGAATTAATGTTTGTCATAGATCAATGGAGCGTGTGTAGGTAACCGGCACATTGATTAGGTGATAATATTAAGGGTACCAAGTGAATTGGTATGGTTATTCACACCTTGTTTTGTGATCCTCGGCATCCAAGTCACAAAATTTGAGAGGGCACACTCGAGATTGAAACATGCCATTGAAAAAAAAATTCAATGAATCTCAAAAGATCTACGAATTTCAAATCCAATTAAAACCTAATAAATTATTTTGTTTTTCATGGTGGAAATTGGTGAATCGTCATTCGCCTACCTTCAAATATTTTATAGCTTGGATTACGGCATCCCTCTTCCAAATTATAAAATATTGTGTTGGGTCCTAGCCTTAATATTTCATATTGGGTGTTATATTAAGGATTTTGAATCAATTAACTTGATTTTCTCCCATTATAGATGTCTGGTTCAGACAACTATGATCTTCCCAAATCTCTTGAAGATGGTGTCACTCAACATCATGCTTCACTTCGTCCACCTCCTCCAATTATTCTCCCTCATCCACAAGTTTTTGAAAACTTTAAAGTCACTCAATCCCTATTGGCAACCATAGTCTATGTGTGCTCACATCTTGGAGATAAAGTCATATATTGACAAGCCGGGAGAGTTGGGTGTCAAAGTCTCGTGAAAGTTGGATGTTCAATCACTTTCTTAGTAACATAGTGAGTTTCTTTGGGACTACTATGAAATAGACTATGACATGACCCTTAATGGTCTTATCTATTTGCTCGGTGTTGTGGAATCAACAATGATTTGGAACACCAGTAAAGCAATTTTGATTAAAAGAACAACTCCCCAAGTCTTAAATGGACATTGACAATGGTAGCATTGGATATCTAGAAAAGATTTCTCTTCCCAATGGAAAGGGATCGGCCATAGTCAAATCGGTTGACCAAATGGTAAAGAGAAAGGCTAAGTCTGAGATAGTCTCATGTGCCATTACCAAAGGGTCTATATGTTTTATTGCCAAAGGGAGGGACACTGATTGCGAAGCTGCTATATTTACCTGAAAGATCATAAGATTGATCAAGTCAAGAGGTTTGACTCTACTTCGGGTAAAGTCCACTGTCTAACTATATTAAGTTCCTATTTGGAGATTCTTATTACATAATGTGAATGGGTCACATGTTGATGTTTTAAGAATCAAAAGAAAAGATAGGAAGCTTAAAGTAAGTATATGCTGATTCTGATTGCGAAGGTGGGTTTCGATTGCATGGTTCGGTAATCAGAATTTTGAGCTGTTGCTTAAGAGTTATAATATATTGCTTACGAATAGATAATAACAAGGTTTTCATGTGGATTGTAAGGATAAGTTTTTCCGCAAAGTTTTAAAATAAAAGAAAAAAAAGGGTTTTAATTTTATTTATTTTAAAAATATCCTTACAATGGCATTTGTGGAAAATTGTTGCTTATATGTTTCCAGTAATAGCAATATTGGAAAGTGGATTTGATTCTTTCATTTGTGGTAGTGTCTGAATTTACCAAATGAAGAAAGTTTTTCATCACCCAAGTTTCAATTGGACAGAAACTTGGAATCATACAAGTTGTATTGTATGATGAATGAGAATTTTCATCTTTGAAAATTAAGACTAATTCTTTGATCACATGTATATGTGAGTCAATTGAAGGACAAAGGAATTAGGTACACTGGGTGTGCGCTGGTTAAGGTCCACCACAAAGATTGATTTTTCATGATTTACTAAAGTTTAGTAAATATGATTATACTTATGAGGTTAAGTATAATTCTATAACATTGGAAAGGTTACAATGTATGACAAAACAAATGAGAAGAATCAAATTAGGCAGAAAGATAAAAGTTTCTCAATCTGAAAAGATGGGAGAGTACTTTAGTATCATACTTCATGATCATCTTAATGATTATGAAACCATATCACAAATTCATACTCTAAGGACGTCTTAGTGCATTGTTATGGCTAAGAAGAGAGGTCATGAATTGTTGGATTGGTTAAAATCAAGAAGATGAGTCATACTTCGTTCCAAAACAATTCTTAGAGTCACACTCCAAGATTGTAACCTTGAGTGACATAAAGGAAGATTTATTAACACTAGTCAAATGTAAGAGTAAAATGTTTTCTACTCTTGTACATTTGAGATTGGTAAGTTGTGATGTCTTGGATGAGACAAAGACCAACTAAGACCAATTGTGTGAAGTGTTAGTCTTGATAAGAATCCACACTATCCCTTGAATATTTGTTTTGTCAAGGAATGGTTCTTGACTGGGGAAACATATATGTCAAGGGGACAGTGGGAGCCTTAAAGATCCTGAAAGAGTTTCAAGATTTAATCAAGAGTAAAACCTGTAATTTATCACTAGCACACAACTTAAGGTTTGCAACCTATCGTGTTGACATAATTCTTATTTCTGTACCTACTTCAAATAAGTTGAATTTGCATGTGAGTTATCAGAGTTCAACTTGGAAGCATTGGTGGGCCTTATGCTACCAAGGTGACAAGAAACTAAGATTGAACAAGTTTAATTCGTGTAAGGCTGAATTTGTCACTAACCTTATCTTGTGATTATGGTTTTGACAAATTCACATGGATAGGAACTCATACACTATAAAATCTAAGTGTCATAAGGTTTCTCTCCGATTCATGAGAATGATGGTGAGGAAACGCTTTCACTAAGTAGATTTTACGTAGATATCAATTGTGTTATTTGCATTTTCAAAAGTCGTTAGTGGAGCGTGTGTGGTTAACTGACACACTAACATGGACTTGCGAGAAATGGCAAAGGTCTAAGAAATTGAGACTATGATTACGGCATCCCTTTGCATAGTTCTGAAAATTGTTTAGACACACATGTGAGCTATCTAAGAAAAGGGTGTATGAATCTCAGAAGTCCAGCAGATTTCTGGAAATATCTTAGAGCTAGTGGGAGCATAAGTGTTATGCTGATAATCATCATGTTAGTGGGAGCATGATTATTATGATTGCAAGTTAGTAATGTTAATTATAGAAAACAAAAGTTTCAATTCGTGAAGTTGCAGGGGTTGAAAAAATTGTTTTGCTATAATTAAGGGAGAAGAAACTATACTTCATTTCAATTCTAGAAGCTTAGATTGAGATTTTAAAAATTTTTAGTCAAGAATATATATGAATTTTGTGTTGGAATGGTTCAAACTTGAGGAAATTCTATATATATTGCGTTCTCAAAATTCAATTATGACTACGGCATCCCTCTTCATAGTTAAATTTTGAAAACATGGCAAATAAAAATATTGTAGCAAAAGACTGGTCTAGTATCATGTCTTTATGTGAGACATCATGAATCGTGTCCCATATGCTTCGGATATAGGATCAATTTCATGTGCTGTAATATTCATCTTTTCTAAATTTTCCAAATTCTTAAGGCATTGAGAAGGAAAAGTCTAGAACTGGATATGACTAAAGTGATTAAACAATTGTCGAGGACAAATCTGAGGTTCACCAAAGATTGGTTGCTCAGGGAAAGTTGGAAGTATAATGTAAGTTATCGGAAAGGACCATATTGACATGTTCTGAAAAGAAGTAACTCTTGTTCAGAAGTGATAGTCAAAATGGGACTATGGAAATGTCTCCATAGGTGGAAGTTATTCAATCTATGTAAGATTAGAAAACCTTAATGCAAGAAGGATGTTCAAAGCAATGTACTTTGAATATGATACTTCGTTTCCATAGAGTTGACCTTCTTTGGAATACTCTGTAATGACTGGTGACAAGGTTTTGGTGACTTTGTGAATAATCATTACAAGAGGAACATTGCATAAAAGTTTAAAATCTAACAGATTTTTTGGTAAATGATAGGAATTGGGGATTCTCACATTTACAATAAGGATTTGGGTTTGTGAAATGAGTATCATTGAATCATGTTCAGTTGATCTACATCACAATGTGAGGATCATAGACAAACATAGTGTGCATACTTGGAGTATGACATAACTATTGTTTAGAAAACAAAGTGTACATGCTAGGAGCATGGGACGATTGTTGTTTTTATTTAATTCTTAAGTTGATTGTTTGAAACATTATACAATGAATAATGAGTAATCAATATGGTGATAAATAAAAGGTGGTTCTATTTATATTCAAAAGGGTTCTGAGACCATATTGGATTCGATTATTATTGTGTTTCACTTTGCATGTTTTGACTTCCAAAATATCTAGGTTATTCTTTCGAATGACTAAGTTATTTAAACACTCCACAGTCGTTCATATGTTGGAAGTAGGTATGAATCAAGACTGTCATGAATCGGGTTTGTAGATGGCTAAATGGGTTTAGTCATAGCAATGGTTACTACAACATTCATGAGTGCTCATAAGTTATGAGTATTAGAATAAACCCACGCTCACTTGTATCACTTCATGGAATTTATCTCGAGTGATCGTGAGACGGTAATATCATATAAATTTTCAAACCTAGAGATATGAGTTATTACCTATGAGTTGGTTGTGCATTGATTGCACGTAAACGCATCAGTAACTTGATGTTATAAAACGTGCCTTTGTGTACAATTCAACAAGTAGTAGAACAAGCATATGAGTCGAAGTTTATCTGTTCCTTCTAGAAATAGAAGCGATATCTGGGCCCCTCGATGATTTTGTTGTGACCTATGTACCGGCCGGTCAGAACTAAATTGATGTGTTCGATTAAGTTCTTTGTCAAACTAATCGGAAATCGGGAAACAAACTGCTGGACAATAAGTACGACGTTGTTCCATGTATTTGTCCGGCTGATATCATGAGCACAGAGGATTATATGATCACTTTTCTAAAATGGTGCTTCATAGTTCAACAGAGTCTTCATAGTTCAACGGAGTTTTCGAGAGCTACGATTGCTGGTTGGTTCCTGAAGTAACATACGCAAATATAGTTATTAGACTTATCCAAGTGGGAGTCTGTTGGATAAGGTGTCTAAGTCCATAACTTATTTGGTATATACTTGACCCGACCCGACATGGTCCATTTGGGTTGCATCTCATCCAAACTATTTATGGATAATTTTATGAGAGTTATACACATATGTTTATTAATATATTATAAGTTATAATATATTAATATGAGATTATGTTATTTAATTAGTTTTAGTCTTAAATTAATTATGAATTAATTTAGAGATTAAAAGGAAGACTAATTAGATTATGGGCTATTGGTTTTAAATAGTGTGGGCTAATGCTCTTTTGTTAATGGGCTAGGCTTATATGGAAGTCCATGGATGATCCATGGAGCTTTTAACCCATGGATCCTTGGAAAGGAAAGGTCATGGGTTATTAGGGTTTCACCCTAACCATGCACACTATATAAGCATGCTTATGGAGCATGAAATGGTGCCTAAGTAAGCCTAAGTGTAACTAGTGAACTAGTGTATGTGTGCTTGTGTGTGGCCGAAAATACAAGTGTGTATTCTCTCTCAAAGTTTTCCAAGAGTTTGTGGTGTTTTGTGATTCCATTTGAGGCATTCACACTATTGGTGCTTGGCCCTCAAACTCCTCAAGAACCAAACTCATCAAAAAGGTATGTAATCTCTTCTAACGCTTTATGTTGAAATGTTCCCCATGCCATGTTAGATAGGTTATAAACCTTGGAAAATTATTATTTTTCATGTATTTAGACAAACATAGATCCAAGGTTTATTAGGGTTGCATGCACACTTAGGAAGTGTTAGATTGCTTAAAACCCAACATGATTATAGTAGATATTGATATGTCTACTTAATCAAGCATAAGTTAGAGACTTTTGAAAGGTTTAAAGAATTTAAACAGGAAGTCGAGAATCAATTGGGCAGGAACATTAAGATGCTTCAATCCGATCGTGGTGGTGAGTATCTTAGTACTGAGTTCCTCGACTATCTAAGGGAATGTGGGGTTGTCTTACAATTGACACCTCCCAGGACACCACAGTTAAATGGTGTAGCTGAGAGGCGTAATCGAACCTTGTTGGACATGGTTTGTTCCATGATGAGTCGAGCTATGCTACCAAACTCATTTTAGCGGTATGCCTTAGAGACTACCACCCATATCCTTAATCTGGTCCCTACAAAGAAGGTTTCCAAAATACCTCACGAGATGTGGACTGGAAAACTTCCTAGTCTAGCCCACATCAAGGTTTGGGGTTGCGAGGCTTTCGTGAGACGCGAGACTCATGACAAGATCGAACCTTGAAGTAAGAGGTGTATTTTCATCGGCTACCCACAAAAATCCTTTGTTTACCTCTTCTACAGACCTAGTGAGAATGTGGTCTTTGTAGCAAGGAGGGCTGTCTTTCGAAAGAGAGAGAGTGAGTGAGAGAGAGAGAGAGAGAGAAAGAGAGAGAGAGAGAGAGAGAGAGAGAGAGAGAGTTCATAAGCCAAGGAGACAGTGGGAGGCTAATTGACCTTGAAGAACTTCAAGAGTCAAGTGGTGAAGGAACCTCAAACCCTAGCAGTCAACTTGAGGAGGAATCTCCTGTTGGTCCTATTATACCTCCAATTGTACCTCTTAGGCGTTTCACAAGGGTTAGGAATGAAACTGAGCATTACTATGGTTTCCATATTACTGCAGAAGGTGAGACACTTATCAGTGATAGGACATTGGTAAGTCTGGATGAACCTAACAGCTATGCGGAAGCCATGGTAGGCCCCGAGTCTGCTACATGGAAAGAGGCAATGGATGGCGAGATACAATCCATGTATGACAATCAGGTCTGGGACTTGGTTGAAAATGTGCCAGGTCGTAAGATAATTGGGTGCAAATGGATCTTCAAGAAGAAGACCGACATGGATGGTAATATACACACTTATAAGGCATGACTGGTTGCAAAGGGCTTTTCTCAAACTCCAGGAGTTGATTATAATGAGACCTTTTCACCAGTAGCCAAGATTAAGTCTATTAGGGTATTGTTAGCCATAGCTGCATTTCATGACTATGAAATATGGAAAATAGATGTCAAAACAGCTTTCCTTAATGGAAAGTTGGCTGAGGATGTTTACATAAATCAGCCAGAGGGTTTTGTCAGCACAGAGTACCCTAATAGAGTGTGTAAGCTTGACAAATCCATCTATGGATTAAAGCAAGCACCTCGCAGATGGAATCTTTGCTTTGATGAGAAGGTCAATGAGTTTGGATTTTCTAGGAGTGAAGATGAATCTTGTGTATATGTCAAGGCTAGTGGGAGTATAGTTAGCTTTTTGGTGTTGTATGTGGATGACATACTACTCATAGGAAATGACATCCCAACTCTGCAAGAAGTTAAGTCCTAGCTTGGGAAGTTTTTCGCTATGAAGGACCTAGGAGAAGCTGCCTATATTCTAGGAATAAGGATCTTGAGAGACCAGAGTAAAAGACTAATTAGACTTAGTCAGAGTACCTAGTTGGATAAGGTGCTGAAGAGATTCAACATGCAAGATTCCAAGAAAGGAGAGTTACCCATCCAGAGTAACACTAGACTGAGTAAGACTCAGAGGCCGAGTACTGAGGATGAGACAGAAGAAATGAGTCGAGTACCATATGCTTCGATAGTATGCTCGATCATGTATGCTATGACCTGTACACGTCCTGATGTAGCCTTTTCTTTAAGCATGGTTAGCAGGTATCAGGGGAATCTTGTTAAGGCTCACTGGACAGCGGTAAAGAACATTCTCAAGTACCTGCGGAGGACTAAGGATTGGGTCCTTACCCTTGGTGGGAGTGATGACTTGAGAGTTGTAGGGTATAGTGATGCTAGCTTCAAGACTGATAGGGATAATTTCCGCTCTCAGTTGTGTTGGGTCTTTACCTTAAACGGAGGAGCAATCTCTTGGAAAAGTTCCAAGCAGGAGACAGTGGCTGATTTAACTTACGAATCAGAGTATATAGCGGCAAGCGAGGCGGCAAAAGAGGCTATGTTGCTAAATACTTCATTGGAGACCTTGGAGTTGTACCTGTTGGAATAGTGTCTAAGGCTGCAACTATATTAGGCAAGTATTTGACCCGATTGTGCATGGTCCTTTTGGGTTGCCTTCACCATAGCAACTTGACAAGATGATTTATTATGAGAGAATAAATATTATTAATATATTATGAGAATAATATAAGGAATAATAATATTGTTATTTGATTAATATAAGTTATAGATTAATTAGTATTAATTTGGTGACTTAAAGAGATTAATTAAATAAGAGGGTATAAACTATCAATTGTTTGATAGTTACACTTTGGGCTGTAAATCCTTATGGAATAGAGGGTGGACGATTTCTAGGGCTAAGGATAGCCTCAAAATCGTCCAAGGCATATCTAAGGAAAGGATTAGGATTGCTTAGAGTCTAAGTTATCCAATTAGGGTTAAGGGGGAAACCCTAGGAGCCTTATAAGTATAAATAGACCCCTTGGGATAGGGAAATCGGCACCTCCTCTACAGCAAGGAAACCCTAGCCAATTTCCTCCTCTCTCCTCTCTCTCAAATCATTCTCTTTTCTAGTTGGTGTTTTTAAGCCATTAGAGGAGTGACAATTGTGACTCTAAAGCTCCAAGAACAAGAAGATCAAACAAGTGTTTCAAGGTAAGCTTTTAACTCTGGTTTTGTGTTGTTCTTATACCTAATTAGACATTAGAAGTCTTAGATTCAATGCATGTTTAATTAGAGAAACCTAGATCCAAGCATTAGGGTTTGTATGTGCACATAGGAATGTTCATATGACCAAAATCCATCAGTACCTGCTATGTCGAAGCCCATAGAGATTTTCTGTGATAGTGAAAGTGTAGTGCCTTAGAAAAGGAACCAAGGGATCATGGGAGATCCATATACATTGATAGAAAATACCATTGCATCAGACATCGTATAGAAGAAGGAATCCTCATGGTCAAAAGGGTATCATCGGATGAGAACCCGGCAGATCCCCTCATGAAGGGACTGGGTATGGTTAAGCATCTCTAGCATGCTAGGAGCATAGGGCTGAAGGATGATATTAGTCGTAGTAGTTAGATAATTTTGAAATTTGTAAAATGTAATTGACATTTGATGATGAATAAAAGGTGTGTTTATTTATGAGTAAAGTGTTGCTATCCCTTGTCAATCGTTTACTATTATTTCTTTTGCATGTTTTGACTTCTATAATATTTATGTTGTTTTACATATTATTCAAATTATCCACAGTCAGTCATATGTTGGAAGTAGATATGAAGTAAGACTGCCATGAGTTGGTTGTAGAGGTCTAAGATGTTGGACATGGCCTCAACACTCATGAGTGCTCATAAGTTTTGAGTATTGGATTCAACCCACGCTCGCTGGTATCACTTCGTGGAATTTATCTCGAGTAATTGCGAGACGGTAATATCATATAAGTCTTCAAACCTAGAGATATGAATTGTTAACTATGAGTTAGTTACGCATTGAACGTGCGAAACCGAATTGGTAACTCGATGTTATAAAACGTGTGCTTGTGTGTAATTTAACAAGTAGGAGAACAAGCATATGAGTCGAAGTTTGTCTGTTCCTTCTTCGATTAGAAGCTGATATATGGGCCCCTTGATGATTTTGTTTTGACCTATGTACCGGGGTTGGTCAGAACTAAGTTGATGTGTTCAATTAAGTTCTATGTCAAACAAATCGGAAATCGGGAAACAAACTGTTGGACAATAAGTAAGACCATATTGCATGTATTTGTCCGACTGATATCTAGAATAGAGGATTATATGATCCCTTATCTAAAATGGCGTACCATCATCTTCTCAATTCTGAGAAACCTTGAAAAGAGCTATGATTGCTGATCGGTTCCTGAAGTATTACAATTATAGTTATTAGACTTATTCAAGTGACAGACTGTTGGATAAGGTGTCTAAGTCCATAACTATTTCTGGTATGTACTTGACCCGACCCGGCATGGTCCATTTGGGTTGCATGGCACCATGCAATTGGATAGACTAAATGAGAGAAATAACACTTATGGTTATTAATATATTATAAGTTCTAATATATTAATAATATTATTTAATTAGTTTGATCATGAATTAATTTAAAATTAATTAAGTGATCAAAAGATAACTAATTAAACATATGGGATGATTATGTAAATCATCCATATCTTGTATAGTGGGATAAGAGGCTCCATGGATAATCAAGTTGGGTTAAACCCATTAGATGCTCCATGGAGGCTCCATGGGAGTTACAAACCCATGGGTCATGGAAATGAAGAGTCATGACACATTAGGGTTTACATGGTGTAAACCTAGATGTTTCAACACTATATAAAGTTCATGTTTCTCCCAAAATCGGCTATGCATGTATACTTGAGGGCTAGAACCGATTTTTAGAGTGTTATACTTTCTCTCCAAGTTTACTCCATATCATTTGGAGTTGTGTGAAGCATTTGAGGCATCACACTTGGAGTGCTAGGCTTACAAGGTTTCAAGGATCAAAATCAACAACAAGATATGTAGTTCTATCTTTTATTCAAGTTAAAATTGTTCCCCATGTATGCTGGATAGCATCATAACCTTGGAAATCAACTTTGAATGATAATTAGAAAAACATAGATCCAAGTTTATTAGGGTTGCATGTACACTTAGGAAGTGTTAGAATGTTCAAAACCCATCAGATGCGCCCTGCAGTTGATCGAATAAATCATCGATCCTCAGTAGCGGAGGTTCTTCACCATTAGTTTGTTCAACTCTCAATAATCAATTCAAATCTTGTATGACCCATCCTTCTTTTCACAAACAGGATCGGAGCTCCCCACGGAGAACTATTCAATCGGATAAACCCTTACTCTAGCAGCTCCTAAAGCTGCGTAGATAACTTCTACATCTTAGGCGGTGCTGGCCGGTATGGTGCCCTTAGTATCGGTGCGACACCCGACACTAAATCAATGCGAAACTTGACCTGCCTTTCCAGAGGCACCTCTGGTAACTCTTTAGGAAAGACATCCCTAAACTCCTGTACAACTGGCACACTGCCCATATCCATTGTGGTCTCAACCCTCGTATCCGAGATATAAGCCAGAAATCCCGTACATCCCTGCTGCAAAAATCTCCTAGTCCTCACAGCTTAACAAAAGGGTTGGCCCCTGCGAGGCCCTCTCACCATGAATAACTAGTTATCCCCCACTTGGGGTTCCAACCCTCACCAACTGGCGCCCGCAATCGATCATGACCCCATTGGGCCGCAACCAGTCCATCCTGATGATCACCTTCAGCCCTCGCAACGGTATCAGAACTAGATCAACATGAAACCTTTCTCCAAGCACATTCAGGATACAATCCTTATACACCATTGCAGCACTCACAGTGTGGTCATCTGCAATCTCTACCTCGAGCAGGGAATCTAAAGTTCCCAGCACATCCTGAAAATTCATGCTAAGTGCAAGAGACACGAACAATCGGGTAGCTCCCGAATCGAACAAAACATGAGCCGGCATACCATTGACCAAAAAGGTTCCTATATATAATTACAATGTACACATAAGCAATGCAAATAAACATAGACCATGAGAATATAATACATACCATCCATCAGGTCTGGAACTGCCCGAGCCTCCTTGGTAGTCAACTGAAATGTGCGTCTCTTCACTGCTGGAGCATCCGCCCTAGCAGGGCGGCCATCAGTAATCCTTATCGTGGTGGGTGCAGGCGCTGCCACTTTTCCTCTCTCTCCTTGCAACATTAGACAATCAACCGCTTGTGGCCAGTTTTGTTGTAGTGAAAACAAATCAATCCCTTCTTGGGGCAATCCCTGCTCAAGTGACCCTGCTGGCCATACACATAACATCCCGAGCCCGCTATCTGACAAGCCCCATTGTGCATTTTACCACACTTGGCACACCGGACACAACCCTTCTGGCCTCTACTAGAAGAATTTGAGGTCTTAGGCTTTTTAGCCTGACTTCCTGTTGTCTATGCCTGCTCTGGCTTTCGCTTGGTGAAGAAGTCCAGCTCCATCTCCTGCTTACAGGCCTTCTCCACCATCTCATTCAGGGTTTTACACCCTGTAAAACTCACAAACTCCCGAACATCATCCCTCAGCATGGAATGATATCTCATCCTCTACATGTCCTCATCGGTAGCTGTGACGTCCCCAAATTTCACAGCCATAAAAGAACGATTCGTTTATGCTTATTTTGAAAATCAGAGTATCTCTTATTGAAATATGTTACGGAATTTGTTCCCAGAAAAACATGATAAATATGTTATGAAAGCATTTTCGAAGAAATTTATTTTGTTCATATTAAAACTTTGAGATGCCATCATCAATATAGAAACATAAGAATAAACAGACCTTATTTTCACTAATGATCTACATCTTTGTTAATCTCTCAGTGTAACGTAGCTTCGTATCCACATATGTGATACAAATAAACCGAGTGGGTCAAGTTGGGAAACATGGTGAGTACATAGGGTTTTCAACTCACAATAATATAATTATTATGTTTAATCATCAAACAACTAACCCAATTACCCATCCCCACTATCTTCATTTAGTCTCCCCTAAAGATTTATCCTAAGGTTCATCTCCTATATCGTACTTACCTATCATCTCCTTACATCACATTTCCTTATATGTTTGTTCCTAAGGATTTTTCCTAAGTATCATTGCCTACATCGCATAGACAGTACTGATTCAGGGATTACTCCCTCAATATGTGTCCAGTAAGGGTTAGGGTATCATCGCATGAATATGTAGTTTCAACATTGCCTGAACTCGTAATTCAGAGTAAGGGTTAGAGTATCATCGCATGAATATGTAGTTACAACATCACCTGAACTCGTAATTCATCACCAACAGGTTATGAGCGTGCTGGTGTTTCCACATGACTGTCTAGAATAGTCAGTGGCCGCCATCTATACTCTGGTAGATGACTACATCGCCACATCACCGGTCAAGGTTATGGTACCTCCTCTCATGCCACATCACCTATTTATCATCACCTATCTATCATCACCTAATTATCATCACATTTCTATCATCACCTATTTCTCATCACCTAATTATCATCACCTTTCTATCATCACCTATCTCTCATCACCTAACTCATCTTTCATCACACACCAACTATTTCATCTACCCATGTTTTACCCAATATACTTGTAGATATCAAATACATATACAGTTTAAATCATTTAAAACATGTATAAATCGTTTATCTAACATAGATATCAAGAACACTTATAATATGCACACATAACACATAATTAATATTAAATACTTCATATTATGTGTAAGATGAAATTAACTATGCACTCACCTTAGAAGCATGAGTTGATAGAATCTAACTAGAAACGGTCACCGGTTCGTGATCGTCAGGCTCGGGACGTGGAACGACTTCAAAAAACAAGAGAGAGGAAAGAGGTTTTGGTGTAAGAATGGCTGAGTTCGAAATGGCAATTTATAGGCTGATTTTTGGCCTCTCACGTCATGAGAAGCCATTCTCATGTCGTGATCCATGGCTGTATCACCTCGTAGCTTCGCCATCTGCGTTCTAGGCTTGAATAGTGTTCGTTTGACTCCTTACGTTGTGAAAATTCACTGCTCACGTCATGACCTTTTAAGTTATCGTTCCGTAGACTTCTAGCTTTGAAATGTGGCATTTTGACTCCTCACATCATGCGAAAAGAGGCACACGTCGTGAGTCTAGTCAAATTAGGGTTTTCGACACGTATCATGCTCTCAGACAGCTACACCTTCGGAAGGTCGTAACTTTTGCATATAAACTCCGTTTTTGACGTTCTTTATATCCACGCGTAGGTGAAGAAGTACACTACAACTTTCGTTTAGACCATTAAGGATAAAAAGTACTTTATCGCAAACTCACTTTTTATAATTACCGGTGTCGTTACGGTTTTCTCGCGAAACTTCGACAGGTCATAACTTCTTCGTTATAAGTCGAATTTCAACGTTCTTTATATGTACGAAAACCTTGAGAAATATACTACAAGTTAGATAAGATTATTTATTATAAATAAGCATCTATAAAATAATCATTTTTTATGCTTATCATCTCTTAATTGACTAACCTGAATCTACAAGCGTTACAGTAGAATAATGTGGAATCAATAATGCTCGCTCCCGTAACTTGGCGGTGATATCCGCCACAGTCTTGGTGGTCTGCTGGAGCTCCTGGAACTCCCTCACCAATCATTGCACCACAATAGCTAGTGAAAACTCCAAATCCAATCGTCGAACAAACTCGGCCCATGTCATCTCAGCCACACCGGCTGCTCCCACATGACTAGTCACCTCACCTCACCAATCTCGAGCTCTGTCTCTCAGCATGCATGAAGCAAAACCCACCTTTTCCACATCTTCCAAAAACTCGTGAGTTGGTCGTTATCGATATCCACCACCCAACATCGGATCACAATGTGGTCACTGGCCCTGTAAAAGTTTGGTGCTCTGCACGCCTTGAATTCTCGGAACGAGGGAGTTCGGACCTCGACCTGACCCACAGGAATGCCTTGAACCTATCCTCCATGATCTCCATCATATAGTCGTTGACTGCCCAAAAGATAACTGGGGTTGCATCAATGATGCCCCTCATAACCTCGCCTGCGATGAGCTCACAACCTCTCATCGATGACCTCGGTACCATCGCCCAACCCTGATCTAGATCCCGATTCTGATCCCCCAGCTCCATGTCGTGTCATCACCATATTGTACTACAATACCATAAAACATAATGATCAGGATGTTTACAGAGGGGATCCTCCCACACCGGTCCTCCTTAAAGCTTCCAGGTCTAAGATTGGTTCGGTACAGGTCCTGTGCTTCCAGTAGTATGGGCCCAATACTACCTTCCACACATACATGTACTTTCCCTACTGCTCTACCTGATAACTCCAATTCGTCCCAAAATAAATCATATCCCACAGACTACCGCATATCTCAAATCCTAGGTGACCCTAAGATTTGCTCTACCTATATCAATCATACCAATCATAACCGGTTGCCTTTATGCATACAAATTATACACAGAAAAGGGTCAAATATACTTTCGAATAAGAGATTCTACCCGAGCACTACAACCAAATGAGGAATGGAAAATAATGTAAAATCAATCATTCTAAGGCTATAAGCTCCTAACCGTATACATTTTTAAATGCATACACATAGCAAGATCCATACGATTATCATAGCTCAAATATCAATCTAATATGGGTAACACATTAAGGAACTACTTACTTGGCTCGGCCGATCACGTGCGTTGCACTCTCCTCTTTTCCATTCTTTAAAAGTTTTACTTTCATTTTATTTTTTAAAACACTTTTCCATTTCCTTAGTTTGAGTCCCGACACACCTGAAGGTGTGCCTGAATCCCTCAAACCAAGGCTCTGATACCAACTTGTAACAACCCAATTTTTCAAAAGAAAATTTTCATTTTTAAATAGTCAACACACTTTTCCATAAACTATGAAATCTCAATACAGTTGTTTTCAAATTCATATCCATAACACTATTATTTCCAAACTTTAAAGTGTCCAATAAAAATGCCTGAGAGAGTGCACGCCGCGCCATCAAGCTTTGCCCACGCCCTTAGGCTCAAACGTACCTGAAACAGATCCACAAACTGTAAGCTAATGCTAGGTGATTCACCCAGAGCATACCCCACACACATTCCACATAACACATATCGTATTAGCTATAGAAGCTACATATATCACGTAAGCCATGCATAATAATGTATAAGTTGGCTCCTCCTAAGGTCTTACTCCAGGATGTCTTGGACTTCCCCACAAAGTCTTACACCTAAGTGTCATGGGCTCCCCCATGGTTTTTAGCTAGAAATCCATGGGCTCCCCTACATGGTCTTACATCCAAGTGTCATGGGCTCCTCCCATGGTGTTTACTTGAAAAGCCATGGGCTCTGCCTCATGGTCTTACATCCAAGTGCTACGGGCTCCTCCGTAGGTCTTCCATGAAAATATCACGCATATAGCTAGCATAAAACTAAGCATAACTAACTATCATACCACTTATCTCTACCATAACAAGTGTTCCACATATCACAAAATGGGCCAACCTTGGTGCCTTAGACCCATTGGTATAGTTAAGAGACTCACCTCTCGAATGCTGAACTGACAAGCTAAGATCAAATATTCCTCCTGCTGCTCCAACTCAACTTCCTATAATTATTATGTAATTAATTTTTCAAGATCCGCGAACACCATAAATACCCTCAAAGTCAACCCTGGTCAAAGTCAAGGTTAATAGTCCATGTTGACCACAACTCGTCGAGTGCATCCAGCAACTCGTCGAGTTACCGGAGTAACTCTTCAACTCGCCGAGTCACCTATGTAACTCGTCGAGTTCCTCCATGTCTAGAATACGAAAATTCCATGCAGACCGAAAACTCTAATCTTTCGCCGAAATCACCCCAACTCTTAAGAACGGGAAAACCCTACCCTACTTGTCGAGTCAACTACGGGATACAACAAGTTCCTTCAGTCCTTTTCATGTTCAGCCCTTTTCAGTGGATATAAGGTCGTAAACATCAGATCCAACCTCCCCTAGTGCAGATACCACGTAAACTTGCAAACTGTACGTGCATGAAAGTCCCTCCAAGGCTATAACATCAAAACTAAGTTTCCAGGGAGATAAACTACATAAAGTGAGAAACTTTATGTCATTGAGGACCTAGATGTCACACCCCAAAACCAAGAACGGAGGAAACGTTCAGCGGTGGAGGACGTCATGTGAAGTATTATAACAGTGTAAAGTAGTAAACAAGCAACAACATCATCCATTGCATTAAAAGTAAAGTTTTAATACATGTGTGTTCTTTAATAGTAATAAGAAACCAAAATATGTAATCAAAATAAAAGACGAGTCTTGTCTGTTGTAACATCCCCCTCTAGCATGTATCACAATATTGTCCGTTTTGGGCCACTTGGCACGAGGACTTCCCTGGGGGTCACCCATCCTGGTACTACTCCCACCCGAACACGCTTAACTATAGAGTTCTTATGGGATCTGCTGCCCTCACGGCTTTAAAACGCATTGTGATAGGTAAGGTATCCACACCCCTTATAAGGAATGCCTAGTTCTCCTTCCCAGCTGATGTGGGATCAGATCTAACCCACTTTCACCTCGCATTATAGGGTTTGACATCCCCGTTGAACACATCGACCCGTGCCCTGGCTCTGATACCATTTGTAACATCCCCCTCTGGCACATATCACAATGTTGTCCGCTTTGGGCCACTCGGCCCGAGGACTTCCCAGGGGGTCACCCATCCTGCTACTACTCCTGCCCGAGCACGCTTAACTACAGAGTTCTTATGGGATTTGCTGCCCTCACGACTTTAAAACGTGTTGTGATAGGGAAGGTATCGACACCCCTTATAAGGAATGCTTAGTTCTCCTTCCCACCCAATGTGGGATCAGATCTAACCCACTTTCACCCCCTTAGTGCTAGTCCAGTGGAAACATTCGAATGGGCCGAATCTCACTTGGGAAACAGAGGATGACATGATGAGTCGCTATCCACATCTGTTTGCTGATGCATGATTCCGGGACGGAATCATCTTAAGGGGGAGAGAATTGTAACGTCCGGGTTTCGGGGCTAAGCATTTTTGACAATGTAATAGTCTAGGTCAACTATTGTAACTCTTTTTGAAGTAATAAAGATGAAATATTTGAGTATTATGTGAATTATGTGCTTATTATTTAATTATAAATGTATAATAAATAAAAGATAAAAATAAGCATGCAAATTAAAGTGTGAGATAAGCCCTATATCTTTGCATAAAGTTTTAGTGGTCGAAAAAAGGATTCCGGGGATATAAAGAACGCCGAAATCCGAGTTATAACGAAGAAGTTATGACCCGTTGAAGTTTCGCGATGGAACCGGCACGATACCGGGAAGCGTAAATAGTGAATTTACGATAAAGCGAGATTTAGCCTTAGAGATCTAAATGAAAGTCGTGGAATATGTTAAACTAAGAACATCGATAAAATGAACGCCCAAATCTGACTCCGTATGAAGAAGTTATGATGTTTCGATGTTTCGAGTTAGCAGTGTACATCCCGAAATTCGAATATTAGATCGAGCAGTTTTAGCCGACACAATCTAAACGAGAATCGAAGATCTCGTTAAAATTAGCGTAACGAGAAAAAGATGGGTGAAAACGGACATCGGATAAAGAAGTTATGAGGATTTAACAAACCAATCCTATCCCGGCCCGTTAATAATATAAAATTTAAAATCGAGTCAAAATTAGCCGACGGAGTCTAAACGAAAGTTGTAGAGTACGTTCCCACCTTCGTGTGGATATAAAGAACGTCAAAACGGAGATCGTATGCGAAAGATACAAATTTTTAAAGTTTAGACTCAAAGTTGTGAAACCTGTTGCTCGATTGATGACGTGGCGTAATCTGGACCCTCCATTGCTGACTCAGTACCCGCCTCGGATGAGTGATGCATCGCCCCTCGCTACACCCAGCGTCCGAAGTCTGTATGCCCCGCTTACCCTCGCTCTGATCTGCTCCGAGTGTAAGACAGCTGGAAGCTCGCTGGTAACCTTATCCGATGGCTACGCCCCGCGTAGGTCTGAGGTACGCCCAACGTACCGAGGCCTCGCAGGTTATAAAAAGGCAGCGAAGGCAACTTCATTCTTCACCCATTTTCACTTCTATCTCTACAAACTTTCTCTCTCTAAGTGCTTTAAACCCCCTAAGCCCTAGATAAAACCCCTAGCTCCCGAGGGAAGCCCCGAGGCTCTCGGAGTCCCGAGAAAAAGAGCCTTTCGGTTTCGAAATGCTGCTCCAAATAAGTTCCGGTTTTCGATAAAATTCGCTGTAAGTGTGCTACGCTCACGTAATTTTTAATATGACTTTCAAATAATTATAGGAATGTTATTAGGTCTTTAAAATAATTATTTGGGCTATGATTATGAGTTATATTGAGTGTTATTAATGCTTATATAATAATAATAATAGTCAGACTAATTAAATTGTCACAGTTATCGTTAGACTAAACCCTAGTGGTATTGGTACTAGGTTTTATCGAAGGAAAAATGTTTTGAGAGTATCGAAGCACTATCTGAGTGCTGAGTCACCACCTTTCAGGTGAGTGCATATTTACTTTCAGCTTACACATAAATATGAAGTATTTTATATAAATTACATGCTATGTGTGTATATTACCTGAATACTTGCAATCTATGATGGATGAACATTTTTATACATGTTTTCAATGCTTTGAACTGTGTATGTATTTTATATCTACGAAAATGTTGGGGTAAAACATGGCTAGATGTATTAGTTGTTGTGTGATAGAATGAAATAATGAGAGGCCTCGTTATAGATGTTATTGATGATCTAGTCATCTAGCGGAGTATAGATGACGACCACAGAGTATTCTAGACAGTCCAGTGGAACACTAGCAGGCTCGCAACCTATAAGTGTTTATTCGAACTGTGTGTTTATTTGAACTGTGTGCTCACCAGATGTACTCCATCCCCAACATGGTTGCCTTAAGGACATTTATTTTTTAGGAATCCCCTTAGCAGTAGTGTCCATCCCGATGATAGTCCTTAGACTAGGTCCCTTGTGTTAGATGTCTTAGGGACGTAATGTGAGGATATCGGGAATGGGTAATCAGGTTTATTTGGTTTGATAAAGTTAATAAACTTATTTATTGTGGGTTGAAAACCCTATGTGATCAGCAGGCTCCCAAGCCTGACCCACTTAATTTCTTGTATTACAGGTAGTGGTGCATGAGCATAGATGTGATGTTTTGGGATGAGAGATTAATGGATTTTAGGCATGTAAATACATAATAATGTAGTAAGGCCTATGTTGTATTGCTTATACTTATATACTGTATCGAACATGACATTTGGAGTCTTTTTAATGAAATACATTTCTATGGAAATGCTTTTGATAAATCTTTATCATAATATTGTTTTGGGAGAAATTCCGCAACTCATTTATTAAAAGATTATTCTGATTTAGAAATAAAGTATAAACAAAACTGGTCTTTTATGACCGTGATTTTGGGGATGTCACATCTGTGCTCCATCTTCTCAAAACCTAATCATCGTACCTGTCTACGGGTGACCTGAGAATACAAGTTATTTTGAAAGAGAGTAGATCAACATAAAGCTGGTGAATTCATAAGTATTTAAGTGTCATTACTCTATTTTGGAAAGCTGTTATGAATGCCATGAATGAACATTTGATATAAGTATGAAAATCTTAGAAAATCCCATATTTCCTACTAGTATAAAAGTAGTCTTCTACCAAGACTTGAATGTTTTGAAAGTAGTCTTCTACGAAGACTTGAATGTTTTGAAAGTAATAAATATGGTTTTTCCCATGTATGACTACTATTAACAATATATAGTCTACCTCATCGTTTATGTGAACGTATCACAAAATAAAAGTAGTAGGGAAAATATAGCCATATAAGTATTATCCTTTTGCATTAGGATAAACCTGACATCGCGACTGCCGAATAGTGCTAACAGCAGGTTAGAGGAATGGTTAGTCCCATAAAGGTACCCCTAGTATAAGTATTAAACGTAGGCATCCGTAGATGTTCATTACCTCTATTGCTAACAGGTGGGTGCCGGAATGGTTAGTCTCGTATGATACCCTTTTATACTAGGATAGACAGAACTAATCTACACGTATAATATGTAATAGCATCTCATCATATAGTATCTAGGTACAAGTATCCATGTAAGTGTATCCATGTAAGAGGATCTAGGTAAGTGTATCTCTTCATATGGCATTTAGTATAGACTCATGAATGAACTGACTCTGGTGTGATTCCTTGTAATAGGAATAATGTTTTGTATCCCCTAAACTATCCTTATGATAGTTTTGGAATGTATTTGATTTTCAAGAAGGTTTATACACCCTTGTTACTCAAGAGTGTGGGAACTGAATGAAGGATGAAAGCTATCATATCAATACATATATATATATATATATATATATATATATAAACATAAGTATATAGATATAGTTTTAATCACGAAGATGAAAGAGGTTTTCTAAAACATTTAAGTGTTTTAAACAATAAATAACAATGACTTGATGTCATTTTATAAAACATTTTCAAAAGTAATTCATTTGATAACAAAATATTTTAAGACAGAAAACCTTTTCATGTATCACATTTTGTAGTATGTGAAATCAGTTGGTTGAAACACACAGTTATAAATCACATGTGATTGAATCTATAATATGTTGTTTTCTACTTGTATCACCCACCTTAGCCCAGCACAGAGGGGATCTGCATTTTCGGCCATAGAGGGCTTCGAAAGGAGCTGCCTTTATGCTCGTGTGATAACTATTGTTGTAGGAAAATTAGACAAGGGGTAAATGAGTATCCCAAGCTTTCCCAATGTCAATCACACAGGCTCGCAACATGTCTTCTAAGGTTTGGATAGTTCTCTCACTTTGTCCGTCGGTCTGTGGATGGTAGGTTGTACTCATGTCCAGCATAGTTCCTAGGGAACTTTGTAGCGACTGCAAGAACCTTGAAGTGAATCTACTATCTCTATATTAGATAGTGGATATGGGAACACCGTGAAGTCGTACAATCTCCCTAATGTAGGTTCTCGTAAGTTTCTCCATTTTGTCAGTTTCTTTGATGGGTAGTAAGTGTGCAGACTTGGTCAATCTGTCAATGATGACCCATATGGTATAAGTCCACCTGTTGTCTTGAGCAACTTGGTTATGAAGTCCATAGTGATCCGCTCCCACTTCCATTCTGGTATCTCCGATTGTTGTAGCAGACCGAAGGGTTTCTGGTATTCGACCTTTACCTTCGTGCAAGTAAGGAATTTACTTATGAAGGTAGTAATATCTGCTTTCATGTTAGGCCACCAGTATAACCTTTTAAGATCCAGATACATCTTATCTGAACCTGGGTGGACAGAATAACGAGTGTTGTGTGCCTCGGTCATGACCAAGTCTCTGAAGCCACCCTGTTTCGGTGTCCAGATCCGATCCATGAGGTATAAGGCTCCGCCACCCTTGACTTCTAAATTCTTGTCCATTCCTCTCAGGGATTTACCTACCACATTTTTAGGTTTCAAAGTGTCGAGCTGAGCCTCCTTAATTTGCGTGGACAAGTGTGAATGGATATTTAGACTCAAAGATTTGACTCTACGACCATAATATTCTTTTGGACTCAGGGCATCAGCTACTACGTTGGATTTACCCGGATGATAACGAATTTCGCATTCATAATCACTGAGTAGCTCGACCCACCGTCGTTGTCTCATGTTGAGCTCTTTCTAGTCGAATATATGTTGTAGACTTTTTTGGTCTATAAACATCGTGATTTTTGTACCATACAGGTAGTGTCTCCATATTTTTAGAGCAAATACAACTTCTCCAAGTTCCAGGTCGTGGGTGGTGTAGTTAACTTCATGTGTCTTCATCTGTCTCGAGGCATAGGCAATGATTTTACCTCGCTGCATCAGAACACATCCAAGTCCTTGATTTGATGCATCGCAATAGACAACGAAGTCTTCTATCCCTCTGGGGAGGGATAGTATTGGTGCGGTGCACAAAGCTTGCTTGAGTGTTTGGAGTGCTCTCTCTTGTCTCTCTCCCCAGTCAAAGGCCACGCCTTTCTAGGTCAGTGTTGTAAGAGGTGTTGCTATGCAGGAGAAGTTCTGAATGAACCTGCGATAATAGCCGACGAGACCTAGAAATTGACGAATTTTTGTAGGTGTCTTTGGTGCTGACCAGTTCTCAATGGCCTTGATTTTGGAAGGGTCCACATGTATTCCCTCTTCGCTAACAACGTTGCCCAAGAATTCGACTCGTTGGATCCAAAATTCGCACTTAGAGAACTTCGCATAGTGCTTCTCCGATTGTAATGTTTCTAAGACTCTGTGGAGATGTTGACTATGTTCCTCCTTACTTCGAGAGTAGATGAGTATGTCATCAATGAAGACAATGACGAACTAATCCAAGTAAGGACGACACACCCTATTCATCAGATCCATGAATATTGCGGGTGCGTTAGTTAATCCAAATGGCATCACTACAAACTCGTAGTGTCCATAACGATTTCGGAAGGTAGTCTTTGTAACATCTTCCTCTAGCACTCGTAGTTGGTGATGTTGAATATTTAGTGTTGCGTCTTGGGCTTTTTGATTTGTAATCGGATTGGGCTTATCCATCCGTAGTTATCTAGAATAGTTTCCTTTATCTAGATAAGTTGTTAGGGTTTTGTTATAAATATATGCATGCATGTATGCGTATATGATAGAGAATAGTCGTTTACGTTGATTGTAGTAACCCTAATATTTACCTCTATAGATTGAAGTTCTTAATCGAGCTCTTCTGGGGTATTTTGCATTAATCATTCGACATATTCATCGCAGTACTTGTGTTCTTATTTACGTTCATATTTATATTCTTCTTAGAATCATACGATCCTGATAGAACTTTGTTCTAACAATTGGTATTAGAGCAGGAGATTGTGTTCCTCGATACACTTCTCTTCTGTATTCACAAATAGTTAGGGTTTCCGCTTTTATCGAAGTTGTCATCTTCTTAACGACGACTACTCAGCTTTTGATAAAACCCTAATCTTAAGTTTACAGGTAAGATTCTAGCAGCTCACCATGTCTCATGAAGATACGCATACAAACCCTATTAACATCTCAAACAACATCGGTTCTACAACTAGAGTTCCCATACTCTACACTCATAACTACGAAGTATGGGCTCATCACTTTGAAGATTATGTGGTTGGATCTGAAAATAATGGCTATCTCATCTGGGAAGCTATTGTTCTTGGACCGTTTGTGCAATCAGAAACAAACACGATCGTCAAGACACAGAAAGATTACAACAAGCTAGTGACAGATGTTCAGAAGATGCCTCAAGATGAGAAGGACAAGATTCTGTGTAATGTCAAAGCCATGCGAATGATAAGATTCGCCTTACAATCTGACACCTTTTGGCTTGTAGGCTCATGCACAACTGCTAAGAAAATCTGGGATAGGTTTAAGGAACTCTACTCAACTGATGAGGATCTGGAACACTCCATTCAAACTCTGTTGTTGTCAGAATTTGGAGTATTTGAACAGAAACCTGAAGAGAAGCTCATTCAGACATTTGATCGGTTCAATCATCTTTTAAGTAAGATGATCAAGCATGGAATTGAAAGAAAGCTGATTGAATAGAAAGTTACATTCATGAACGGGATCAGACCAGAATGGATGGCTGTGGTTTCCACTGTGAAGGCGCATGAACAGTTCAAATCCTACACTCTGGCGAAACTAGTTGGTATACTGAAGTCACATGAAAGTGTTGTAACTAAGGAGGTGAAAGTGGTCTCTGGCATGGGATCGCTGGCTCTTGTCTCTAAAGGAAAAAGTGTTGTTGAGGAAGAAGAAGAGTCAGACATGTCAGAATGTGATCTTACAAGTGAGGATTATGCTCTAATGATAACAAATCCAAAGAAATTTGCAAGAAGAAAATTTCCTACCAATAAGAGCCGAAATTGGCAAGGAAGTTAGTGTTCCGAGAAAGTAAAAGAGGAACCGAAAGGCTCTTCTCAAAAGGTGGAAGAGAAAAAGGAAAACAAGCTTGCAGGAGACTCTGGATTTGACTACAATTACTGTCACGGCAAGAACCTCTTTGCCAAAGATTTTATGTTAAGAAAGATGGCTGAAAAGAGAGAGGGTGAAGATGATGAAGCGTATTACATGCGAAAACTTGAATAAGTCAAAAAGAAAAAGGCTTCCAATAGCTCGATGAATGCTCTAATTGTACAAGAAAATGTAGGGGAAGATGAGTTTGGCGGCGTAGAAGTCTGGTCAATAGACTCTGAAGACGAAGAGGTTAGAAGACCCACACATGGAAAGGAGTTTCTAGCAAATAATGGAGGTTCTGGTGGAAAATGCTTGATCGTCATTACTGGACCATCAACCGAAAGTGCAGAAACAGAACCGAACATGACTGAAAACAAGTGTTTTGCATCCAAGCCAGTGAGTGAGAAGATCAACGACTGCGATCGATTGATCAAGAAGGTACATTCTCTCCTTGAATCTCTTAAAATTTACAAAGCCGAATATGTAGAAGAATTAAATGAACTAAACTTTAAATTTAACAACCTAAGTAGTAGCCTCATGCAAACCCGCTTAGCAAACTCTAACCTAACTGACCAACTCGGCAGGGTGTCTTCAAAAAGTGAGGAGAGAAGGATCTGGATTGAGCAGAAGGAAGCGGAGTTAGTTAGGGATAAGGATGAGAGTATTTATTTGCAAAGAGACAATTTGAAATTATTAAAACAAAGAAATGTTTTCTGTTTAATTGTTAAGCATCTTTATACTAATATTGCTCAATTACATCTTAATTGTGAAATTGGAAAGAAAATACATAAAATGATTTTTCCCTTTCTTGAATTTAAGGAAGATGATGTTATAGCAGAGTGTGAATCAGAAGTTTCCTATGAAGAAACATCAATGTCATATAGGCTAGGCTTAGATAAGATAGAAACTTTCATCGATTCTAAGGAACATAAAAGTATGTTAAGAGATATCTTAGATGAAAATGATAGGCTGAAAATTAAAACCGAAACTATACAAACATTCGATGAATCAAATGCCAAAATTGTCAAGGAGAATAAAATAATAATAGATAACTCTTCTGAGTTTAAAACGGAGAGTGAAATGAGTGAAATCTCCGTAGAGGATGTTGTTGATTGTTCTGAGTTTGTGAAAAATGAAGCCAAGAGTGAAAAACCTCTTATTTCAGAAAACTCAGTTGAGTTTGCTCGTCTGTCAAAGGAACAGAAACCGAAACTCAAAGAAAAGGCCTTGGTCTATCAGAAGGTACAGACCGTACCAAACCAAGTTTATGCTGTAACTGGAGTCACTCACAGACACATAGCTGAATTAAGGACGATAGTTGAAGAGGATAATGTTGAAGGATGCGAAGACTATTTCTGGTCTGCTCCCATTGACAATGCAGATGAGACTGTGGGTTTGTCTGAGAGAACCACATGGAGAGTCAAAGGACGATACATACCAGAACCCATCAATAAACCTTCCGGTTTCGATATTCCCAGCACAAGCAGAACGAAAGATGTTCCTGAAGAACCATCAATGCAACCTGATGCACCAATCGAAAGAAAAGAACCGAAAGGTCCGCTCAAGAGACAGGAAGCACCGAAAGTTCAAACTAAGGAACGCACCGAAACCAGAGTGGAAGACAAGATAATGAAGGAGAAATCAAAGCCAAGTTTCAATGTTCACAAATCTCAGAAGGAGCTAGTTGAACAAAAAAGACTCAAAAATCAGCGATATGCCTCGAATCTAAATGAACGGAAAAGGCATTGGAATTCTCAAAATCCTAACTATGAGCCTCCTAGGAAAGAATCCATGGATAAAGGAAAGAAAAAGTTAAAGGAAGATTTTTCTCCTAATTCCTATTATTCCAAATCCCAAAACCGAAAGTCAAGTCTCGGTTCTAAACCAAGTTTCGGTTCTCAATCGAGTTTCGGTTCTAAACCAAGTTTCGGTTCTCAATCGAGTGTTGGTTCTAAACCAAGTTTCAGTTCTTAATCGAGTTTTGGTTCTAAACCAAGTTTCTATTCTCAACCAAGTTTCGGTCATCGACCCAAGTTCAGTCCTAACACCAGATTCAGTCCTAACACCGGTTTCGGTCCGAATTCTAGGTATGGATCCTCCAGGTTCCAATATAAACATAAGCGATCCTCCCCTAAACCTAAGAATCAAACGAAAAACACTAAACCAACTAATGAAGATACATTAAAATTTAAAGAAGATAAAACAAAAATCAAGGTGTTTACCATCAAAAGAAAATATCAAACAACTCTCGTCAAACGAACTTATTTTGTTGATGCTTCTATTGTTATTCCTTTCTCTGTGAAAAACTCACCAGGACCCAAGAAACTTTGGGTTCCTAAATCTGCTTGAAATTGCAGGTAATCAGTGATGAGCAATTCGACGAATAATGGTATATAGACATTGGCTGCTCGCTTCACATGACAAGAAGAAAGGAGGAATTAAGGGAGTTTCGGTCTCTAAAGGATGGTGGTTCTGTGAAATTTGGAAACAACTCCTTTGGAACAATCAAAGGATACGGGATGATAACTAATGGAGACTTTTCCATCAGAAAGGTGGCTTATGTGGAGGGATTGCAGCACAACCTCATTAGTGTCTCGCAATTAGTTGTGGGCACAAGCTTGAAGGTATCATTTGATGATACAGGATCTGAGATTATAGAAAAACAAACCAAGAAAGTTCTGCTAAAATCTGCACGAAAAGGAGAAATGTATCCTCTGAATCTTAATCCTATTCGAGGGATACCAGCTATCTGTCTGCTATCAAAGGCAAACACTGATGAAAGTTGGCTTTGGCATCGACGTCTATCTCACCTGAACTTCAAAGATATCAACAAATTAGTCATTGGTGATCACGTTCGAGGTCTTCCTCTTCTAAAGTTCGAAAAAGAGCATTTATGTGCAGCATGTGAAATGGGAAAGCAAAGCAGAAAAAGCCACCCAACACACATTAATACCAAGATCATGGAAGCACTTGAACTGTTACATATCGATTTGTGTGGACCATCTGCTATAGAGAGTATCGGTGGAAGTAAGTACATTCTAGTGTAGATGATTTTTCACGTTTCACGTGGGTTTTCTTTCTTAGACAGAAATCAGATGCAACTCCCAAGCTGAAGATGTTCATCCAGCAAGTGGAAGTTCAATTAAAGAAGACGGTGAGAAACATCAGAAGTGACAATGGGCTGGAGTTCAAAAAAAAGGATTTCGAAGACTTTCTGGCTGATAAGGGGATCACACACAACTTTTTGGCTCCTTATACACCACAGCAAAACGGAATTGTTGAAAGACGAAACCGATCGTTGTGTGAAGCAGCTAGGACCATGCTCAGCTTTGCCTCTCTACCTCTATACTTTTGGGCTGATGCCATTGCTGCGGCCTGTTATACTCAGAATCGGTCCCTCCTCAACAAGCGATTCTCAATAACTCCATATGAGATTTTAAACAATCGGAAACCAAACGTCAAGTTTTTCCACATATTCGGTTCCAGGTGCTTTATCCTTAATTCTAAAGAAAACCGAAATAAGTTTGATGTTAAAGCTGATGAGGGGATCTTTCTGGGTTATTCTCTATCATCAAAAGCATACCGAGTGTTGAACAAGCGTTCCAAAAGAATAGAAGAGACTTACTATGTCACCTTTGACGACAATTACATGAAGAAGGTTCAAAGGATAGAAGATGCCTCTGGAGACATCTTTCCAGCATCTGGACAGGTCTCGGTTCCAATATCCAATCTGTTTGATGAATACATTCGGTTGTTCGATGAACCAGAAAAGGCAATACATTCAGAGGTAACAGTAGCAGACAACAAGGTAGATAATCTGAAGAAAGTAACAGACGAAGCTGCCAAATCAATGGAAACCGAAACACCTACTCCTAAACCATCACCTAGTACTTCAAACTCCGATTCAATGTTCCAGGGGGAGAACTCTAACACTTTCAAACCATCTGGAGTTTCTGTCGAGGGGGAGAATTACCATTCTGCCACATCTGATACTCAAACAACTTAACCAAAATTAACAAGCGAAAATCCAATTGAGGGGGAGACCCCTACTGCTGATTTTGTTGAAGACATAGACTTCACTTCGCCAGTCGAGGGGGAGAAGAAAAGAACAAGTGATAGTTCAACTGACGAAGGTGAAGGGGATAAGTCAGATGTTGAAATTGAAGTTGAAGCAGAACTAAATCCAGAATATGGTCCAAGCTATCCTCCGCTAGTAAAATGGATAAAAGACCATCCCAAAGAGCAAATTATTGGTGAATCGTCTGAAAGTGTTCTTACTAGATCTCAACTAAAGGCAAAACAAACAGCATTATTCTCCAAAGTGGAATTTTGTATGTTTAACTCTTTTATCTCCAAAATAGAGTCGAAAACCGTAAATGCTGCACTTGATCATTCTGATTGGGTACAAGCAATGCAGGATGAGCTTAATGAATTCGAATGAAACAGAGTTTGGAGATTGATTCCTACATCGAAAGATGCCTCTGTTGATGGGTTGAAATGGGTATGTAGAAATAAACTGGACAAAGAAGGTAATGTCATTCGTAACAAGGCTCGGTTGGTGGTAAAAGGCTATTGTCAAGAAGAAGGGATTGATTATGAAGAAATGTTTGCTCCTGTGGCACGGTTAGAGTCGGTTCGAATTTTTCTAGCATATGCCGCTCACAAGAACTTCGAAGTTTTCCAAATGGATGTCAAATGTGCATTCTTGAATGGAGAATTAGAAGAAACCGTCTATGTTGAGCAACCACCCGGTTTTGTGAATGAAAAGTACCCGGATCATTGCTACGTACTGGATAAAGCTATCTATGGGCTAAAGCAAGCACCAAGAGCCTAGTATGAAACTCTTACTCGCTTTCTAAAAATGTCAAAGTTTAAACAAGGTTCGGTTGACCCAACCTTCTTTCGATAGAAGGAAGGCGAACATTTGATGATTGTTCAGATTTATGTCGATGATATCATCTTCGGCTCTACGAATCCTAGCTTAACCGTTGAATTCAGAAAGTTGATGGAGACTAAATTTGAAATGAGCACAATGGGTACGATTAAATTTTTCCTTGGTTTGAATATTAGACAGGGACCAGAAGGCATCTTTATAAACCAGGAAGCATACACCAAAATCTGCTAACTAAATTTGGAATGAAGGGTGATTCAAAAGCAAAGGTTCCAATGGCATTCGGCACCAAGCTAACCCCATATCTGGAGAAACCGGCTGTAGACATAACTCTTTATCGACAAATGATAGGATCCCTTATGTATCTAACAGCTAGTAGACCAGATATCATGTTCTCTGTTTGTTATTGTGCCAGGTTTCAAGCTAATCCAAGAGAACCCCACATGACTGTTGTGAAGAATATTTTTCGATATCTGAAGAAGACATCAACTCTCGGTCTCTGGTATCCCGCAAGATCTGGATTCTTCATACAAGCCTTTTCAGATGCTGGTCTTGGAGGATGTGGATTGGACAGGAAAAGCACTACCGGAGGATGTCAATTCCTTGACGGAAAACTTGTCAGTTGGCAATCAAAGAAGCAAACATGTGTTTCCTTGTCCACAACAGAAGCAGAATACATCGCTGCCGCATCATGTACCTCTCAGGTTGTTTGGATTCAAAGTCAGTTAAGAGATTATGGGCTGAGTATGAAAAAGATCCCTCTCTACTGTGACTCTGAAAGTGCAATCAGGATTTGTCATAATCCAGTGCAACATTCGAAAACCAAGCACATAGCACTTAGGTATCATTTCATCAAGGATCACGTAGAAGACGGGAACGTAGAAGTACATTTTGTTCGTTCTGCTGATAAACTGGCCGACATCTTTACTAAAGACTTACCAGAAAAAACCTTCAATAAAATATTACAAGGCTTGGGTATGATGGAAGGAGAGTCGGTACCAAATCCTCAATTTTCTCCTTAAAATAAAGACGACAAAGATAGACAGAGCGCTCGGGTTATCCCTGATCTAGATTTTTGGAAATAAACAGACCGCTCCGTAAATCTCGGCTCTGCTCTAACTACTCTTATTAATAAAATAAGGTTTCGATTGTATATTTTAAGTTTTTCTATTTTTATTCTTTTTCAGAAAATTTCAAAAATCCAAAAATATTTTTTATTCTGTTTTTATTCTTTTTCAAAAAATTTCAAAAATCCAAAAATATTTTTTTTCTGTTTTTATTCTTTTTCAGAAAATTTCAAAAATCCAAAAATATTTTATTTTTTTGTTTCAATTACTTGTTTGTTTTGTTTGGTGTCTGTTATTAATAGGTAAACACAAGAATAATCGTCGAAAGATCTCAAGCAGGTATGATTTCACTTTTACACAACCTAGTTAAGTGTCCCTAGAAGCATGCTAATGCATGTTGTCATAAAGCCTCTATGATTTCGAGTAAGCCTTAATGATTCGATCGATACCCATCGTTTCTTCCAAATCAGGCTATTTTAACTCACTCGGTCTAGAGCTACCTTACTCTTCTCATTTGAGTAAAGAGTTTCTCTGCTCTGTCACGCTTATCTAGCAGAAGGTACATTCGGTTCCTTAACCACCTCCTTATATTCTCCATCTACCTTCGGTTCACTAATGTAACCCTTGAGACTCTCGGTCTTTACCACTAAGGTTTATGGTTACACAACATTTGTGTTTATGATCTTAGATACGATTACCACGTTCTAAGTGAAACCCAAAATCCGACACTAAAAATGAATTGACGGTGAGTGAAATACTCAAGCATTAACTGGTTACCTAAGGAAATCTCTTTTTATTTTGCGTGATCTTTTACGAAATCGTCTACAGCTAAGACATTTCTTCCCAAAGAGGTCCAGTTTATTTTTATTTTTTTGAGATTTCTGCTTCCTATAAGTCATCAACATAATAAATCCCACCTACCTGTTCAAAAGATCACATCGGTCTCATAGGTACCTCTACCAACAATCGGTTTTATGTTAAAACTCGATGTTCGGTTGGAGGAATGCCACCCAATGCATATGATCAAAAGAAGCCTTTCACTTTTTGTTAAACAAACAGTTGATCGTATTTTTCGAGAAACCGTACCAGCACTTCAAGTCTCTCTTGACTTTGAAGGAAGTGATTCTTGTCCGGAATCCTCTGCTTTCTGTCTTCTAAAAAGACATTACTCACGTCCAATACATACTTGTTTTATTTCTTTATCTTTCACACTCTTATGCACGAAAATTAATATTTTTCAACATTCTAATTGCTGATTGGTATAAGTTTTGGTTATCCGTTGTAACCAAACACGGGGTAACAGGGAATTTCAAACGGTTCGAAGATAAGATTTGGGCGCGTGAATTTGATCCGTTTCAAACCCACGCGTGCTTACGTTTTCCTGGGATTAACCACACTGTCAAATCGCGCTTTTTCAGGCGACGTTTTAGCAACCTCATCATCACGATTTCTCTCTCCAGGAAACCGTATAAATAGGGGTGATCGTTTTATTTGTCATTTACCAGTCTCAGATTATCTCTCTCATACAAAGATTAAACTATTCATCTTCTTCTTCGTTCATCAATGGCGACCTCATCCTCCGCGCATGATCAAACTGCAACATCCTCCTTGCTTGAAATCCGACCTATCCAAAATCTGATAATCGAAATGAGTCCATTTGCATATGACTCATGTATGTTGCATGTGGTGGAATGTCTAAAGTACTCCCCTCTGGTAATGACCCTAACCCTAGTCCAAGCAGTTCCGATGTCGCTACTATCTCAAGTATACTCATCAGCTACGTATGACAAGAATAAGGATCACATCTACTTTAGTATTCACGATAAGAAATCCTCAATTTCAAAGATGAAGTTTTGTTCCCTTTTAGGGCTCGCAGTTGATTCCTCCATCATCTCACCTGATTTCATCACAACAATCCAAATCTTCACAATGCTGTACGAGATGGGATACACCGACGTACTTACATCGATTGCGAAGGTCAAGAAGTGTTGCTTACCATCGCAGTGGAATGGGTTGTTGACCCTGCTCATCAAGGGTCTGGCGGAAAGAAGTGGTGGTTCTGATACCACAAGCAAAGGCTTTCTCACCATTCTTTATGGTTTATATAATGGGATCAATCTAGATTATGGCGCGATAATCTGGTCCCAAGTGGTGTAGAGTTTGAATACCACAACCCGTCACTCAGAGATTTGGAGATTCCAGTTATGCAAGATGCTCTTCTTTGGAGGCTTTCATGTGGTCGTTTCTGGATAGTGATTACAAGGAAAGCCATGGATTCTTTGGAGATTCCAGTTAGGCAAGATGCTCTTCTTGCCTCTATCGCTTCATATCACACCACGAAGATTATTTTATCTGATCCACGTAAGTTTCCTCATTATGGATCAATTCCTGAATCAATGTACAGGTGTGTCACAACACAGAGCATGGTAATAGAAGATTACATAAAATTGTCTCCTGTTGGTCCAAGGGTGTTGTCTGCAGAACAACAAGCTGCCCTAGATGCCTTGGAACAATTTGCTACCAGAGGCAAATGGGTAGTGAAAACAGAGAAAGAAGAACCAAAGGAGAAAAAGGCGAAAGCTTCAAAGCGAAAGGCTGGTGAGGGAGCTTCTTCTCAAACAAAGCCGAAGAAGATTAAAAAGATGGCTAAAAGGCCCAAGAGAAATTTGTCTCCTGAACCTGAAACTGTTGAAGATCAAGAAACAGAAACTGAGAATCTTCCAGTCTTCACCAGAGAGCCCACACCAACGAGATCTCCAAACCCACCTCCATCTCCTAAAGATACTCACATTCCTACTCCACCAGTCTCTCCCGAAACTACTAGACTTCCATCTCCTCAACCCACAAAAATTTCCACTCCAACCCCATCACCAAAACAGAAAGCTCCACTTTCTGTTCCCATAGATATACCATCCCTTCCAGTTGAAACTACTTCTCTACCAACTTCAATCACCAATACCTCTGTTCCTATCTCCACTACACCCATCTCAACTCCTCTTGCAACAGAATCCATCACCACCATCATTCCCCAAATCCCAGTAGAAGTCAATGTATCTGATACAGGGGCTACTACTGTGATTGATCCTCCTGTTACTAAACCACCATCTCCCACCCCATCTTCTAACTCTGGTGCTACTTTAGGAGGAGATGACGAAGAGTATGATTCTTTATACTTTAGTCCTTACCGGCTTCCAACTGATACTGACGTTGATGCTCCTGCCAATAATCAACATCTTCAAGACATTAATGAAAAGCTTGACCGATTGCTTGCAGACAACAAAGCTTATAGCGGGGTTGTTATGAAAGCTTTCGTGGAGACTACTGTTCAACAATATACTGAAGCCATTGACAAATCTACAACTGCAGTTAACAAGTCCACAACTTCGTGTTCACAGGCCACAGAGAAGGTTACTGAGGTTGTTCATACAACTCGGATTTTCCTTGATTCGCTCAAAGCTCATGCTGATACTAATGCAGCAAAATATCAAGCTTCTGTGGACTCCTTTTCCCACACTCTTCAAGAAGAAACTACAAAGTTTGATGCCCTTCGTGCTGATCTAAAAACAGAATCCACATCTTTTCTTCAATCCTTGGATTCTCGTTTTGCTTCTTTAACTGCAGAAAGTACATTGAAGAAGGACCTGATCAAACACCAGGCGACTATTGAGCTACAGAAAGTACAACTGGCCCAGGCTGAAAAGGAGATCTCTCTGCTCAAGACTCAAAGGGCTGTTTTTCAAAGTTGCGCTGGTGATGTGAAGAATATATTGACAGCTCTTCTCGAAGCCCATGATCCCATTCTGACTTTGACTATTCGGAAGCATCTCCAAACTAAACTTCTTCCTGCCATTTCTCTTCTTAGTGAAATGAAAGGTGCTCGGAGAAAGTCTTTCTTCCGAAACAAGGGGGAGAGGAGAGTAAAGTCAAAACAGAACCAAAGGTTAATGTAGCTTCGGTTTTTGGAAAGCAAATTCTAGAAGATAGTGACTCTGATCCTGAAGAGACTATTGTCGAAGCTCTCAAAAGAAAGAAAAGAGACAGAGAGGTTGATGAAACTCTGAAGGTGGCGAAAGAGGCTGAAGAGAAGGAGAAAAAGAGTAAAGAAGAAGAGGATGTCTTGTAGTGTAAAAAGACTCTGTTTCCCGAATGGGACAGAGATACTCTTATCACCCAGGTGATTGAGTTTCCTTCCATGTATTGGTTGGAACCGATTGCTTCGTTTGAATGTGAAAACTCAAAGGACTCGCAGTTTGACATGCCAATCACTAAAAGAGCATTTACTTATCATTGCTTTGAAGTCACTGCTGAGGTTCCTTTTCCCAATTTGAAGGTTGACAGGGAGTTAGTCGATTTTTATTTGAAGAACGGTCAACCGCAGTACTTGACTTGGAGTGCACAGAAGATTACAAGAGTCAAGGTACTGAAATCATCACTTGCTGGGAGATTTATGAATGTACACTTCAAGATTAACTGTGGTACTGCAAACACAGAATATTTCATCTCTCTGGCAGATCTTCCCAATCTTAATCCTCATGATTGGATTTTTCTATACAACATTCCGCTCTCAAATCAAAGAGAGTATGAGCCGATTTTGAAACATCTTAAAAGAATGTTGGCCTCCTATATCCATGAGCTTGCCACTATGGATCAGGAGATAGCAAGAGTGATGAATAAGAAGCCGACAGTCAAGCCAACATCTAAGCCCGGTGATGTAAACAAAATGAAGTTGGGGCAGGTTGATTCAACCAACTTGACTGTCATGTTCACTAAGGGTGACAGACATAAGTTTCTGTTTTCATTGGTTGACAAGCATCTGTTTTCAACAGATTGTTTGGAGCATATAATCAACATCATTCATTGATGCGAGCAGAACTCAGCATCAGACAAGAAGAATTTTACAGATATGCTTCGGTGGTATATAACGTTTAGACAACACGTTCTGGCCATTATACCAAGGATATTTGAAACGGTGAAGAAGCCCACTAGTGTGAAAAGAGAATAGAGTTTCTGCTCCAAAGACGCAAAGGGGGAGATTGTTGAATATTTAGTGTTGCGTCTTGGGCTTTTTGATTTGTAATCGGATTGGGCTTATCCATCCGTAGTTATCTAGAATAGTTTCCTTTATCTAGATAAGTTGTTAGGGTTTTGTTATAAATATATGCATGCATGTATGCGTATATGATAGAGAATAGTCGTTTACGTTGATTGTAGTAACCCTAATATTTACTTCTACAGATTGAAGTTCTTAATCGAGCTCTTCTGGGGTATTTTGCATTAATCATTCGACATATTCATCGCAGTACTTGTGTTCTTATTTATGTTCATATTTATATTCTGCTTAGAATCATACGATCATGATAGAACTTTGTTCTAATAGGTGATATCTGGATCGTAGATCTATCTTCCAGAAGTAGTTGGCTCCTTGAATTTGATCAAATAAATCGTCAATGTGGGGCAAGGGATAACGATTTTTAATGGTAAGCTTGTTGAGTTCCTTGTAGTCGATGCACATGCGAAACGATCTATCTTTCTTCTTGACGAACAAGATCGGTGCTCCCCACGGCGAGAAGCTTGGTCTTATGAATTCTTTCTTGAGAAATTCGTTAAGTTGACTGGAAAGTTCTTGCATCTCTGACGGTGCCATACGATAAGGAGACCTGGCTACGGGAGTAGCCCCTGGTACTAAGTCGATTCTAAACTCAAATTGGCGTTGTGGTGGTAATCCTGGGAGTTCCTCTAGAAAGATGTTGGGAAAGTCTCGCACCTCTGGGATGTTCTGAATGTATTTTTCTTCTTGACTCGTATCGATGACATGTGCGAGGAATGCATGATATTGCTTTCGTAAGCATTTCTGAGCTTGGATGCACGAGATGATGTGAAGGCTCATACTCGGTTTGTTGCCGTAGATAACTAAGGTTTCGTTGTTAGGAAGGTTAAGACGAACTGCTTTCTCAAAGACATGATGTCGGCATGAAGAAGACTCAACCAATCCATGCCGATGATAACGTCGAAACATTTAATTGGGACCGGCATGAGGTCTATCTTGAAAGTATAACCATCTAAAGTTAGAGTACAACCTACGTATATGCAGTTAGTACTTTCCGTTTTCCCGTTTTCCATCTCTACAATGAATGATTTATCTAAGGCACGAGGTTTTTGTTTAAGTAGGTGTGCAAATTTATGGCTTACAAAACTCTTCTTCGCTCCATTGTCAAAAAGTATGCAAGCATATGAGTTATGGAGGAGAAACATACCAGTAACTATCGTAGGATCAACTACTGCTTCCTAGTGGCCCATGGCCATAACTCTTCCTACTCCGCCAGCCATCCCCACCTTAGGGCAATTCCTCTTGTAGTGGCCTACCTCGCCATAACCGTAGCAAGCTTGGCCCACACCAGCGTAAAGAACTTGGGCGGTCGGCACTGCTGGAGTCTTGTAGAAATGGGCAGTATACCCTTTCCTCTTGCAGTTAGAGCGCTGCATTTCTTTGCAAGGTCAATGGTGATGGAAGTTGCATATGTTGCACCTAGGAAGATTACCGGCATATGATTTTGCTGGTAAGGGGTTTGCCGGGACAATAAGGTTTACAGTTGCAGCATTGATTGCCACAAGTTGTTGTCTGTTTGAGGATTCTTGCGAAGCCCTACTTTTCCTCTTGTTCCACACCTTCTTCTTGTTGTCGTTGTTGTTTCCCTTTTGTGGCTATTGTGTAGGGATTGTTGGGTTCTGGTATTTCTCGTGATCTATGATAGATTGTGCCAGCTCCTTGGCGCTGTCAAAAGTGACAGGCTTGGATGCTAACACACTTGACTTGATCTGGGGCGACAATCCCCAAATATATCTCTCTATTTTCTTGCTCTCGAGAGCAACCATATCAGGTAATAGAATTGCCAGATCACATAATCTATTTGTATAGGTTGATATGTCGAAACCAACCATTTCTAGACCCCAGAGTTCCTGTTCGAGTTTTTGTATTTCCCCTCGAGGACAGTACTCTCTCATCAGCATGGCTTTCAAGTTTTCCCAGCTGATAGAATTTGCCACCACAATAGTCAGAGACTTAACATGGCAATCCCACCAAGTTAGTGCTCTGTTAGAAAAGGTACAAGTAGCAAACTTGACCTTTTTGCCCTCTGGGAAGGCGCAGATTTCAAAGACCGCTTCCGTCTTTTCAATCCATTGCCTTAATACCATGACCCCACCAGTTCCATTGAAGTTCCAGGGTTTAGCATTCGTAAAATCCTTGTAAGTGCATTCTCGGGGATGTCCATGGCTCTCGCCATGGTTGGAAGGATGTACACCTGTTCCTGAACCACTAGGGGCAAGAGTATTGATGGCTGATACAGCAGCTGCTACGGCTGTTGTGAAGGCTGCCTGGAACATAGTTGCATCGAAAGAAGGAGGTGGTGGTATCGGCGTTTCGTTATTTGGGTTACGCCTTGGATTTCTGCGTGGCGACATCTTTTAACTATACGTTTAAAAAGATGACAACATTGATAAGAATAATCGAATAATGAGAGTGACTCATGGACTAACCCTCAATAGTCCAACAGCACAATGAATTGTATGTTTAAATGAAGATGATAGCATTTGGATAATAATTTCCATATGATTAGGTATCTATCAAGAATACTTGAATTATAGATGTAATAAGTTTGGGAAAAACGGCCTAGAAGTAGGCCTTACATCAACCAAGATGAGAAGATTTTGACAGAACTATGACTAGATCAAGACCTAACAGGTCTAAGATTTACAAGGATAGGAAATTAAACCAAAGTTTTAACATAAACTAGGTTATATCCAAAAGATGAGTCGATGAGATTCTATTGGCGACGAGAACTGCTAGCATGAGTTCTTGATCCCAATAGTAGGCGTTCTATTTCCCTTATACGCATGTCAGCTCTCACTTGCTGAGCTCGAAGTTCCCTAACTTCAGTTTGGGTTTCAGCAAGTTCTCTCTGTAGAGCTGCATTGTGGACCAGAGTCCTTTTCTGGGCAGACTCTAGTTGGCAAATGCGGACAGTGTTAACGCCAGAGTTGGCGTTAATCTCCAAGACTCGATTGATAGTTGATTGACCTAGTATCGTGTTCCGAGAAATCCTACGAACCATGATGGGTAGGACCCTATCAGCAGAACCTCCCTCAGTGAGGTTGTAGAAGCTTCTGTATCCGTTGTAGGGGATAGGTTGACCCTGTTCCTGGCTCCATGTATTCAACTTTGTGGGCCACAGAGGTGTGGGTCCTTGAAATGGTGGGTAAGGGTTTGGGTTTTGAGCAGCTAGAGGTAGGTTGTTGACTTCAGGCTCCGAGTTAGAACTATCAGAAAAACCCTCAGCATGGTTATCAACCAAAGGGATTTGATGATCACCTTCTGGTTCTTCCTCTAGCCATCCAGCATTGCCTTGGTTTGGGAAGTACGGGTCGCCGTGGTGAAATCCAGCCATGATATCTACGCGAGAAAAGGGATATAAGAAATAAATAAATAGATGAACTAACTAAGATAATTATAAGATGATCTTTATCAGTTGCTTCAATACTTGTTTAGTGCATACTAGTTATATGTAGTTAGGATAGGATAGACCTTCGAATAAGTGACCCTAACCCTAAGCCCCTAACCCAACGAGGATAGGACATAAGGCAAAGATTTCACCGATTCTAAGTCTATGACATCCCAGTACATATAACTTTAGTGTATCCACTAAACAACTGTTGACATATTAATAAAAATCTATTTAGTTCTCAAATAAGTAATTACAGTAAGAACAAATACCCCTATGGTATTTCTTTGTAGTTGTGTTGGTAAGTTTTTAGACTTGTTGCCACATCACAACCATTCTTGGGCATATGCTAATCACTCCTCGGACCAGCATAGTTGATCAGGCTAAGCCAATCCCAAGACTGACCATACATCCCCAAGATTACTTGTGATATTCAACAATCGTAATACTTTTGTTCTTGTCATTGTGACACTGATTTTAGTATGAATGCAGGAACGTATACTTACTTAAATATTTTATTATTTAAAAGTATAAACTCTTTGTTAGAGTGTTTTAATCCCAATGTATTTATAGTTAGTATATCTTTTATGGGTTGGTATACTGTATTCACTATAAACAATGCTCTATAACCAATCTGTCACACCCCAAAACCAAGAACGGCGGAAACATTCAGGGGTGGAGGACGTCACGTGAAGTATCATAACAGTGTAAAGTAGTAAACAAGCAACAACATCATCCATTGCATTAAAAGTAAAGTTTTAATACATGTGTGTTCTTTAATAGTAATAAGACACCAAAACATGTAATCAAAATAACAGACGAGTCTTGTTTGTGCTCCGTCTTCTCAAAACCTGGTCATCGTACCTATCTACTGGTGACCTGAATACAAGTTATTTTGAAAGAGAGTAGATCAGCATAAAGCTGGTGAATTCATAAGTATTTAAGTGTCATTACTCTGTTTTGGAAAGCTGTTATGAATGCTATATAAATCTTTGAATGAAGATTTGATATAAGTATGAAAACCGTAGAAAATCCCATATTTTCTACTAGTATAAAAGTAGTCTTCTACCAAGACTTGAATGTTTTGAAAGTAGTCTTCTACCAGTTTTGAAAGTAGTCTTCTACCAAGACTTGAATGTTTTCAAAGTAATAAAGATGGTTTTTTCCCCTGTATGACTACTATTAACAATATATAGTCTACCTCATCGTTTATGTGAACGTATCACAAAATAAAAGTAATAGGGAAAATATAGCCATATAAGTATTATCCTTTTGCATTAAGATAAACCTGACATCGCGACTGCCGAATAGTATTAACCTTGAACCTCCGTAGATGTTCATTTTTCTCTGTAACTAACAGCAGGTTGGAGGAATGGTTAGTCTCGTAAAGGTACCCCTAGTATAAGTATTAACTATAGGCATCCGTATATGTTCATTACCTTTGTGGCTAACAGGTGGGTGCCGGAATGGTTAGTCCCGCATGATATCCTTTTGTACTAGGATAGACAAAACTAATCTACACGTATAATATGTAATAGTATCTCATCATATAGTATCTAGGTACAAGTATCCATGTAAGTGTATCCATGTAAGAGGATCCAGGTAAGTGTATCTCTTCATATAGCATTTAGTATAGACTCATGAATGAACTGACTCTGGTGTTATTCCTTGTAATAGGAATAATGTTTTGTATCCCCTAAACAATCCCTATGATAGTTTACTGGAATGTATTTGATATTCAAGAAGGTTTATACACCCTTGTTACTCAAGAGTGTGGGAACTGAATGAAGGATGAAAGCTATTGTATCAATACATATACATATATATATATATATATATATATATATATATATATATATATATATATATATATATATATATGAACATAAGTGTATAGATATAGTTTTGATCACGAAGATGAAAGAGGTTTTGTAAAACATTTAAGTGTTTTGAACAATAAATAACAATGAATTGATGTCATTTTATAAAACATTTTCAAAAGTAATTCATTTGATAACAAAATATTTTAAGACAGAAAACCTTTTCATGTATCACATTTTGAAGTATGTGAAATCAGTTGGTTGAAAACACAGTTATAAATCACATGTGATTGAATTTATAACATGTTGTTTTCTAATTGTATCCCCCCTCCCCATTAAAGCATTTAAAATCATTTAAAACATTTATTAAGGGGTATGAACTCACCTGTAGATGGTGGTTTGGATGAACTGAACGATGTAGGATTGCTAAGTGTCAAGTGAAGACTTGTACACACTCAAAGATCCTAATTAACATATAATCACACATATATGTATCCAATTAGTCTTTAAACTACTAATTGACAATGTTACGACATCCTAGGACATGCTAAACACCTTATATAAGTGTTATAAGTCCCAAGGATTGCACCTAAGTTGTTGTAGGACAAAGCTATTGGGTTTAGGGTTCCAAAGGACCTCTTTCTTGAGTTTACTCCCCAAGGACCATACCCATTGAGTTTACAGTCGTAAACCCTTGATTTTATGCTTGTAATATCCTAATCTTTTGATCATTTGATGGTTTGAAGCCTTATATGTCCCTTAGAAGTATTTCTACTTGATGGTTTAGTCCTTGGAAGATACTAGGGCACCATTTCCCTCCTTTGAGGAGTTCACGGCCCTAGGACCAATTCCCTTTGTGTTTTCGGCCGTAATCTTATATGGACCATGGTATTTTTGGGCTTTCAAGTCCCATACACAATAAGGTATGAGTCTAGACCAGTTTCACAAGGATAGGAAGGGACTAGGGCACACTTTTGGCCCTTAAAGAAGGGTTTACGGTCCAAGTTGTTCTTGGGCCGTAAACTCTTTGATCTTGTTATCTCCTTGTGATTTCTTGATGTATAGACATATACCAAGCCCTATTATACGCTAAGATAGAATCACTTACGATTTGGGACGAAAGACTAAAGATCTTTGAGATAGAATTGGCTTTTCTCTAGTTGAAAATGGAATAAATGAATAAAAATGGCTAAGGGCCATATATATATACCCCATCGGGTTTACGACCGAAAACTCCATGTTCGGGTCGTAAACTCCAACTTCTTGGAGTATGGAATGTTATTATTGCACAATAAACCCTAGGGCATCGTCTCTCCTAGCATCTCCTAAAGTGTTAATCATATAATACTCAAACTTAAACCAAATAGTCTGAAAATTAACAGTAACTGTTCTGACTTCTATTAACTTGATACGTTGTACAGAATGGAAATTTTGGGTTATCACACTAGAGAGGTCTAGATCTGGAACCATATCCTTGTGATAAGTTCAGATCTGAGTTTGACTCCATTTTGCACCAACAATGGTCATTTACTTCCAAGAAAAGGGGTCTAATCAACTAGAGATCAAGGTGACGACTTTATACATCAAGATGATGGCCAATACAGAGTAGATGTCAGATCTAATGCTTCTCTCCTTGTTCCTTCCTCTTCAAGCTCTAGAGTCCTTCAAAAATACCCCAAAATTGCTCACAAAAGCTCTTTCTCTCACTCAAGAAGGTGCAACGTCGAACTAGGGTTTTCTCTGGCTAATAGGGTGATTAGGGAGGCCACAAGTGCAAATTATGTTCTTCAAATAGGGTGCAAACCATAAAAATTAGGGTTTCTCTTTATAGCTCCTACGCGTCGATTCGGGCCTTCTAACTTGTCGAGAAGCATCCAACTCCCACGCCCCCATAATAGTCTCTACTCGTCAACTTGGAGCACCCCAACTCGCCGAGTCCTTACAACTTTTTATGTCTCTATAAGGCTATACGCATCGGTGTTCACACCAAGGATTTGATGCAGTTTATTCTATGATCCATTAGCTATGTAAGAAGGAATACACGCAAGGCAATTACTTAGAAAAATAGAATAAATTAAAATTTTGCAGAAGCAAAACCGTAAAGAGAGGAAGAGAAGACATCTAATAGTCTAGGTTAGTTAATATGGATCCTAAGGAGCTATATTTATAGTTGCATAAACCCTGGAATGAAAAAATAAATAAAAAACTCTCCATATGGTCGGCCCAAAGAAACCCTAAGGCGAAGCCTTACTCTCCAACCAAGACATTTCTAGGTCTTCTAGAAGATTCCAACGCGAATCCACCGTCTTGACGCGAAATCCACGAACCGATTTGATCTGATCCGACCCAACAGTTCCTAAACCCTGCTAAGAATGAAAGCTCTTCAGCATCGTGCCAAGTGCCAAGTGGTCCTAACTCGTGCAATTTCGTGAATTCGTGAAATTGGCTAGGCTAGGCGCATACTAGGCTTGGCCCATTTCTTTATCCGTTTAAATCCTTTGAAGGTAAAGTAAGCTTATAAACCCACAAAGGGTTCTACCTCCCACCAATGTGGGATAGAAAGAAATTACCAACTTACAATTATCTTTGATAATTTCCAACATACAATTCAATATATTGTTCTCTTTTTTTCTACAAAAGTTGAGTAGATGACTTTTTTGGAAGCGTGTAAAGAGCATACATCGCTTAGCGTTTTGTATGGTGAACTATATGGTGATTTTTCATGCACAACAAATTATTGCGATAGTCAAAGTTTGAGATATGCTTAACAAAGTATTCGATGTTCCACAAATGAACTAGTCGACATACGACATCATTACATAATATATGTCATTACCCAAGGCAATGACAAGGTTACCTATATTGGCACCAACAACAACTTGAGAGACATGATGACTTGTCGGTTCCAATTGTTAAATTTGAACTTTGTTCGTATTTTAAACTAAGTTTTTAGGAATGTTTGAACACTATGTTGTTCATTTCTGGTAATGACTGAAGGTTGCTTTGCTGAAGATTGGTTTTGTCTCAATCGTGAAATTTGTTAAATGTGCTCTCAACATCATGCGTTCATGGGATACCTGTTAGGCAATCTTTCAAGAAAATTGACACTAAAGGGCGTTGGCTATCAAAGTTTTATTTTTCCGTAATGATGTGCTTTATTTGGACTCTTTCCCGACTTTTATAGTTAAGAGAAGTTTTTTTAATAGTTTCTTTTATATATAGATCTATTATGTACGTTTGATATTACCTCCTTTCTTTCCATTTACACAAAACGATAAAGCGTTTGTATTGCTTTCGATATCAAAAGATTAATATAATGTTCTCATAGTGAATTTTTCGGTTTTTAGATTTTCCACTATGATGTTCTTGATTTTGTGGTTTGCCTTTTTTTTTAACTACAACAAAGAAAAACTAAACAGAAACCATAAATATCCATAATAATCAAACTAGAAAAGATTTTTCGGTGTTGCCGGGGTCGGAAGGTATTGATTTGTAAAGTAAAGTAGTACGTTGAATTGCATTGAGATAATCTAGTAAAGTAAAGATAAACAATGTCATCTAGTTACATAAGTAAAGAAATCAAAATCATTATTTCTTGCAATAAATGAGGAAAATAAATAATTTGTCTCACAAATTGAACTTTATTGTCCTGTAAGGCAGCGGTCGGAAAATCTTTCTGGAAAATGTAGACCGTTGCTTTTTGTCCGTTAATGTGAGGGTAATTTTTTCTTTTAAGGTAGTAGGGACTGAATTAGTGACGATGGGTAAACCATATGGACCATTTATGTAATTTTGGCGGTGGTGGTGGTGATGGTGATGGCAACTGGTGGATGGCTTTATGGTATTGGGTGAGTATTTTCTAATAAATAAAATATTAATTTAAAACCAAAAAGATAAATATAAATTAATAAAAAAAAATCGGATTAGAAGTGAAAGAGTGATTTCGGTTTATATCGTTGTCTTCAATGTGTTAAATATGGTAAACCACAGGGACCAATCGTGTGATTTTGTCTAATAATAATAATAATAATAATAATAATAATAATAATAATAATAATAATTATTGACTATTTCTATCAAAATACTAAATACTAATAATATGTAATAAAAAGTGAAAAAGTTGTTTACCAACAAAAACATAAAAATAAAAGACAATAGTTTTTTTAATATATATAATAATTACCATTTAATAAAGCAAAAACCAAAAACAAAAATGTTAATAAGGTGAATTTGTAAAAGTGATGGCATTAAAGAGAACACTAATGTCAGAAGTCTAAAACGTATGACACTTTAGGTCATAGTTGGGCCGCTCCAATAACTTATTTATATCTAAGAATCTTACGAAGTATGGTTGGGTCAACCCAAGACGGAAGGTGCATAGTCATACCGGCTTTTTAAAAAACCGACTAAAAAAACGTAGTTGTTTTCTAATAACTTGTTCAACTAAGGGCTCGTTTAATTATGCTTCTAATAGAGTCTAAAAAAATATAATTTAGCATGTTTGATACGGTTTTTAATGTCATAGACTCGGTCCAAGATGTGGACTCGGTGCATCATAATTGATTGATTCAATCCCTTCTTCAAATGAGAAGGATCGAGACAAAAACTTAGCAACACCTTCGATTTTAATTTTGCCCCACCGAAACAAGAAAAGTGATCCACTCACTTGAGCTCCCCAACTATCGGCGACCGACCAAAGTTTGGATTATGCCGTCTTCGTTTGACCTCGCAACTGGAGACCTATTGTCATCGTCCAGATCAACAAGTTCTATCAAATCATGAAATTTCTTCGCAAATAGTTATCGCTTTCATGAATATTATATTTCATAGTAATTTTGTTGAGTTTTCTAGATCACAGGCAATGTTTGACTCCTTTCAGTTATCAATGAAACTCGGTTATCTCAGTCTTCATCTTGTTCATATATATATATATATATATATATATATATATATATATATATATATATATATATATATATATATATATATATATATATATATATATATATATATATATATATATATATATATATATATATATATAGTCAGTCATCAAGTGTTCTTGAGTCGATTCTATTTTAATTTAAGGTAATCTATCTCATATTCACAACTACAATATATATTTGAAATTTGTTGATATTGTTAGATTGAGGTTGTTGATTAAGGAAGAACAAGAAGATTTCCATTAATGAATACATTGAAAAACATGATGTTTTCTTTAATTAGTTTAAATTTGAAATATTTAATATGCTTAACAATTATATTAAAGTGATATTTATAATTAACATATGATATTAGTGAGTCACACTAACAACAAATTGATATAATTGATTATTTATTATAAATTAATTTTAATAAATATTCAATAAACTTTTATAATTAAATGGAAAATTATTTATTATATGGAAATAATAATTTTTATTAGCAAGTAATATTACATAATCCATATGGTATGAATTGTTAAGTCATTTACAACATTGTGGACTAGATAAATTGTTTTGTCTTTTATCAAAAATGTAAAGTTTATATTTTATAAACTTGGTTTATAAAATATAAGATTTAAGTCTTTTTTTCTTTTAAGGTATGGTCGAAAATACCTTAAGAGATAAGATGTAACGACCTAAAAATCAAGGATAAAAATTTCATTTTTAATATAGTTAAAACCTTGATACCATTTATTTCTAACATTTCAAATCATTATTAAGTAAAACATTTATCACGGTTGATCCCAAAATCATTCATTGCAGAAATCATAGGTGTGTGCGCTACGATCCATCCGAGCCCTTATTTTCCAAATCGATGATACCTAAAACCATAAACAAACTATAAGCATGAAGCTTAGTGAGTTCCCCAAAGCATACCTCACACAATCCATATAACCACATAATCCATATCAGCTATAACAGCTACATAAACCATATCAATCACATACCCATATAAACCACATATCCATATCAATCACATAGCCATACATATAAACATATAAGGATGTCATGAGCTCCCCCAAGGTCTTACTCCAAGATGCCATGGGCTCCCCCGATGATCTTCAATAGGAAAACCATGGGCTCTCCACATGGTCTTACATCCATGTGCCATGGGCTTCCCCCGTGGTTTTTAATAGGAAAGCCATGGGCTCTCCACATAGCTTACATCCGGTGACATGGGCTCTCCCCATGGTCTTCCATGCAAGTATCACAAAGACAACTAGCATAGCATATACCATATACTCAATAGCATACCACATAATCACTAGCATACCACATATACATGCATACCAGATATATATATCAGTAGTGAATCTACAATAAACACTAGAACTAACTAAATGGTCCAGCCTTGGTGCCTTAGATCCATTGGTATGGTGAGGAGACTCACCTAACACATCTGAAGTCCCATGGATAAAACTTTGGATGTTGGGTGATAGGTTCCCAAACTGTCAATCATCAAAACTACACCTAATTAATAATTGGGTTCCAATACATAACCATAATCTACCCTTGGGGTAAATAAACCATTTTACGCCTAACCTAGCTTGGTTCGAACCAAGGCCCAAACTCACACTCTGAAGGCCCAAAAGCCCAATAATCAACCAAGGCCCAACATATGGCCCAATTTTCCAAATTGGGCCCAAACCTCTACATGGAATTATTTTAAGGCCCAACCAATTATTCTAGTCCAAACAATTAGCATTCTGATGGCCCATTAAGTAATAATCTTCAAGGCCCAATTATGGCCCACTTATGGCCCAACTTTCCAAAATGGACCTAAGCCTCTCTAATGGGTCATATCCTAAAGCCCAATAATCTGCTTAGTCTATAGATATGTTCCCCATTAGCCCACAAAGGCCCACATCAGCTTAGTCCAATACATGGATCAATAAGAACCCAAATCCATATAGAGTTTTTCACATAAAATGACGATTAGGGTTAAGTGTTTCCACTTAACCCGTTAATGATTTAATCCATTAAGGACTTAATCCATTAAGTCCAAACTTACAATGAAATTGGGGTTGAGTCATATCATCACTACAATGGTCCAAAACACAAGTCCCGATAAGTCTAAACTACTAATTCCAAAATTAGGGTTTTCTAAACCCTAGTTAGGGTTTCCAACCCATAACAATCCCATTAGGCCCATTAGGATTTCATTAGGACAATTAGGGTTTTCCTAAGTTGGGCACCACCCAGTACCACCTCGGGTAGTGTGGTCAATGACGACTCACAGCGGCGGCCACCACTTCACGTTGGCGGTTAGGGTTCTAGTCCAATCGAGTTCAAGCATCCCCAAAATAATACAAACACATGGAAAGCACATCGCCACCCAACATTGTGGCCGGTGGCGGCAGGACGCGGCAGCCACCACATTATGGTGGTGGTTTGAGTTTTCTTTTCCTTATTTCATTTCTCTTTACAATATACAATGCTTTAACACAAAAATAAACACACACACTAATAAATAAACACATACACACAATCACCCTTGTGGTGGTCGGTGGTGGTAAATGGTGGCAGCCACCAGCTCACGGTGGTGGTGGTGGCTTCCTCGTGAAATACGGAAATGCAACACCAAATACTCATACATACTTGCAACACGCGGACCGAAACACACCAAAACAGCCTCCTCAGGGTGGTGGATGACGACCAGAGGAGTGGGAGACGAACTAGACGACGACGGTGGTCGTGACTGCGTGAAGCACCGAAGATCCGAGAAGAAAGAATGAAGTAAGCAACAGTAACAGCAACGACGGCCGCTCGGTCTTCGTTTTCTTCATGGAGGCGGGCAGCAACGACAACCTCCGATCATTCAAGGCCTCGCATCGGCGGTTAGCATCTTATCATTGGTGTTCGATGGTTCTTCATTGACTGTTCATGACTTCTCTGGCAGCAAGGTTGTAGTGGCGGTGCTTGGACTCGACTAGGTGGTAGCCGGTGATGGGGGATACAAGGTTGGCGGTCGGAGGAGAATGAGGGTGGAGAGGGTGCAAGCTGTAACCACATCCACGGTTAGGGTTACACGGTGGGTTATATACCCGATCACCAAATCTAACTTATTGCCATAATGACAACTATGGTTACTCCTTCCCTCTTTTCTTCCAAAATGAGTCCATAAGTTACCCTTTTAACCCCATCCATCTAAAATCCCTTCAAATTAAGTCCAACATTTTACCAGGTAGCCCCTCCCACTACAATTATTTTCAAATGAAGTGCAAAATTTAGTCTTTATACCCCCTACTCCCCATAAATCCTTCCACCATAAGTCTAAAAGTTACCAATTACACCCTGAATCCAAAAATCCTCACAAAATAAGTCTCGAAATTACACTTTAACCCCCGAATAATCCAATTTATAGCATTTGGCTCCCCAAAACCTACACTCCACTAAATAATATGGATTTAGGGCGAATATTTGTTATGAATTTTATCTATTTATTCTTTAAATATACAGGATGTTACAACTCTCCCCCACTTAAATTAGATTCTGTCCTCGAAATCATTCCTTACCATTCCTTACACGCCCAATAACTTAAACAACATGGTCGCAACCCAAAGTATTCCTTAGCCCTTCCAAGGCAACTGGAAACACCCTCACAGGGTTCTAAAACACAAAGATGAACGAATCCTTTCCGTCATGATCACTTCTACCCCATCTGAAATCTGTAGTCTCGAGATGGTCTATCTCCCTGATAGTCCGCCCATATCAAATCATTGTTGTGTTCGCTGCACTTATCTCCCAACTGGCTATTCCACTTTTGATATTATTTAGTCCAACTGTAAACAACTTAGTATGTACCCATAATGATAGGAAACTCCTCACCCGGACCCTAAATCACGGAAACCACTCCAACTCATCATGCTGCCACATAGCTGCTTTCCTGAAGAACAACTGGGACCTCCCTGGTCCCAACTTATCTACCAACTGTCCGGAACATCGGACAACTACCCGATTGATGAGTCAGAAACACACACACAACAGTCCCACACAACCTCTGAAGGATACCTCGTCTGACAAAAAGTACCCTACCTATACCGCTACTCATGGCTCCTTTAATCCCTTGATCCATCCGATCATGATCGGTTGACAACCTGTCGCCACTGAATCCAACGTGAAAAGGTGAATGCTACCAGAATAACTATAGTCTTACATCACACCCATTCTCCTTCGAACTATCGTTTCCTAATTCCAATTATGTTATGGCCTACTCACAACTTTGCGAATTGGCCCACACTGGCCTAAGTCGTCCAAACAAATCCGTGAATGTTACGGCTACCCTGTAGTCTTCCTGCACATTCCACGCTATCTGATTACTAGTGAATGTTATGGCTCGCCCGTAGTCTTACAACACTTCCCATACTATCTGACTACTAGTGAATGCTACGGCTCCCCCGTAGTCTTACAACACTTTCACCCTATTATCCATTAGTGAATGTTACGGCTCCCCCGTAGTCCTATAAGACTTTCATCCAAATTGTTCATTAGTGAATGCTACGGCTCCCCCGTAGTCTTACAACACTTCTACCCTAACATAACCGCAACCCAATGCCTTATTCCTAGTCTATTAATTTGAAACCCATATAGAGAGTCGAGCACGAACTCGACCGAACACCCGAGCTGAACTCAATTCATGACTGTAGTCCCAACCCGCTTCCCCACATTCTGCTATCAACCCCCAAAAGGACGTGATTCACGTGCTAGGGAATTCTACCGAACTCCAAACTCACCCAACCCTCAAACCAAATAGTCACTTGGGTCGCTATTTTTCTCGATAGGGATGATAAATCCCATCCCGGTCTCATACCTGCCCCTATCATAAATAATTACGTGAATCTCCCCTACTTAGATTTGACTAAGTCTTCGCAATACATGAGATTTGAAGGATTCCCAATCCTTCTTACTCTTAAATAACCAACTACTGAAAACCTGTTGCTTACCCATGCTAGTGTTCTATTACGGGTCCAAACCCCAAGGACCACATAACTCCTAAAGATCAGATGAACACTGCTTGAATCCTAGTAGAACTAATAATCTCAGACACTTTGAAATGATGCCACACTCATACCTTGAAGTTTAAATAATTGATGCCCAAACCAAAGCCACTGTAGTAGACCATTTCCGTTGGCGCTTCCAAAAGCCGACCCAAGCACAATGGCTGAGTCACCAATCCTGACCGTAGACCTTCCGCATCACGTCTCTAAACCAATCTCATCCATAGACCTAGGTAACATTGAACGCCCCAAACCAGTAAAGAGAGAAACAACCTGTCACTAACCACCCGTAACTCACAGTATGCAAATGGCATACGACCATGTTTAAAGGTATAACCCAAACACAAGAAAGGAAAGAACCCCAACGATACACTTACTAAAACCCTTGAAACAAAAAACTCCCTCGTGCAGTTTCCCGTAAGTACTCCACTGAATTTGGTCCTGTTGGCCTCCCAAAAGTTGACCTAAACTCTTACGTCTCTTTCCGGGACCCTCCAACATATGCACCAGATCTGGTCCCCTCTTCCCAAGGTGCTCCGAGTTAATCTCTTGTTCTCAGCTCCAGAAATCATATCATTAAGGGTCTCGCACCCTGACACACCTACTAACTCAATCGTCAGTGGCTGATCTGCAGTAGCTGGAGTAACCTCTACCCTACCCGGGCTACAACTACTCCCAAGTCATAGTCTCCAATCCCGAAATCATAATAGAATGCAAAATCAGTATATGTCGTCTAATACAAGAGTTCCACGACGAACTTAAAACCCTGACATTCCTTCCACTAAATGGCTCGCCACCGGAGCCGGGACCAAACCTCGGTCCTTCCACATGTGTGCTCATCTTCATCTTGCAAAGCAGCTATCCTCACTATCAGATCATATCCAAGAATTTTCATCCCCATAAGCTTCTTAGATTTTCCAAGACTCTCACTGATTCGAGTATGGATCCTGTGCTTTTAGTAGTACAGGCCCATACTACCTTCCATACCTATCCATACTTTCCTCAGCAATCCTCCCAAATCTTTTAAGTCACCTACTCCACTGGTGCACCAAATACCCACTAAAAAACAACACAATACCCACCAAATAACTCCGAGACTCCCCTTAGGTTCCCAACTTCACCGAACTGCCCCATTAAACTCACTGGAGCATATCCTACGCTTTCATAGGTCCTTAACCTCACCCTACCATTAGTTGCTGAAGAACTCCCCATGATGCCAGCCATCCACCTCCTGGATATCATCATATCCACTTAGTGGCTGATTCCAATCACTCAAGCGTTCCACAAAGCACAAAGATAACAATATTCGTGCAAGTAGCATTCTGATCCAAAGGACTGTCATACAACATTCAACCCAAATATCACAACTCGTGTTATCCTCATCCAACATTCCTCACTGTCAGTGGCCTTATACATGCAAGTTATACACAAAATAGGATCTAATAGACTGTCGAATAATAGACTCTACCCTAGGACCACAACCAGACAAGGAACATGAAATAATGCCAAATCAATTATTCTACGGCTATAAGATCCAACCATATACAATTTTAAAAGCATACACTTAGCAGTTACTAATACCAATAATCATCCTCATTCTAGCATGGCATCCCATATCTCGAAGGCTACAAGCATCACATATCAGTCCAATATATTACTGACTACTAAGCACTAGCATGCAAGTCTACCAGCTCATATAAACGTATCTCTCCTAACCCTAACTAGCATATGATTCTCAGATTCATAAATCAAGTCATAACAGATAACATATATGGGTATTCTGGGAAACTTAATTGAGCTCGAATGATTGCATGCACCACACCCTTTATTTGTCTTAGAAAACTCTTTTTCTTGAAAACATTTTTCTTTTGAAAACTTTACAAATGCTCAGTTTGAGTTCAGACACACCCAAAAGTATGTCTGAATCCCTCAAACCAAGACTCTGTTACCAACTTGTAATGACCCAAAAATCAAGGATAAAAATTTCATTTTTAATATAGTTAAAACCTTGATACCATTTATTTCAAAATTTTCAAATCGTCATTAAGAAAAACATTTATCATAGTTCAACCCAAAACCCCGCGATCCATCCAAGCCCTTTTTTCCAAATCGATGTACTTCAAACCATAAACAAACTGTAAGCACGAATCTTAGTGAGTTCCCCATAGCATACCCCACACAATCCACATAACCACATAATCCATATCAGCTATAACAGCTACATAAACCATATAATCACATATCCATATCAATCACATAGCTATGCATATAAACATATACATATGTCGTGGGCTCCGCCAAGATCTTACTCCAGGATGCCATGGGCTCCCCGCATGGTCTTAAATAGGAAATTTACGGGCTCTCCACATGGTCTTACATCCAAGTGCCATGGGCTACCCCAATCGTCTTCAATAGGAAAGACATGGGCTCTCCACATGGTCTTACATCCGGTGTCATGGGCTCCCCCATGGTCTTCCATGCAAGTATCACAAAGACAGGTAGCATAACGCATACCATATAGTCAATAGCATACCACATAATTACTATCATACTACATATTTATACATACCAAACATATCAGTAGTGAAACTACAATAAACACTATGACTAACTAAATGTGTTGACCTTGGTGCCTTAGGCTCATTGGTATCGTGAGGAGACTCACCTGACACTATTGAAGTCCCATTGATAAAACCCTGGCTGCTGGTTGATAGGTTCTCAAATTGTCAATCATCAAATTGACACCCAATTAATATTTGGGTTCCAATACATAACAATAATCTACACTTGAGGTAAAAGGACCATTTTACCCTTAACCTAGCTTGGTTCAAAACCAAGGCCCAAACTCACACTCTCAAGGCCTAAAAGCCCAATAATCAACCAAGGCCCAACATATGAAATAATTTTACAAATTGGGCCCAAACCTCTACATGGACTTATTTTAAGCCCCAACCAATTATTGTAGTCCAAACAATTGGCATTCTGATAGCCCAATAGGTAATAATCTTCAAGGCCCAATTATAGCCTACTTATGGTCAAATTTTCCAAATTGGACCCAAGCCTCTCTAATGGGTCTTATCCTAAAGCCCAATAATCTCGGTAGTCCATAGATGTGTTCCCCCATTAGCTACAAAGGCCCACAACAGCTTAGTCCAATAAATGGCCCAATAAGAACCCAAATCCAATTAGGAGTTTTCACTTAAAATAACAATTAGGGTTAAGTGTTCCCACTTAACCCAGTAAGGACTTAATCCATTAAGTCCAAACATACAATGAAATCGGGCTTGAGTCATATCTTCACTCCAATGGTCATAAATGTGGGTCCCGATATGTCCAAACCACTAATTCCAAATTTAGGGTTTTTAAACACTAATTAGGATTTCCAACCCATTCTAATCCCATTAGCCCCAAAAGCTAAATCCTTCGGCCTATTAGGGTTTCATTAGGAAAATTAAGGTTTCCTAAGTCAGCCACCACTGTAACATACACGTTTTAAATTCGGGTTTTGTAATGAATAATATTACGAAATATTATGTAAATTTTAATGTTGAGTTCTAACAGAAGGTTTTTAATAGAAATGAAGTAAAACTATGTTTAGAATCACCCTGAAAATATTGAAAGTCTTATGAGATTCCAATCAAATGTCAAATGGTAAAATTTAACGAAAATATAAATTTTGGAATAAGTAAAATTTTATTATTGAAAGTTGTAGATAATCTCATTAGAAACTTGTAGGCGAAAACCTCGTCGAAATCTAAGTTATAATGAAGAAGTTATGACCAATCGAAGATCCGTGACAAAACCAGCACGACGTCGAATGATGTAAAAAGTGAGTTTTTGATAAACTACTTTTTAGCATTAGTGATCTAAATGAAAGTCGTAGTATTCGTTAAATCGAGAAGTTCGATAAAAAGAACGCCAAAATCTGACTTTGTATGAGGAAGTTAAGATTTTTCTAAGTTTCAGAATAGCAGTAAACAACTAAAAACTCAAATTTTAGATCCAGCTATATTTAGCTGATACAACCTAAATGAGAATCGAAGGTCTCGTCATTTGTAGTACAACGATAAAAAGTCTGACGAAAACGGATGTCGGATGAAGAAGTTATAAAATTTTAACAGATTTTCCTGTCCCGATCTGTTAAAAATAATAATATTAAAAATAAAGTCAAATTTAGTAGATGAAGTTTAAACGAAAGTTGTAGATTATATTCCCGCTTACGCGTGCATATAAAGAACGTCGAAAACGGAGCCCGTATGCGAATGTTATCGATTTTAGAAGATTTGGGCTAATTTTATGAGGAATCTCGCATGGATAAGCATCACCGGAACCAGCCACATCACCCATCCCCATGCACGCCACGTATGCGAGCCGGAGACCCAGCCAATGACACGCCTCGCACCAAGCAGCGAAGTCCATTGCGCGAAGCAGCTACGTCACCGAGACGTGCCACGTCCGAGGTGTGATTCGTGTTACGTCCGAGCCTCGCTGCCTCACCACCTGCCATTCGCATAAGATCCTCGTGACCCCCTCTGATCCGAGCCTCGCAGATGCTATGTGGAGTCTTCTTATCCCTCGATCTGAACCCTGTCACCCTATAAATGGGAAGGCTACGAGCCTTCCCAGGTTGTTTTGAGATTTTGATACCTTTTCACCCTAATTCCATATTTTCACTATTTTGACTTCCCCCGAAGCTCCGATATCAATTTTAGCACCCAAAACACGTCCCGAAGTTCCCGAGAAGCCCGAAAAATTTATCTTTTCGGTTTTGAAGTCGTACCTTCGCAGAGCCCGGTTTTCAATTAAGCTACTAGTTTTCAACATAGAAAGTTATATTTAAAGCCGAAGTGCTGCCCAAATTACTATTTTGACCCCCGGTTAATCAATGTGAGTTCAATATATAGGAACAATTGTATATTATGTGTTATATGTGCTATGTGTTTTTCAGTGTTATTATTCTGAGTTATTATCCCGTGTTATTTTATTCGCTATTTTTATAGCAAAAGTATTACCTTTGACCATGTGATTAGTGAAAGGACTTAGATTCACAATGGTACCGGTACGTAGCATCTGGTCATGTAGAGCATGTCTCCGTAAGAGAATGACTTCTATTCTATTGCATTGGCAAATGGTTAGAGAGGTCTATAAGCCTGAAATCTACCAAGATGTTAATCAGAAATCTTATGTCTTTTGTGTCATTTGGGCAGAATCTTTATTGATGAATATCAAGTATGGAAATTGTTATGTCTCATTGATTGTAAATCTTTGAATCAATTCATTGATTCATATGGAAAGCTTAACACATGATTCACATATGCATTTGTTGTTCCTTATTTTTCTTTGCTTCTGCCATACTGAAGTATATATATGGCATAACGTTATATTGTATCTAATATTGAACTCACTAAGCGTCACCGCCTACCCTATCAATGATTAACAATTGCATGAGATAAGTAATCAGTATGATCTTATACTGTTCGAACATTTAGAATAGTTTGTAATAGTACTTTTGTACTTCAGTTTAGGTTTGTATAAATTACAATATCCTGGGTAGTTATGTAATATATAACACTTTGTAATAGTCGCTTTGTATACAGTAGTTTGTAACCTCTTTATCAATGTAAAATATTGCTTTCATGAATATGCAAGTAGCGTGTTTTGGAGTAATAATATTGTGAAGTATGAAAGTTTGGGTCTTTCAGAATTACAAAAGTTTGGGTCTTTCAATCATGGTACCAGAGCAGTAGTTTGAGTGAACTAAATTCCACAGATTGGTATTTAGATTTAAACTATTGGAAGTTCAATATATGAATAGATTCATTATAAGTATATGGATACAAACCATTAGAAATATTTAAGTAAAATTATTAGGTAATAATAAACCCTAATGTTTTAAAATACAATGTTACTCCGTATTGCAGAGCAATGGCTGAACATGTTAGTAGACATACCCCTAAGGTTGGTGTAGGTCCTCGACCCGAGGAAGTGAATACTCCAGTATCTCCTCGTGAGGAGCAACTCTTGGGTAAACTTACCGGTGTTATTCAACAGACTCTCGAAGAACACAAAAAGAATGGTGATAAGGGAAAAGAGAAAGCAACTGGAGAATCTTCAAAAGGAGAGGTAAAGTGTCCCTCGTTCAAAGATTTCAAGAGTAGTGGTGCTACAGAGTTTTCTGGTGTCCTTAATCCCATAGTTGTTCTAACTTAGATTCAGAACACCAAGAAAGTATTTCGTGTCTCTCATGTGGATAATGAAGACAAGGCTATTTATGCTTCTGCAATGCTCATCGGAGAAGCTTTAGTCTATTGGGAAGCAATATATGAAGCTCTCAACGGGTATGACCAGGAGAATTTATCATGGGAGTTGTTCAAAACTCGTGTGCTATTGTCCTCTAGATATGAGGAGAAGATTGGAGAAGGAATTCCTCGAGCTTAAACAAGGAGGAATAACTGTGAATGAGTATGAAACTCAGTTTAATTAAAGAGAAAGGTTTGCTACAAAGTATTTTCCAACTGAAGACGAGAAAATTCAGTTATTCATGGAGGGACTATGACATGAAATCCATGATTTTGTAGCCAATTCGGATGTTCTGTCATTTGATAAAGCTGTTGAGTATGCTCGAAGGCGTGAGCATGACTTAGAGATATGTGGAGCCACTCTTACTGTTCCAAAGCATCCACATACCTAAAGAACTATTCCAATTTCCACTATTCCACCAGCTCAATCTGTATGAACTGATCCTAGCAAGGAAGCACGGTCTAAGAGTGCTTTTCGTGGCCGCGACATGTCACAATCTTTTTCTATTCAATCGCCTTCATGTTCCATTTATGGAAGGAATCTTCCGGGTCAATGCAAAATAGACAAGGAATTCATTGTCTATTATGGATGTGGAGAAACTGGTCATATAAAGCCAGCTTGCCCAAGGAAGGATGTGACTTGCTATGCATGCGGTATTACAGGCCACAAAAAGTGTTTTTGCCCTACTCTTACCAGCCATGTGACGGGAAGTCAAGCTTCTGTTCAAAAACCGGCAAGAAGTCAAGTCCCTCTTCAACAATCAAAGGGTACTCCAACTAAAAAGGAGGAGGTGCCAAAAGCTAAGGGTCGTGCATTCCAGATTACCTCAGAGGAAGCACGCGAGGACCAGAATGTTGTGAAGGGGTACATTTCTTGTTAATTCTAGACTTGCTCACATCTTATTTGATTCTGGTGCCTCAGAATCTTTTGTATCTTATGAATTTACGCATTCTTTTCAAAATACTTGCTATGCACTCACGCAACCATTTCACGTAGATACTGCGGGAAGTATATCATTACTTGCTGATAAAATCTATAGGGATTGTGTCATAGAAATTAAAGCCTATAATATTCTTGCAAACCTAATCCCTATCTCCTTGCCCAACATCGATATTATTCTCGGCATGGATTGGTTGTCAAAGAACCATGTAGAACTCTTGTGTTATGAAAAGATGGTACGCATTCCAGTTGAAGGGGAAGATCCTATTCATGTCTACGGTGAGCAAAGGATCTTAAAAATAATCTCTTTCCTCAAAGCTCATAAATTTATATCGAAGGGTTGCCCTATCTATTTGGCCTATACATTTAACATCTCAAGAAAGGAGAATAAAACTGTAAATGATGTTCCCATTGTTAACGAATATCCTGATGTTTTCCCCAATGATCTGCTTGGACTTCCTCCGGATAGGCAAGTTGAATTCCGAATTGACCTTGTGCCTAGTGGTGCTCTAATTGCAAATACCGCTTATCATCTTACGCCAGCCGAGATGAAAGAAATGATGATCCAACTACAGTAATTACTTGACAAAGGCTTTATCCGACCGAGTACGTCTCCCTGGGGTGCTCCTGTATTGTTTGTTAAAAAGAAGGATGGATCAATGCGGATGTGCATTGATTATCGTGAGCTGAATAAGGTGACTATCAAGAACAAGTACTCACTACCTCGCATCGATGATTTGTTCGATCAACTTCAGGGTGTTAGCTATTTCTCAAAGATTGATTTGAGGTCTAGCTATCATCAGTTGAAAGTACAAGAGCAGGATGTACTGAAGACTGCTTTTCGTACTCGTTATGGGCATTTCGAATTCCTTTTCATGCCATTCGGTCTGAAAAATGCTCCTGCTGTATTCATGGATATGATGAATCGGGTATGCCACCCAATGCTCGATAAATATGTCATCGTATTCATTGATGATATTCTAATATTTTCAAAGTTTAAAGCTGATCATGTCGTTCATATTCGTGAAATCTTAGAACTTCTTCGAAAGGAGAAACTTTATGCTAAATTCTCGAAATGTGAATTTTGGCATCGCCAAGTTCAATTTCTCAGACATGTGATTACTGGTGATGATGTATCCATAGATCCTACCAAAATCGAAGCCATTCAAAATCGGAAAGTGCCCCGTAATGCTTCCAAAATTCGTAGTTTCATGAGTCTTACGGGTTATTACCGAAGATTCATTAAAGACTTATCTCGTATAGTTATACCTTTCACTAGTCTTACTCGAAAGGAAGCAAATTTCGAATGGGGAGAAGCCCAAGAAAAAGCTTTCTCAACTCTAAAAGATCTTTTGACTCATGCTCCCATCTTATCACTTCCAGAAGGTGATGATGATTTCTCCGTGTATTGCAATGCTTCAAGATTGGGACTCGGTTATGTGTTGATGTAATGTGGTAAAGTGATAGCCTATGCCTCAAGAAAACTGAAAGATTATGAAAAGAATTATCCAATCCATGATCTCGAACTCACTGCAGTGGTATTTGCCCTAAAAATTTGGAGACATTATCTTTTTGGTACAAAATGCCAATTGTTTACCGACCACAACAGTCTCAAGTATATATTCAGCCAGCAAACTCGGAATATGAGACAGCAACGAGCCATGGAGCTGATCAAAGACTACGACTGTGAAATCCTGTACCATCTTGGAAAGGCTAATGTGGTTGCAGATGCACTTAGCAGGAAGGTTTATCGTAATAGTATGTGTTATACTACTACTCACACTACGGTGAAGCTCACTATTCTTGATGAACTAGAGAAATGGCAAGTTAAGGCCTTAAAGCCAGAAAATGTGAAGAATGAAGGAATGGTACATTATGCTGATGTTTTACTTGATGATCTACGGGGTTAAAAAGTATTTAAGAATCGGCTATGGATTCCAAAGATTGGTGGATTAAGACAGAAGATTTTAGATGAAGCTCATAAGTCTAAGTTATCAATACATCATGGTACAAGTAAAATGTAATATGATGTAAGAGCCAATTATTGGTATCATGGATTAAAGAAAGACATTGGACGATATGTGTAGGAATGCTTAGTATGCTTACAAGTCAAAACAGAGCACCAAAAGCCTTACGGAACTCCAAAAATCCTTAGTGTTCCTGTATGGAAATGGGAAGAGCTGTCCATGGATTTTATTACCAAATTTCCAAAGACTGCTAGACAGCATGATAGCATTTGGGTAATCGTCGATTGCCTGACTAATAGTGCACATTTTCTCGCCATGCGTGAAACGGATCTAATGGAGAAATACGCACAAGTATACTTAGATGAAATTGTTGCAAGACATGATGGCCACTAAAGATCATTTTTTTATCACGATACTTGTTTCACTTCTCATTTTTGGGTGAGTATGCAATGCGAATTGGGATCTCGAGTTGCCCTCAGTACAACTTTTCATCCCCAGATAGATGGTCAGATGGAGAGAACAATCCAAACAGGGGAAGATATGCTTCATGCACGTGTCTTGGAGTTCGGTGGTAACTGGGATAAGTATTTACCACTCGTCGAATTTTCATACAATAACAGTTACCACACTTTAATCAAAATGACACCATATGAAGCATTATATGGTCACAAATGTCGTACACCATTATGTTGGCGTGATGTAGGACAGAAGATCCTTGGAGGCCCTGAAATGATTCAAGACACCACCGACAAGATTCAAATCGTACAAGAAAGAATGAAAGCACCAAGATCAACAGAAGTCCTATACAGAAAAGAGAAGACGACCCATAGAATTCCAAGTGGGTGATTTCGTGATGCTGAAGGTATCCCAATGGAAAGGCCTTATGAGATTTCGGAAGAAAGGAAAGTTGAGTCCTAGATTTGTTGGACTTGTCAAAATCATCCAGAGAATTGGAAAGCAAGCATACCGCTTAGAATTATGTGAAGATTTGGCAGGTATTCATGATGTGTTTCATGTGAGGTATCTGTGCACATGCTTGAGCATGTATGATGAAACGTGCCGTTATCCGAGGTGAAATTGGATAATAAGTTAAGATATATCGAAGAGCCTGAAGAGATCGTGAATGAAAGAACAACTAATCTACGTAATAAAGAAGTAGAATTGGTGTTTGTCAAGTGGAAACACCATCGAGGCCCAAACAATACTTGGGAAAATAAGAATTACATAAGAGCAAAATATCTCCATTTATTTTAATCGATGTAATTTTGGGGACGAAATCCTCAAAAGGAGGAGGTATTTGTAACATACACATCTTGAAATCATGTTTTGTAATGAATAATATTATGAAATATTATGTGAATTTGAATGTTGAGTTCTAACAGATGGATTTTACTAGAAATGAAGTAAAACTATGTTTAGAATCACACTGAGAATACTGGAAGTCCTATGAGATTCCAATCAAATATCAAATGGTAAAATTTAACGAAAATATAAATTTTGGAATAAGTAAAATTTTATTATTGAAAATGGTAGATAATCTCGTTAGAAACTTGTAGGCGAAAACCTCGTCGAAATCTGAGTTATAACGAAGAAGTTATGACCAATCGAAGAGCCGCGACAAAATCGATACGACGTCGAATGATGTAAAAAGTGGGTTTTTGATAAACTACTTTTTAGCCTTATTGATCTAAATGAAAATCTTAGTATTCGTTAAACCGAGAAGTTCGATAGAAAGAACGCCAAAATCTGACTTCGTATGAGGAAGTTAAGATTTTTCTAAGTTTCGGAATAGCAGTAACAGCTAAAAACTCAAATTTTAGATCGAGCGATATTTATCCGATACAACCTAAACGAGAATCGAAGGTCTCATCATTTGTAGTACAACGATAAAAAGTCTGACGAAAACGGATGTCGGATGAAGAAGTTATGAATTTTTAATGGATTTCCCTATCCCGGTCTGTTAAAAATAATAATATTAAAAATAAAGTGAAAATTAGGAGACGAAGCCTAAACGAAAGTTGTAGATTAAATTCCCGCCTACGCGTGCATATAAAGAACGTAAAAAACGGAGCCCATATGCGAATGTTATGGGCAGTTTAGGTTATATCCTGGGTAGTTATGTAATATATAACAATTTGTAATAGTCAGTTTGTATCCAGTAGTTTGTAACCTCTTTATCAATGTAAAATATTGCTTTTATGAATATGCAAGCAGCATATTTTTGAGTAATAATATTGTGAAGTATGAAAGTTTGGGTCTTTCAGAATTACAAAAGTTGGGGTCTTTCAACCACCCACTACCACCTCGGGTAGTGGTGGTCAACGGCGGCACACAGCGGCTTGTGGCGGTGGCCACCACCTCACGGTGGTGGTTAGGATTCTAGTCCAATCGAGTCCAAGCATCCTAAAAATAATCCAAACACATGCAAAGCACACCGCCACCCAACACGGTAGCCGGTGGCGGCTGGAGGCAGCAGCCACCACCTTACGTTGGTGGTTTTGAATTTTCTCTTCCTTATTTCATTTGCAATTAAAATATACAATGCTTTAACCCAAAAAAACACATACAGTAATAGATAAACACACACAACCACCCTTTTTGTGCCCAACGGTGGTAGATTGTGGGAGCCACCACCTCACGTTGGTGGTGGTGGCTTCCTCATGAAATCCGGCCATGCAACACCCAAATACTCATACATAGTTGCAACACACGGACCGAAACACACCAAAACGGCCTCCTCGGGGTGGCGGATGATGACCGTAGAAGTGGGAGATGAACTAGACGAAGACGGTGGTCATGATTGTGTGAATCACCGAAGATCCGAGACGAAAGAATGAAGCAAGTAATAGTAAAAACAGCGATGGTGGAAGGCATCCACTCAGTCTTCGTTTTCTTCACGGAGGCGGGCAGCAACGACTGCCTCTAATCGTTTAAGGCCTCGCATTGGCGGTTCCTAACTCATCCTCTGTGTGCGACGGTTCTTCATAGGTTGTTCACGACTTTTCCGAAAGCGAGGTTGTAGTGGTGGTGCTCGGACTCGACTAGAGTTGGCTTCTTGTTGGTGCCTTTAAAGTTCATACTTTGGTTATGAACTTCAAGCTTAAGACTTAAGAGTTATGAACTTCAAGCTTAAGACTTAAGAGTTGTAGACTACCATCTACATAGAGTTGGCTTCTTGTTGGTGTCTTTAAAGTTCATTATTCTTCATCAACTTTCAAGCCTCCAAGAGGATCTAAAAAAATACAATGGTTGTTATTTGTTCTTCTTCTACTTTGGTTGTGTTTGTTTTCTTTCCAAACTTTCCAAAATAATCCTTGGTGGGTTTAACTTGTTTATGTTATTCAAAAAAATGATCAAGTCTTCCGTTAACAAATATCATGTTTTTGAAATTAATTTTTGAATAAAAACCCAACAATTTGTATCAGAGCCACGTTGAAAGTTTGGTTAGATTTTTTGATTTTTTGAATTCTTAGTTTTTGGAGAATATGGATAACTTGGTTTTCTATAAAACCAAGTTCATATGTATTTTCTATGACAACTTTATAATTGTTATTTTATGTGACAAAAGTTTTCATGCATCTTTTGTCATTTGAAGTTGTCTTAGAAAAAGAAATGTTGTTTCATGTTTATGTTGATATATATGATATGCATAAACTAGCCAAAGACCATTGTGTTTATTGTGTTGTTGTGTTGGTTGTTTTATAAAAATAGTTGTAATAATTTATTCATTCATATGGTATGTAATAAATTAAATAGATTAGTTTTCGTAGTTTATTTTTGTTAGCAATATATTAGTTGTTAGAAATAATTTATTTGTACAAAAATGTAACAACAAATGAAGTTGGGCCATTATTCCAAGACCAAAGTGCAATTTTCGCAAGTATAAGGTGTGCAAAATTTGCAGTGATAGTTTGCAAACTATCGCTAAATGGTGTTGCTGTTGTTGGCAGATTTCTCAAAGGGTTGTTGAGCATTTGCGACACTTAGTGCAGCACTTTCTGAAAGTGTTACATATTGCTGAAATATTGCTTTAAAGAAGTTTTTTCAACCTTTAGCAAGCAATGAGTGTATTATCAAGTGGGAGCTTCTACAACAACATTACAAGAAGTTTTTTTACCCTTAATATGTCCCTTTAGGAATGGACTCGACATTTTTTGTGTTGGCTCACAAAAAAAATGTCATTAGTTGGTTATGTTTATGCACATTTATATGTATGTTTGTTTCTGTTGTTTATTTTATGCAATTACTATGTGTGGTTGATAAATTAGTTTTTTCACATGCTAAGCTAATTTTGGACAAAATAAACATCACACGGATTTTGATTTTCAAAATTTATAATGTAGACATAAGTTATAACAACTTATTGTTTTAAAATGAAATTCGGTTTTATAAAAACGTTAATCGCATCAAATCTTGAAATACTCAAATATAAGTTTTAAAATGATGATGTTTATAACTTATACAAACTCCAAACATATAAGTAATAAAACGAAGTTTTATTAAAGATATAAAATGTTCAAATGCACTCTAACTTAATATCGGTTATTAAATATAAATCCCGTTAAACTATATAAAAACTAGCTTTTATATAAAACATTTAAAAGTGATTTTCTTTTGAAAATTGGTACCATGGTTTATTATATGCATGTAATAACCATGATATCATAAGGTTTCAAAACTAGAATTATAAAACATATAAAAACGCCTTTTTTACAAACCTCAAATTTATGTAATCCGTTTTGAAGAGTACTTGTATATCTCTTGTATGCATTAGCAGGATAAAGGATACCTAACCGCTTTGTGTTGTCTTTAGATTGCCCGGGTGTATTCGCGATACCAAGTTATTTCAAATTGATGATTTGTGTGAAAATCTTTTGTGATAAAGGATATGTAAGTAAGAGAGTTCCAAGGCATAGATGGGATCAAACATGTCTAATTAAATTTGTTATTAGTGATCCCATAAATCTAGGAATTATATAGTAAGATATAACTGATAATCGATATCTACGGGGTTGGATTCAATTAGATGGGATAAAGGATTAATAACCATTTATTTTTTTTGCAACTTAGATCATAGAATTTGATCATTATTGTTTTTTGGAAACTAAAAGGGTGTTAATTATCAAAGAGTTTAAAATTGAAAATACTAAATGAATTTTTGTTAAAATTTTGTAGTTAAATAATCCATACTCATAACCATGAATTGACATTTTTTAATGACTTAATGAAACAATAACTTTCGATAGATACAACTTCAATAAATGGGTTCTTGTTTTAAGAGACAATCTCGTGAGAGATATAAAATTGTATACACTTAAATGTCCTAGTCCTAAACTATTTACTTTAAGCAATAAGCCTGAACATGATACCTAGTAAATGCATCACTATGATTCTAAAGATGTTTCTAACATCAAAATTGAAATAGTTCAAGGCTCAAAAGAGTCACCTTGTGTGATCTAGGAAGCCCATGTTCTATGGACTGGACACCTTAAGTCTAAGGTATCCAATAAGGCACACATAGACGGATCTTGTTTCTTTTGTGGAGAAACTGAACACTGGAAGAGGCTCTGCTCCTCTTATCTAGAAGGAAAGTCTGGACGATACTAGAACTTCAGTTATCTACTAGATAGAACTCATTCTTTTCAGGTAAGAATTAGGTACTTGATACTTATATGTTAATCTAATATTTAGAATTGGCTTGTAGATATTTAGTGTATGTTTTAATTTAGCTTGCCTAAATATATGTCTTGGTTTAATTTATGAATGAATGACTATTTACTTCAATCGTTTTTCACAACATCACCTTCATATTTAGAAGTCATTAAAATTCTATTTATGAGATTGGATCTCTTAATAAGATTTATAAAGTAATATCAATGCTTCATAAATAACAAGTTATATATCCAAAATGTTTTGAATTAAACTTGTTTTAAATCAAACTCATCTTTTACATTGTTATCTTTATTATATAAATGACATTCACATATTCCAACTTCAAGTAAGGGATTGTTGAAGGCAAATAATGTAGTTTATTTGACATACATAAATCTTATATATATATATATATATATATATATATATATATATATATTTGACACACACACACACACACACACATATATATATATATATATATATATATATATATATATATATAGTATTCCTAATGATATTTTCATTAAGTAATAGAGATAATAAATTATTAAGGGATTATACACTATGGTGTATGACTTCCTTTCTAATGAATGTCTAAGATTTAACAAAATATACCAAATCAAAAATATTAAAAACTATAGTAGTTATAAATAATATTTTACATGTTAAAACATAATTTTGAAATCTTTGTTTAAGTTTTAAAGTTAACATATAAACCAGTGAAGACTATCTAAAGCCTTAATGATATTGAAGGGTAAATTAAATCTTACTTAGTATGATTTACTTTCCAATCGGTAGAAATGTCATCCTTTTTATTTCCTTGGGATAATGCCTATAACACTATCAATTTTACCTTGAGTAAAAATACCAAATAGAAAGTAGATATAACATTTTCTTCTTAAAATTTTGTATAGAAAGTGTAACATCCTGCTCCGAATCGATTCCTAATCTGAGGTTGTGGTCTAAAGATTGGTCATCATAAGGATTATGGATTTTTAAAAAGGTAAGCTCTTGGCCCATTTGGATGTGGGTGATGTATTAGAAGTGATATGGGTGATTGATTCGTATTTTGGAGTCTAGGGTTATTTCGGTAAAGCGTCAGTTCGGGTTTTTATGGAAAAAGGATTCTCGTTTGGAGGGTCTTAAGAAAGGTTTGAGTTGTTAGAAGTGTAGGGTTCTCGTTACCTTTATGTTGATATAAGGATCGCCGGAATCGTGCTTATAACAAAGAAGTTATGGTATTCGGAACTTTCGAGGGTTTCAGGCTTAGCAGAGTATGTGGGGTGTACTCAAAGTGTACGCGGGGGGTACTAGTGAAAATGGAAGTATGTTAAGCGTACCTTTGAGTACGTTGGGCGTACGAACCAGGATGGTCGTGAATATTATTCGGAGTACGCTGATTTGTACCAAAATTACGTTGGATGTATGCCAGTCTGATCAGAACCCTATTTTAGGGTCTTGGACCTTATTTAAGATCCATATCCCATAACCTAACCCCAATATCTTCAGCCTCCACCCTTTAAAACCCTAGAAATCATCATATATCATTCATGGTGACATTTTGAGCTTATGGAGTCCATTTTTGGGATGTTTGGCCCATTTTCAAGAAGATGGAACTTGTTGCAAATATGGGAATTAAGGAGGTCCTTATGGATCTGGCTTTTAGGACTCATTCTCAGCTTGATGAAGGTATAAATCTTTGAACTTGATCATTCATCTCTTAGATCTACCATTTTTGAGTTTTGGTTAATTTGGTCCCTAGGAAGAAGCTTTATGGTTCAAATCTGATTCTTAGACTTAGGGTTGCCACTCTCAGTGTTAAATGAGTCCTTAACGAATAAAGTTGTCGTCTTGGAGGTCTTAATGGGTTCATGCATGAGTTTAGACTATTTTCATGGAAGTAGTTTATCATTTTTGGAGTTTGAGCTTATTTGGGACATGCAAAGTCACAAAGTCCATGACTTTATGGATTTAGACGTTATAAGGAACTCAGATCCGTGGTTTGGGCTTATGGCTTAAGGTATTAAGTGCTTAGTAGCCATTTGTGCATGATTGACTTGTAGGATGCACGTAGCAGTAGGTACGTAGCACCTACTAACCAAACCCTAGTACGCTAAGCGTACTGAAGGGGTACGCTGAGCGTACACACTCTAAAGGATTTTGGGCTTCTTGTGGGCTGTGAGCCTTTCTGGGCCTTGACCAGTTTTGGGCATGGACTTGGGTTGGATTGGTGGACCAAGTTATCTGTTTTGGGCCATGGTTGCTATGTTGGGCCTTATTGGGCCATATGGCCCATTTAGATAGTTTTGGACATAGACTTTAGGGCCATTGTGAAATGTTTTGGGCTAAGAAGGTGTTTGGACCTTGGGTCGGGGTTCAATAAGTCGTATGGGCCCAATTTGGAAAATTGGGCCATTAATGAGCCTTTATGGATTTTATGGTTTTGCACTTTGTGTTTTTGGGCCCTGTTGGGCCATCAGGTTTTGGGGTTCATATTTAGTTGTGGACTATTAGGTTTGGGGCCAATTTGGAAAATTGGGCCAATAGTGGATTAATTGGCCTTTGGGGACTTTCAGATTATAGCTTGGGCCAAAGTTTTGGTCTTTTACCCCGGGGATGAAGTTATAGTTATGGATTAGAACCCAATTGCTAATTAGGTATATTGATTGATTGACAGTGACAGCTCAGGAATTTGGTGGGGTAGCATCTATGGATGTTATTCGAGAAGTTTATGCATTCGTGGTGAGTCTTCTCACCATACCAATTTTCTAAGGCACCAAGGTGGCCCATTTTATGTTATGTGGTACACTAGCTATAGTAGGGATATGTGGTATGATATTTAGCTGTATGCTAAGTGATATGCTAGTGATTATATGATATGTGGTATGTTAGTTGTCTTTGTGATACTTGCATGGAAGACCCCGGGGGGAGCTCATGGCATTGGATGTAAGACCATGTGTGGTAGCCCATGGCATTCCTAGGTAAAGACCATGTGGGGTAGCCCATGGAATTGAATGTAAGACCATGTGGGGTAGCCAATGATATTCCTAGGTAAAGACCAGGTAGGGTAGCCCATGAAATTCCTAGGTAAAGGTCGTGTGGGGTAGCCCATGACATTCCTAGGTAAAGGCCATGTGGCGTAGCCCATGACATCCTTACAGGTTTATGTATGCATGGCTTATGTGATATATGTAGCTTTTATAGCTAATATGGTATGTGTTATGTGGATTGTGTGGGCTATGCTCTGGAAGAATCACTAAGCTTTGTGCTTACGGTTTACAGTTTTAGTTTTAGATATCATCGATTTGGAAATTAAGAGCTCAGATTGATTGCAGTGCACACACCTATGATTTCTGCAATGAATGATTTTGGGATGGACTCTAATAAATGTTTTACTTATTGATGATTTGAAATGTTTGAAATTAATGGTATCAATGTTTTAGCTATATTAATAATAAAATTTTTACCCTTGATTTTTTGGTCGTTACAAGTTGGTATCAGAGCCTTGGTTTGAGCGATTCAGACATACTTTCGGGTGTGTCTGAACTCAAAGAATAGAAAGAGTGTCGTTCATGCAATCAGCCGAACTCAAGTAAGTTTCCCCATAATACCCACATTTCTTATATGTTATGATTTGATTATGAATCTATGAATTGCATGCTAGTTAGGGCTAGGGGAGATGCATGTACATGTTATATGAGCTGGTAGACTTACATGTTAGTGCTGAGTAGTCAACAATAGGTTGGCCTAATATGTGGTGCTGGTAGCCATGAGGATATTGGATGTCAAGCTGGAATGAGAATGATAATTGGTATTTGTAACTGCAATGTGTATGTTCTGAAAATTGTATACGGTTAGGATCTTATAGCATTAGAATGATTGAATTCGGCTTATTTCTTGCTCCTTTTCTGGTTTTGGTCCTAGGTTGTTGTCTATTATTCGACAGTCTATTATCATTTGCATGCATAAGGCAGACGACAGCGAGGATGGATGGATGTCGACAACATTGGTGGTGGTGTGTGAGCCGAATGTTTTATGATAGTTCATAGGATGGAGACTACCTTAGGGTAAGCCTAGGATGAGATTAGCGACAAGTATTACCTGCTTGCGGGATGTATGTGTAGATAGACTGGCTTGTCTAGTGTATGCTAGTTGGATTTACCGGTTACCAGAATGTTGCTTGCTTTGTGCTTTGTAGGACTCTTATTAATGTGAGTTAGCTATTAAATGAATATGCTAAGTCACAAATAGCACAAAATGGATAATCTCACAGTGATAGACTTGACCCTCTTACGCAGCTCTTGTATGAGTCCAACCGTTCTAGGGATAAGACTTTCACTTGAAGGATTATCTGATCTCTGCTACATGTGGTTATATTCTTGAGGTAGCTAGTTGACATTAATGAGAATCCTTCAGCATTTGAGGGTAGGGTGAGGTTGGGGACCTAGGAATGCCTAGGATATGCTCCAGTGAGCTTAGTGGGACGGTTCGATGAAGTTAGGAACCTAGGTTGGAGCCTAGGAGGTGCTACGGTAGAGATCGTCTTGCTGTTTAGCAAACATTTGGTATACTAGTGGAGTAAGTGACTTAGAGGATTTGGGAGATTACTGAGGAAAGTATGGGTAAGTATGGAAGGTAGTATTGGGCCCGTACTATGTTGGATTAGGATTCTAAGTTGATAACTATTTTTGGAATGTACTTGACCCGATTAGCATGGTCCTTTTGGGTTGCATGGCATCATGCATATGGATATACTAAATGAGAGAAATAACACTTAAGGTTTATTAATATATTATAAGTTCTAATATATAAATAATATTATTTAATTAGTATTGATCAAGAATTAATTTGGAATTAATTAAGTGATCAAAAGAAGACTAATGAAATATATGGGTTGATTGTGTAAATCATCCATACTTATATATTGGGCTAATGCTTCATGGATTATCAAGTTGGGCTAAAACCCATAGGATGCTTCATGGATGCTCCATGGTATTTATAGAACCCATGGGTCATGGAAATGAAAAGTCATGACAATTAGGGTTTACATGGTGTAACCCTAATTGTAACACACTATATAAGCTTCATGTTCTTCACCAAAATCGGCGACTAAGAGAACAAGTGAGGGCTAGCCGATTTCTAAGTGTTCTTCATTTCTCTCTAAGTTATTCCAAGTTCATTTGGTGTTGTGTGAGACATTTGAGGCATCACACTTCAGGTGCTAGGCTCACAAGGTTTTCAAGGAATCCAAACTACTACAAGGCATGCTTTCTTGCTTACTTTTATGTTTAAAAGTTCCCCATGTATGCTAGATAGGTTATAAACCTTAGAAAAACATTTTTTTTATGTATCATAGATAAAACATAGATCCAAGGTTTCTAGGGTTTCATGTACACCATATGAGTTTTAGAATGCTCAAAACCCTTTATACTATTGAAAGCATAGGTCCCATACTCAAATTGGTAAGAGTCTTGGAGAATCCGAGAAGCTTATGGGAAGGAGAATTTTTGGTTATGCTTGGACCATGGGAATAGCTGCTATGCCAAATAAGGATGAGAACATATGGGGAAGACCAGGGTTGGACCCTCCTCTGGTGGTGAGCCATTTAGTTGAAGGACTGACATGATTTTAAGTTCACCTTGGATCTCTTGTATCATGCGGCAAGGATTAATTGTGAGTTCTAGTGCACTTTTGGGATTAGAGACTATGTCTTGGGGGTAGTTATAGCCCAGTTTAGGGCAGAGATTGCTTCAGCTACTGCAGTTCAGCCGTGGACGAATGAGCTGGTTAGTGTGCGAGGGTGCTAGACCCTGAATGATATGATTTCTATAGCTCGAGAGAAAGGACTGATTTGGAGCACATTCGGAAGAGGGGACCAGATCAGGTGTATATATTGGAGGGTCCCGAAAGAGACCCTAGATTTCATATCAGTTTTCGAGAGACCATCAAGGCCGGATACAGTGCAGCACGAGAGGGAAATCGTACGTTGGAGTTGTCGCTCCAGGACTATGGGTTGCTACAAGCATAGCCGGATTTATTGCGTCAACAAGTGATATTACGAGTGGGTTTTCGATTTAGGGTGTGTTTGATCCGATGGATCGGCGGTGAGGTAACTCGTAGCATTTGCTGATCCTAAGGCAACGGTAAGATGGTGGTAAATTTGTATTTGCCTTCGGAATTCTTTGGTGAAAGGGTGCCTTAGGGAGGGTGATTAGATCATCCAATTGGTTATGAATACAAGAGTATTCTTCAGTATTTCCAAAGGTGAGTGGTCATTGTGTTGGGGAAACTATGGGGTGCATGTGTTGTTGGCACAGGATTTGGGTGGTTCATGCAGATTGATGAAAATGGATCGAAGATTGATAAGGAATAAGAGTTGAAAGAGCATCGTCGATTCCAAGTGGGGGAGAAACAAGTGGTTGTTTAGGATTATGTTATGTTGATGAGAGTTCAGGATACTCTCGATTGTCGGTTGACATCACTTTTATTATGCATAGTGAGCAATGGGAATCTATAGGTGCAACCCGAACTCCAGATGGGATACATGAATCGGCTCAATAGGTGCAACGATGTGATAGTGGAGTGTGGAAAGGCCATGAGTGGTAAGCATGATTAGAGGGAAGTAGTGCTAGGCTGCAATAGGTTCGTAGCATTCATCGGTCCGAATCAGACTGTTTATGTGATGGTCACAAGCACGAATGGGAGATCAGCTTGTGCTTTGGGCACACCATCCAGGGTCGTTAGGGAATTATTCTCTTTCTTGGGATTGAGGATCTTCGGTGTCCGTGGGCAAGCTTGGGTAATTATGGAAATTCGGGATAGAACTAGTAGAGATGGTGGGGTCAAGGGTTTGGATCTTGAGTTGCAGGATCATGCGTATGAGTAGTACATGTCTCAGTATGGCTATGATAGGGTAGCCTCAATATTTTATCTCTTGGGAACCTGGTGGTTGGACCAGATGCGAGACTGGTAGTCTCAGGGATTGACTTAAGGGTAGTTATTTATCGGTCAAGTAAGGGACTTCGGGAAGTTGTGGTGCATTATGCAAATGCAGATTCAGGGATCTCGGGGTAGGAGCAGCGTATTGATTTGGTTTCAGCTAAAGACCCCGAATCTGAGTTTGTGTGTGTTCAGTGTGAGATTTTTATCCCAGTGGAATAAGGATTGAGATATTTATGCATTGAGGGCATCAATCCCAGGGTTCAAGGGTAATGGATGGGTTGGTTTGATGTTAGTTTAAGATATTGTGATGTGTCTCAGGTGGCTCTATCTACAATAGAGCCACGACATGTTGGAATCAGGAAACGGTAGATCAAAGGAGACAATGTATGATATTTGGCTACAATTTTCCTGGTCGTATTCACCTTCTTGCATCGGATTCAGTGGTGATAGGTTGTCAGCCTATCATGATTGGATGCATCACATGCATTGAAGGTGCCACGAGTGGCGGTATGGATAGGGTAGTTATTGTTAGACCATGTACCCTTTGGAGGTCGCATGGGACTACTGCATGTGTTTTTGGCTTAGCAATCGGGTAAATGTCCGGTGTTTCGGACAGTTAGGAGACAAGTTGGGACCAGGTAGATCCCGAATGTTTTTCCGAGAAGCAGCTATATGACAGCAAGAGGGGTTGGAGTGACTTCAGTAATTTGGGGTCCGTGTGTGGAATTGATTGTTATTCGGTAGCCGCAGTTGACCAATGATTTTGTTCTTTTGGAAGCCTCAAGGTATTACTGGTGAAAAGTATTCTGTTTAGGCTGGTTTTCTTATGGAACAAATTCAATGATGGTTTGTGTGGGCAGTTTTCGGGAAGCTAGGTCAATTTTAAGTTTCGAGTTTCGTAAGGATAGACGTGGATCTATTCTAGAAGGTTTCAAGATTCGTCACTTTTCGGGTTGGTAAGTCCTTTTAGGGTTGGTATCAGGTTGCATTTTGATGGTTGTATTTATTCCAGACTGTGGAGGTATGGACTAGATTGTTGGATGTGCTGGGAAGGTAAGGACAGATTTCGAGGATGAAATCTAATTCAAGTGGGGGACAGTTGTAACTTCTTGTTCTGAATCGATTCCTAGTCTGAGGCTGTGGTCCGAAGATCGGTCATCATAAGGATGATGGATTTTGAAAAAGGTAATATCTAGGCCCATTTGGGTGCGGGTGATGTATTAGAAGTGATCTGGATTTTCGGTTCATATTTTGGAGCGTACGGGTATTTTAGTAAAGTGTCAGTTTGGGCTTTTGTAGAAAATGGATTCTCATTATAAAGGTCTTAAGAAATATTTGAATTTTTAGAAGTTTAGGGCTTCTCGTTACCTCTCTGTTGATATAATGATCGTCGGAATCGGGCTTATAACGAAGAAGTTATGGTCTTCGGAAGTTTTGAGGGTTTCAAGCTTAGCCGAGTACGCGGGTGTCCACAAACTGTACGTGCGGTGTACTATTGAAAAAGGAAGTACGATGGGCATACCTTGGAGTACGTTGGGCGTACTGACCAGGATGGCTGTGAATGCTCTTCAGAGTACACTAGGCATACCAGAATTACATTGGGCGTACGCCAGTCAGATCAGAACCCTATTTTAGGGACTTGGACCCTATTTAAGCTCCTTATCTCATAACATAACCCTAATAGCTTCATCCTCCACCCTCTAAAACCCTAGAAGTCATCATATATCATTCATGGTGACATTTTTAGCTTATGTAGTCCCATTTTTGGATGTTTGGTCCATTTTCAAGAAGATAGAACTTGTTGCAAAGATAGGAATCAAGGAGGAGCTTATGGATCTGGCTTTTAGGACTCATTCTCAGCTTGATGAAGGTATAAATCTTTGAACTTGATCTTTCATCTCTTAGATCTACCATTTTTTATTTTTGGTTAATTTTTGGTCCCAATGAAGAAGCTTTATGGTTCAAATCCGATTGTTAGACTTAGGGTTGCCACTCTTAGTGTTAAATTAGTCCCTGAGGCGGAAATTTTCCATCTTGGAGGTCTTGATGGGTTTATGCATGAGTTAAGACCATTTTCATGGATGTAGATTATCATTTTTGGAGTTTGAGCATATGTGGGACATGTAAAGTCACCAATTCAGTGACTTTATGGATTTAGACGTTATGAGGAACTCAAATCTATGGTTTTGACTTATGGCTTAAGGTATTAAGTGCTTAATAGCCATTTATGCATGACTAACTTGTATGTTGCGCGTAGCAGCAGGTACGCAGTGCGTACTTGTTGGGTTATGAGCATTCTAACACTCCTAAATGTACATGCAACCCTAAATACCTTGGATCTATGTTTTCTCTATTATACATGCAAATATGAATATTCCAAGGTTTTACCCTTACTAGCATACAATCTTTTGATACTTGAATAATAAACTAGATAGAAATATATACCTTCTTGATGTAGCTTAACTCAATGAAGCTCGAGAGCCTAGTGCCCTAAGTATGACACCTCAAATGGTTCACACAGCAACAAATGAACATGGAAGAACTTATTGAGAAATGATACACCTCATGAAATCGCTTAGCCCTCACCATTCCTTCATAGTCTCTCATGGTGTCCGATTTTGACAAGAATAAGATGCTTATATAGTGTGTCGCAATTAGGGTTACACCATGTAAACCCAAAATGTCATGACCTTTCATTTCCATGATCCATGGGTACAAAAACATTCTGGAGCATCCTATGGGTTTTAGCCCAACTTGATAATCTATGGAGCATTAACCCACTATACAAGTATGGATGATTTACACAATCAACCCATATATTTAATTAGTCTCCTTTTGATCACTTAATTAATTCTTGATCGATACTAATTAAATAATCTTATTAATATATTAGATATTAATAAATTACCAAACCTTAAGTGTTATTTCTCTCATTTTAGTCTACCCAAATGCATGATGCCATGCAACCCAAATGGATGATGCCGAGTCGGGTCAAGTACATACCAAATATAGTTATGGACTTAGACACTAATCCAACAGTACCGACCAAACCCTAGTCGCTAAGCGCATTGAAGGGGCACACTGAGCGTACACACTCAGAAGGATTTTGGGCTTCTTTTGGGCTGTATGCCTTTCTGGGCCTTGACAAGTTTTGGGCCTGGTCTTGGGTTGGATTGATGGACCAATTTATCTGTTTTGGGCCATGGTTGTTATGGTTAGGCCTTATTGGTCCATATGGCCCATTTAGATAGTTTTGGACGTAGACTTTAGGCTCCTTGGTAAGGATAGACTTTTGGGTCATTGTGAAAGGTTTTGGGCTAAGAAGGTGTTTGGACCTTGGGTTGGGGTTCAATAAGGAGTATGGGCCTAATTTGGAAAATTAGGCGATTAATGAGCCTTTATGGATTTTATGGTTTTGGACTTTGTGTTTTTGGGCCTTGTTGGGCCATTAGGTTTTGGGGTTCATATTTAGTTGTGGACTATTAGGTTTGGGCCCAATTTGGAAAATTGGGCCAATAGTGGATTAATTGGCCTTTGGGGACATTCGGATTATAACTTGCGCCAATTTTTGGTCAAGGAATAGAATAGGGGTATAATGGTCATTTACCCCAGGTATGAAGTTATAGTTATGGATTAGAACCCAATTGCTAATTAGGTATATTGATTGATTGATAGTGACAGCTTGGGAAGCTAGTGGGGCAGCAGCTAAGGATGTCATTCGGGAAGTTTCTACGTTCGAGGTGAGTCTTCTCACAATACCAATGAGTGTAAGGCACTAGGTCCTGACCATTTTATGTTATGCGGTACACTAGCTGTAGTAGGGATATGTGGTATGATAGTTAGCTTTATGCTAAGTGGTATGCTAGTGATTATATGATATGTGGTATGCTAGTTGTCTTTGTGATACTTGCATGGAAGACCCCGGGGGGAGCCCATGGCATTAGATATAAGACCATGTGGGGTAGCCCATGGCATTCCTAGGTAAAGACCATATGGGGTAGCCTACTACATTGGATGTAAGACCATGTAGGGTAGCCCATGGCATTCCTAGGTAAAGACTATGTGGGGTAGCCCATGGCATTGGATGTAACACCATGTGGGGTAGCCCATGGCATTCCTTGGTAAACACCATGTGAGGTAGTCCATGGCATCCTTACATGTTTATGTTTACTTGTCTGATGTGATTTATGTAGCTTTTATAGCTAATATGGTATGTTTTATGTGGATTGGGTGGGGTAGGCAGTGTGGGACTCACTAAGCTTTTTGCTTACGGTTTACAGTTTTGGTTTCAGCTATCATCGATTTGAAAATGAAGAGCTCGGATTGGTCGTAGTGTACACACCCATGATTTCTGCAATGAATGATTTTGGGATGAACTCTAATAAATTTTTTACTCAACGATGATTTGAAATGTTTGAAATAAATGGTATCAATGTTTTAGCTATATTAATAATGAATTTTTTACCCTTCATTTTTGGGTCGTTACAAAACGGCTTCATCTTTATTCTAACACTCGGTTTCAGATTTGCTTTGTTGCTAGGGCTGCGACCCAGTCATCAGTTGTCATGAGGCTTATGGCTTTGCGAAAGGAAGGATTTAGCCCACTTCATGTGTAGTTTCCATGGTATAAGTGATCCATGTATTCGATTCTATCTTCGGAAGCCAAGGGTATGACTGTAATTGAATATCTTGGTCTTTTATGGGTTTAGGGTTTTGTTCAGGAGGTTTTAAGGTTTGGGTGTTTTGTTATGAATGTAGGGCTTCTCGCCACCTTTTTGTGGATATAAGGTTCGTTGGAAATGGACCTAGCATGAGGGACTTATGATACTTCAAATTTATTGGCACATGGTTGCAGGCGTGTGAGTACGCCCAGCGTAGGAATGGAAAAGTGGAAAGCGGGCTTCGTAGTTTTACGCCAAACAAACAGGAAGTACACCCAGTGTACGTTCAGGATCCCCAAACCCTAATTTTAAGGGTTGGTTCATGATTTAAGCACCTTAGGTCCCATGTGTGAGCCTCTCTTTCATCTTCTAGTGTCTTAAACCCTAAATCTTGACCTATAGCTTCATCTAAGAGTGTTGTGAGCTTTGTATGTGCATTTTTGGTGGATTTAAGTGTATTTCAAGAAGTGGTGGCTTAGTCCAAGGAAAGGCTTGTGCATCAGGACTCTTTTCTTCATTTTCAGCTCATTTAAGGTAAAAAGTTCTTGGCTTGATCATTAGAAGTTGAGATCTATGATTTTATGGTTTTTGGTCCATTTTTGACCTCATGAGCAAGATCTTGTGGTTGGACACCATTTCAAAAGCTTTGAGTTGCCACTCTTGGCGGATTTAAGGTTATAAGTTCATAAAAATTCTTGCTTGATGCTTATATATGGTTCATGCATGTTCTTGTTTGGTTTTAATGGATTAAAAAGGTTATTGGGTTTCTCTGAGTCCTGTAAATGCTTAAAGGTTTCAACTATATGCATTAGGAGCTTAGTTGGAAAGTATTCTGAGGTTATTATGGAAGGACTTAGCGGATTAAGTCATGAAATAAATTTTGGAGAGTTTGTAAGTACACCTCGCATAAAAGCAAGTATACCCCACGTAATGAAGTCTTCATGGTACGCCTTGCGTACAAGTGTACGCCCAGTGTAATGGCCCAATATCATATTAGGCTTGGTTGTAATCTTGGACCTTAAGAGTTGGACTACTACATGGATGAATTGTTTTTGGAATTGGGTTTCTTCTTGGACAAGAAATTTTTAGGCATTTGGGGTAAGGCCTATCTGGGTTGGGCCCAATTTGGAAAATTGGGCCATTAATGGGCTTTTATGAATCTCTTACTTTTGAGCCATGTTGATTTTGGGCTTGGGCCTTGGTTGTGAGTATTGATGGGTCAGGGGTAAAATGGTTATTTTACCCCAAGCTTGGATTATGGATCTAGGTTTGGAATTCAATTGCTAATTGGGTGATATTTTGGTATTAATAGCTCGGGGAGTCAGCTGAGTTGCAGCTAGGGATTTCTTGCAGTAGACTTCAGCATTTGAAGTGAGTCTCCTCACTGTGTTTAGCGGGTCGAAGGCACCAATGTCAGACCATGTTTATTATTGGACCCGTACTACTAAAAGCATAGGATCCATACTCGAATTAGTGAGAGTCATGGAGAATCTAAGAAGCTTGTGGGAGAAGGATCCTTAGTTATGTTTAGATCCTTGGCATGTCGTATTTCAGTTGGAGATGAGCGCTTAGGGAGGTGGTTTTGGTTTTGGTCTTGGTTCTATTCGGGTTCTGGCTCAGGTGTGTATGCAGAGCTGATTAGCGAGCGGTTGTTGGAGTTCATCTCATATGATATTTCTCACTATGTTTCGGAGGTTTTGGATGAGCGCTTGGGTGCGCTCCATACGGAGGTTATGACTATCATAGGAGCTTGCACTCTGTCCTATCGAGAGTTCCGTGTTTGAGGAACTCATGTGGGCTATGGGGAGAGCGAACCATGGTCAGTAAGAGGTGGTTAGCAGATGTGGCTAACGTGTTTAGGACGAGTTTCTACCCCGAGGAGGCGAAGGTCAGATTTCCTTCCTTCCTGTTGAAGGATCGGGAACATGATTGGTGGGAAGGGGTTGGTAGTGAGTTGGGTGATGATGATGTTAATACTATTTCATTGGAATACTTATGACCAGCATTCGAGAGTTCAGTAGGGTCGACGTCAGTGCATCACATGTGGGAAACGAAATGATGGAGTTTGTCATTCCAGTGGTATGGGTTGCTACAAGTGTGGCAGGGTTGATCATGTCAGCAGGGATTGTCCTCAAGGGGAAACCCCATTATGTTTTCACTAGAATCAGGTGGGCACAAGAAGACCGATTATCCAATGTTGAGGGGGGGAGCAGTGAGTGCACCTACTCCAGCTACTTTGAGGATCACTGTTGGACAACAGAGTATGACAGGAGCCCCAGCAATGAGGAGTCAGACTTTGCAGTGATAGTTAGAGGAGATCGGGACTCCAACAGGAAATGTTGCGGGTATGTATCTTTTGCTTCTTTTTGGTTCCATCTGTATTTTGTTGTTTTGCATCAGTTTGGGTAAGTGTATCTCCAGTTTATTTCCTTGATTATGTTTGGATTATATCTTCACGTAGTGTCATATGCCTTTTTCATGCCATGAAATATTAGTGGGTAGTGAAAGGTTGTTTCCTTTTTTGCGGGTTAGAGTGTTCAATTTTATTTAGGTTGTAGTCGAGGATCGGTTCAGGGGTATTGTGTGGAAATTCTATGGTCAGGGTTCAGCAGGGTGGTTATCCAACATCGCTAGGATTCGATGAGTTCAGTCTTTGTGCTTGGTTTGGTTTTTGGAAGCGCCAAGGAAAGTGGTCTATTGCTGAGGTTTCGGTCAGAGCATCGGTTATTTTGAATTCAACATTTGAGTGTGGTATCATTTCAACGAATTTGGGGTTATCAGATTCGCTAGGATTCAAGAAGCATTCATTTAGTCTTTAGAGGTTGTGCAATCTTTTGGTTTTGGCTGGTGATGAAGCATTAGCATTGGTAAGTGCATGATATCAAAAGTTGGTTGTTAAAGGGTAAAAAGGATTGCGAATCCTTCAATTCTCAGGTGTTGTGAAGACTTAGTCGAATCTAAGTGGGGAAGAATCGTTCAGGTATTCAGGAGCAGAAGCAGGTGTGAAACTAGGATGAGTCTCACATACCCCATCACGGGAAGGATGGTGGCCAAGAGGCCGTCTAAATGGCGGATTGCGTAAGTTGAGAGTTCAAGAAACTTTCCAACATGGGGATGGTACCTCCTTGGCATTTGATAGCAAGTGTTAGGAAACCAGGTTGGTGGTTCTCGTCAAGACAACAGTTCAGTCGGAATGTTAGGTTGTGTGCGTGCTTGACTATGGGTACGTTCGGATTGGTAAATTAGCAGTAAGGCTATAGGAGTTGGCTAAGATAGTGTGGGAAAGTGTTGTAAGACTACGGAATGAACCGTAGCATTAAAAAATTCTTCCAAATAAGTTAGGCCAGGGTGGGTCGGTTCATGAGATTGTGAAAAGGCCACAACATGAATGGAACCTAGAAAAGGTAAGTCGTTGTGGTTTAAGGTGCAGTTAGGCTTGTGTAGACCTAAGTAGGTAGGACCCGTAGGCAACGCCGCTCCTTGGTCTGGTTTGGGTCGGACCTATGGGCGATGCTCGTGTGCTTATAGTAGTGCAGGTGGGACCTGGCAGAGACCGTTGGGTTGACGTCTCGGATTTTGGATCTCAGGATTTATGGAGCAGGAGTGGCGACATGGATGGTGTAGTTTTCGATAGCCGAAGTTTTCTTCGAAAGTCGCAGGGAGCGACTGTGAGGGTGTTGTGTGACTCAACAAACGAGTGGGAATCTGGTATTCCATATTGTTGGCAGACAAGTTGGGACCAGGGAGGTCTCAGTTCATTAAGAAAGTGGATAAGAGGCAGCATGATGTTTCGGGCAAAAGTAGTGATGTGAGGATTCTTGTGTGTGGAGTAGGTTGTTTACCAAAAGTGCTAAGTCACTTACTCTTGGATTAAATAATCTTAGAGTAATTGATTTGACCCTGTTGCACAGTTCTCGTCTTAGTCTAATAGTTGTAGGGATGAATCTTCTACTCGAAGGATTATCAGAGCCTTCTGTCAAGTTTAATTGTTCTGCAAATGGTTATTGTTAGTGGCTTTGTTTTTGTAGATTGCATAAGGATATTCATGATGGTTTTTGAGCATTCTAATACTCCTATTGTGTACATGCAACCCTAGATGCTTTGGATTTATGCTTTATCTAATATACATGCAAACTTTCAAAATTCCAAAGCATCATCCGAACTAGCATACAATGGAGTATATATACTATCAAATTCTAGTTAGATGACATACCTATTAGTGTAGCTGAATACCTTGAAGCTTTAAGATTCTATCATCAATAGTGTGAATTCCTCAAATGGAACCACAAATCACCACCAACAAATTGAAGAACGAGAGAAAGAATTCATTACTTCAAAAAATCGGCTAGCACTCTTCTAAGATCACTTAGGTGCCAATTTTGGTAGCCTCAGGGTCTCTTATATAGTGTGGCAAACTAGGGTTACACCATGTAAACCCTAATGAACTTCCATAACCCTCATGCTCAATGGGTTAAAACCTCCATGGAGTATCCACGGGTCACCACATGGGCGTAGCCCAATATAGAGAACTTCGGATCGTTAGCCCACTTTATAAGAATAAATTGTTTACCAAATCAACCCCTTATATTTATTTAGTCTCTTTTGATAACAAAATTAATTCCAAATTAATTCTTGATCAAAACTAATTAAATAATATGATTTCATCTTAATATATTAGAACTTATAATATATTAATAAATCATAATTATCCTCTTCACAAAAGTCCATCCTTCAAATTGTCCCGGTGAAGCGCAACCCAAATGGACCATGCTACTCTCGCGTCAAGTACATACAAAATATAGTTATGGAGTTAGACACCTTATCCAACAGTCTCCCACTTGGATAAGTCTAATAACAATAGTTATAAGTATAACTTCAGGATCCGACTAGCAACCGTAGCTCTAAAATGCCTTTGTCGAACTTAGACGTACCATTTTAGATAAGTGATCTTATAATCCTCCGTACTCAAGATATTAGCCGGATAAACACATGGAACACAGTCAATCTTATTATCTTGCAGTTTGTTTCCATATTTCTGATTCATTTGACATATAACCTAATCGAACACATCAATTTAGTTCTGACCGGGTCCGACACATAAGTCAAAACAAAATCTTCGAGGGGCCCAAGGTATCGTTTTTAATCCTCCAAGGACTAAAAAGAATATATAAAATTTGATAGTATATGCTTGTACTAACTGTTCGTTGAATCATACACAACAACACGTTTTATAACATCGAGTTACCCATGCATTTTCGTACTATGAATGTACGACCAACTTATATATCTAGGTTTGAAGATTATATGATTTTATCATCTCACGATCACTCAAGATAAATTCCATGAAGTGATACTAGTGAGTGTAGGTTTAATCCAATACTCAGACCTTATGAGCACTCACGAACGTTGCAGCAACCTTTTCTATGTCTAACACAATTCAGACAAATCTACAAGCCAAATTCATGATAGTATTGATTCAATACCTACTTCCAGTGTATGATCGACTGTGGATAATATATATAATTATTTTGGAATTAAAAACATGCAAAGTAAAACAATAGTAAATGATCGACACAAGACATTACCATAGTAGTAAATAAAAAGCACCTTTTATTTAAGCATCAAATGTCAATTACCTTTCAACTATTACAAGTTTTGAAAGCTATCTAATCATTAAAACTAATATCATCCCTTATCCCAATGCGCCTCGCATGCTCTAGATGCTTAACCCTACTTAGTCCCTTCGTGAGGGGACCTTCGGGTTCTCATCTGATGATACCTTCTTCGCCACGAGGAATCCTTCCTCTATCTTGTGTCTAATGAAGTGATATTTCCTGTCGATGTGTCTAGACCTGGCATGATCCCTTGGTTCCTTGGCTAAGGTAACCGCACTATCACTATCATAGAAAATCTCTGCAGGCTCCTTTATAGCTGGTACAACTCCAAGGTCTCCGATGAAGTTCTTCAGACATATCGCCTCCTTCGTCGCTTTGCTTGCTGCTATGTACTCTGATTCGCACATTGAATTAGCTACAATATCCTGCATGGAACTTTTCCAAGTAATTGCTCCTCTATTCAGTGTAAACACCCAGCCCAACTGAGAGCGGAAATTATCTTTGTCGGTTTCAAAGTTGGTGTCACTATACCCCACCACTCTCAAGTCATCACTCCCACCAAGTGTAAGGACACAGTCCTTAGTCCTCCGCATGTACTTGAGAATGTTTTTCACCGCAATCCAGTGAGCCTTGTTAGGATTCCCTTGATATCTGCTGACCATGCTCAAAGAAAAGGCGACAACAAGGCGATTACAAGTCATAGCATACATGATCGAGCCAACAGCAAAAGCATATGGTAATTGACTCATCTCAGCTATCTCAACCTCAATACTCGGACTCCGAGCCTTGCTCAGTTTGACATTGCTCTGGATCGGTAAGCCACCTTTCTTGGAATTATGCATGTTGAACCTTTTCAACACTTTGTTCAAGTAGGTACTTTGACTAAGTCCAATTAGTCTCTTACTCCTGTCGTTCAATATCCTTATCCCAAGAATATAGGCATCTTTTTCAAGGTCCTTCATAGTGAAACACTTCCCAGGCCAGGATTTCACCTCCTGCAAGGTTGGGATGTCATTTCCTATGAGTAGTATGTCATCCACATACAGTACCGAAAAGCTAACTATACCCCCACTAGCTCTGACATATACACAGGACTCATCCCCACTTTTCGAAAATCCAAACTCTTTGACTTTCTCAACAAAATAAAGATTCTATATGCGGGATGCTTGTTTCAATCCACAAATGGATTTCTCAAGCTTACACACTCTATTAGGGTACTTAGCATCAAAAAAACCCTCTGGCTGACTCATGTAAACATCCTCAGCCAACTTCCCATTAAGGAAAGTGGTTTTGCCATCTATTTGCCATATTTCATAGTCATGAAATGCAGCAATGGCTAGCATAACCCTAATTGACTTAATCTTGCTATTAGCAAGAAGGTCTCATCATAGTCAACTCCCGGAGTTTAAGTAAAGCCCTTCGCAAATAGTCGTGCCTTATAATTGTGTACTTTCCCATCCATGTTGGTCTTCTTCTTGAAGATCCATTTGCACCCGACTGTCTTACGACCGGGTACACTTTCAACCAAGTTCCAAACTTGATTGTCATACATGGACTGAATCTCATTGTCCATCGCCTCTTTCCATTTAGCAGGCTCGAGGCCCGCCACAGCTTCCTTGTAGTTTTTAGGTTCATCTAAATTTACAAGTGTGCTATCACTAATAAATGTATCACCTTCTGCATTAATATGGAACCCATAAAACTATGGTGGAACACTAACTCTATCAAAACGCCTCAGAGGTACAGACTTGTTGATTGGCTCAACAGGAGTTTCTTCATCAGGTTGATCGTTAGTGCTTGAGGTTCCTTCACCACTTGACTCTTGAAGTTCTTCAAGGTCAACTTGCCTCCCAATGTCCCTTTGGAATATGAGCTCTCTCTGATGAAAGACTGATCTCCTTGCAACAAAGACAACATTATCACTCAGTCTATAGAAGAGATATCCAACGGACTTCTGCGGGTAGCCGACAAAAATACACCGCTCACTCCAAGGTTCAAGCTTGTCGTGAGACTCGCGCCTCACGAAACCCTCGCAACCACAAACCTTGATGTGTGCTAATGAGAGAAACTCCCCTGTCCACATCCTGTGTGGTGTTTTGGCAATCTTTTTAGCTGGGACTCGATTAAGGATATGGGTGGCAGTCTCCAATGCATATCGACATAATGAGATTGGTAATGAAGCTCGACTCATCATGGAATAAACCATGTCCAACAAGGTTCGGTTGCGCCTCTTAGCCACACCATTAAGCTGTGGTGTCCAAAGTGGCCTCAACTGTGAAAGAATTCCACACTCCCTAAGATAGTCCAAGAATTCGATACTAAGATACTCACCACCTCGATCAAATTTGAGAATCTTTGTCTTCCTACCCAGCTGATTCTCCACCTCTTTCTTATGCTCTTTGAATCTTTCAAAAGTTTCTGACTTATGATTGATTAAGTAGACATAGCCATATATACTATAATCATCAGTAAAAGCCACATAGAAGCGGTTAGCATCCCTTCTGGCGGTTCTGAAGGGCCCACACACATCGGTGTGTATAAGATCCAACAAACCTTCACCCCTTTCACAAGAACCAGTGAAGGGTGACTTAGTCATTTTTCCAAGAAAACAAGACTCGTAAGTGTTATCCGACCTTAAGTCAAATGACTGCAAAACTCTAGCCTTCTGGAGTTTGCATATGCGTTTGTTGTTGACATGTACATGACGACAATGCCACAAGGATGCTTTATCCAAATCATTAAAAGAATTGATATGCAACACATTATTTCCTAAGTTGTCTACAACTATCACAGTTTCATACACACCATTACAAGATAATGCTCTAAATTAAAAATAAAAAAAAAAACACCATTAAAATAAGCATTTATTGCACCACTTTCATTATCAAACAAAACTGTGAAACCTTGTTTGTACAAACCATTAAAGGAAATAATATTTCTCGCCATATCAGACGAGTAGCAACAATTATTCAAATCTATTTCTAACCCACTACTAGTCAATAAAGAGTAAACTCCAATCTTGGTGACAAATGAAACCTTCCTATTCCCCATGATCAGGTTTATCTTCCCGTGCTCCACATCCTTACTTCTTTTTAGGCCCTGCACATCAGATCAAATGTGAAATCCACAGCTTGTGTTAAGCACCCAAGAGTTAGTATGTGATGAATTTTTAGACAGAATATTATAAATACCTACATGGGTGGGTTTAACCGTCCCATCCTTAACATCCGACAAGTATTTGGGGCAGCTTCACTTCTAGTGCCCTTTTTCATGGCAATAGAAACACTCTGCTTCTTTTGGGTTGGTCGAGGTAGTAGCTGAACCTCCTTTGGTTCCACTTGAAGAGGATCCAACAAGAGACTTTCCCTTGCTTCTCTTGGAAGGAGCCTTCCTCTTATTCCCCTTACCTTTCCTAATTTCCAGAACAGTGGCATTAGCAATAGGAGTGGTTACAACATTTTTGCCTTTGAGACCACTTTTAGCAGTCCTCAAAAGGCCTTGAAGCTTGCTCAGAGTGACTTCATCCTTATTCATATGATAAGTCATGCGGAACTAATCATAACATGGAGGTAAGGAGTGTAGAGTAATATTTACAACCAGCTCCTCATCAAAGTTCACATTCAATTTGAGCAAAAGGTCCACAAACCTTTGTAATTTCTCAAGTGGCCCGTGATGGGTTCACCATCCTTCATCTTTGTTGTAATCATGGAGTAGATAATTTCATACCACTCTTGAAGAGCACTTTGATGGTATCTTTCAATCAGGTCCTAGTTCATCTCAAAAGGGTAGAAGTTCTCATAGGAATTTTGGAGTTCAGGACACATGGTGGCAAGCATGATACAAGCTACCTTGGTGGCATCATTCTCATGTGCCTTGAAGTCAACAATCTCCTGAGGAGTAGCATCAAACTCATCGATTTCCTTAAGCTCCTTGTTGATGAAATATTCCTTGTTCTCGTAGCGAGTGACCATCCTGATGTCCCTAATCCAATTATTGAAATTAGTCCCATCAAAGATGACTCTCCCACAAAGGCACATGAGAGAGAAGGAGTTAGTAGGGTTTGAGCAAGAAGCAGTGTTGGAAGACATCTGAAAAAAAAAAAGAAAGAAAAAGTTTAGATTAGATAAAGAGTCCTTAATATAACACCCAAAATGAAATATTAAGGCTAGGACCCAACACAATATTTTATAATTTGGAAGAGGGACGCCGTAATCCAACTTGCAAAATATTTGAAGGTAGGTAAATGACTGTGACATCCCCAAAATCTCGGCCAGAAAAGACCGATTTTCATTTATGCTTTTAAAATAAATTCCGAGTAAATCCTTTTGATTTGAAACAGTTGCGGAATTTGTTCGCAAAAACAAAATGTAACAACGCAAATTTTCAAACAAAATTTTCATTTAAAATAAGTGAATTATTTCAACCAAATATAATGATTCCAAATTTCATATCAAAATACAATCATAAAATCCCCAAGATCTCGAAACATCAACAGTGTGTACGCGTCATGCCGGCGCCTTCCCACGGTCCTCGCTAGTACCTGAAACACATACATAACAACTGTAAGCATAAATGCTTAGTGAGTTCCCCAGTATACTACTTACGCATATACGCCTTTCCAGGCCCTAACCTTCCGGTCCACAACACAATCGCCTTCCGGCCCATAACATATTGCCTTCCGGCCCATAACATATTGCCTTCCGGCCCATAAACATACATAGCAATTAATACATTTATCCTAACACATATAGCACATATATCATATATCATATCCGACCTTTCAGTCACATAACATATTGCCTTCCGGCCCGTATAAACATACATAGCACGCATAGCAAATACCTTACCATTTATAGCACGTATAACACAAATCATATCCGACCTTCCGGTCACACAGTCAAACCCTTCCGGGTACAGTATAGTGAGAAGACTCACCTCGTGGGTAATGAAAGCTAGCGACTCCTGAAATCACTCGCACTCGATCCGCCGAGCTACAGACTCCCTATGATATCATATATCCCTTATTAATACTTTTATCTTTCAAGACACTGACCTTAAGAAATCACATGTAGGTCAACTCTGGTCAACGGTCAACGGTCAACTTGACCGGACTCGGCGAGTGCAAAGGCGACTCGGCAAGTCTAGACGTCCTCCCCAATTCCCTGATGTTCCCTTTCTACTCGTCGAGTATCCCTCTTGGCTTGACGAGATCCTCGTGGAAGAATCACGGGGCCACCCTGACTCCACTCGTCGAGTCTGAAGAACAGCTCGACGAGTCCCAGTCAATCTCCAAGCTACTCGCCGAGTCTGTTCATTGGACTCGGCGAGTCCACGCCATGCAGTCGATCAAACTGCTTCCTGAGATAAGTATTGTCCCGAAATACACAGGCATGGGACCTTCTGGACCTCTAAAGGTCCTAATACATGGTTATAGTCGTTTGGGTAACAAGGTAACAATCAATCTAATCACTAAAAGGGTTCCATAAACCCTAAATCCATGCACACATCAACATAGCAGAAATGATCCGAAATATTACCTGAATAATGCACTCTCTGTGTCCCCAATCCTCAGAACTCGATTCCCTTGCTGTTCCTTTAGCCAAAACTCCTCTCCTCCTTGCACAACAATTTCTTCAAGGTCACCAATGGCCTTCAATCTTGCTCTAGATGCCCACAACCGATTAGGGTTCTTCTCAGTCGACTAAAGACGGACGATGACGGCCTATAAGTGCATTATATACGTTCCAAAACCAAACGGCTAGGGTTTCCGCTGAACAGCGTAGACTCGCCGAGTCCATAATGGACTCGTCGAGTCCAGTCGCGAACCCGCGACCCAGTCTGTGGTCCTACTCGGCGAGTCTGGCTCCAACTCGCCGAGTCCCCTCCTAAAACACCCCAAAAACAATATTATAAAAATACCTGAAATTCCGGGCTGTTACAACTCTCCCCCACTAGGACTAGACTTCGCCCTCGAAGTCTCACTCTGCAAATAACTCCGGATGTTGCTCCCGCATCTCACGCTCCGGCTCCCAAGTCATCTCCGATCCTTTCCGGTGTTGCCACTGAACCAACACTAGAGGTACCTCCTTGTTCCTCAGAACCTTGATCTTCCGATCTCTGATGGCTACTGGTCTCTCGGCGTAATTCAGGCTCGCATCCACCTGAAATTCAAGCTCGGACCGGCGTCTGTCCACATAACTCTTCTGTCGGCTCTGGGCGGTCAATAACCTCTGTCTAACCTGCTGAATCTGCTCTGTCGTCTGGAGTACGATCTCTGTACTTTCCATCACTCTCTGTCCCACCTCTCCCCAGCAAATGGGGGTCCGACACCTCCTACCATACAACAACTCAAAAGGTGGCATACCAATGCTCGAATGATGGATGTTGTTGTAGGAAAACTCTGCCAAGGGTAAATGCGCATCCCAGCTACCCCCGAAGTCTAACACACACGCTCGAAGCATGTCCTCCAATGTCTGAATCATCCGCTCGCTCTGGCCGTCTGTCTGGGGATGGTATGCGGTACTAAAATGCAGTTTAGTACCCAACTCCTCGTGGAATTTCTTCCAGAACCTGGAAGTGAAACGTACATCACGGTCCGAAACAATCGAGATCGGCACTCCATGCCGAGATACCACCTCTCTCACATATAACTCCGCCAACTTCTCCGTTGATGAACTCTCGCTGATGGCAAGGAAGTGTGCACTCTTCGTCAATCTATCCACAATCACCCAAATTGCATCGACTCCTCTGGCAGTTTTCGGCAATTTAGTGATGAAGTCCATGGTAATTTGTTCCCACTTCCACTCAGGAATCTCCAAAGGCTGCAACTTGCCATGCGGTCTCTGGTGCTCGGCCTTAACTCTACGGCAGGTCAAGCACCTCTCAACAAACCAAGCGACATCTCTCTTCATACAGGGCCACCAGTATTCCTTCCTCAAGTCCAAATACATCTTCGTAGCACCGGGATAGATCGAGAATTTCGATCTGTGAGCCTCCTCCATCAAAGTAGCACGCGTACCACCCACGAACGGTACCCAAATCCGACCCTGAAACGTCAGAAGTCCTCGTCCATCCTTAACGAACTCTGAAATTAACCCAACGACCCATTCTTTCTTCTGCATCTCGGATCTCATAGCCTCGGCCTGTGCCCCACGAATAGCATCCAATACCGGAGTCATCACCGTCAGTCTCAGACATACATCTCGCAATGGAGTGCTCTCCGCCCTGCGGCTCAATGCATCGGCTACCACATTAGCCTTGCCCGGGTGGTATAGGATTTCACAGTCATAATCCTTGACCAAATCCAACCATCTCCTCTGACGCATATTTAGGTTGGGTTGATCCATCAAATACTTCAAACTCTTATGGTCCGTATATATCGTACATCGAACCCCATACAGGTAGTGACGCCAAATCTTGAGAGCGAACACTACTGCCCCCAACTCTAAGTCATGCGTGGGATATCTCGCCTCGTGAGGCTTTAGCTGCCTCGATGCATAAGCTATCACATGACCTCTCTGCATCAACACTGCACCCAGTCCCGAAATCGATGCGTCGCAATATACGACAAAATCTTGCATCCATTCCGGGAGAGCTAATACCGGGGCTTCGCACAGTCTCTGGCGAAGTGTCTCGAAAGAAATCTGTTGCTCGGGTCCCCATGAGAAGGCAACACCCTTCCGGGTCAGTCTGGTGAGCGGTACTGCGATCTTGGAGAAGTCTCTAATAAACCTCCGATAGTACCCCGCCAACCCAAGGAAACTCCTAATCTCGGAAGGTGACTTCGGTACCTCCCAACTCATCACTGCCTCGACCTTTGCCGGATCGACCAATATCCCTGCCTGATTAACAACATGTCCAAGAAATTGGACCTCCCGCAATCAAAAGTCACATTTGGAGAATTTTGCATATAGCTTCTCCGACCTCAGTACCCCAATGACCTCCCTCAAATGTCCCTCATGCTGCTCTCTAGATCGCGAATACACCAGGATGTCGTCGATAAATACAATCACAGACCGATCCAGCATCGGCCTGCATACCCTGTTCATGAGGTCCATGGACACTGCCGGGGCATTGGTGAGCCCGAAAGGCATCACCACGAACTCATAATGCCCATATCGCGTCCTAAATGCTGTCTTCTGGACGTCCTCATCCCGCACTCTTACCTGATGGTACCCTGATCTCAGATCGATCTTGGAAAACCAAGATGCCCCTTGCAACTGATCGAATAAATCATCGATCCTCGGTAACGGATAGCGGTTCTTGACCGTCACCTTGTTCAACTCCCGGTAGTCAATGCACATCCGGTGTGAACCATCCTTCTTCTTGACGAACAGAATCGGTGCTCCCCACGGCGAGCTGCTCGGCCGAATAAATCCCTTCCCCAATAACTCCTGGAGTTGCGAGGACAACTCTTGCTTCTCTGGAGGTGCGAGACGATAAGGCACCTTCGCAATAGGCGCAGCCCCTGGAATCAGATCGATACCAAACTCTACTTGCCTCGCAGGAGGTACTCTCGGCAGCTCCTCGGGAAAAACATCTGGAAACTCACGCACCACTGGAAACTCCTCCACTGACCTCGGTCTCTCGGAAGCCTCCCGCGTATCCATCACATACGCCACAAAACCCTTACATCCCTGCTGTAGGCATTGCCTCGCCCTAGCGGCCGAACAAAAAGCTGATCCTGAACAGGTACCCTCGCCGTACACTGTAAGAACTCCCCCACTAGGGTCTCGTATAGTCACCAGCTGGCGCTCACAGTCGATGACAGCGCCGAATCGGCTCAGCCAGTCCATGCCCACGATGACACAGACATCACCCATCACAATAGGAATTAGGTCAATCGGAAACTCAACCCCGAAAATTTCTAGTACGCATCCCCGAAGAACCTCCGTGGCACAAACCACCCTCTCGGCCGCTATAGAAACGCTCAGGGGCCGACTTAACGGCTCACGACTAATGCTGATATGTTGACTAAAAGCTACAGATACAAAGGACCTACTCGCACCCGAATCAAATAACACTAGAGCAGGCATAGAGTTCACAAGAAAAGTACCTACACATATATTAACATAAGCATGACATCTCGACTTTAAATAAATATGTGAATTACAGCATACCTGCCACAACATAGGGCGCAGCGCGGACCTCCTCCGCAGTCAGCTGAAAGGCTCTCCAGCGAGCCCTCGGGGCCTCGACCTTCGCCGGTCGAGCCTCAGTAGTCCTGGTAGTAGGTGTAGATCCTTGACGAAGCTGCGGGTACTCAGCCTTCCGATGGCCTGTCTGGTTGCAATGAAAACAAACCATAAACCCCTTAGGACAATCCCTGGAAATGTGTCCTTCCTTGCCACACTTGTAGCAACCACCAGCTCGGCACGCCCCCTCATGACCCTTGCCGCACTTCCCGAAAGTGCGGCCCTTCTGACCTCCCTTCCTCAAATCAGCGGACTTGATCCGCTTGGCTGCCGGCTGAGACTGAGCCGGCCGCCGGTCCACCTGTCGAGACTCGGCCTCCTCCCTGGCCTGGGTCTCCAACTCGATCTCGCGCTTCCTGGCATTCGCCTGAAGCTCAGTAAAAGTACGATAGGTTGAGTTTGACACAAACTCCCGGATATCCCTCCTCAAAACGCCTAAGTACCGGCTCATCCGCGACTGCTCTGTAGACACCAGCTCAGGGCAGAACATCGCCCTCTCATGAAACTTCCGCGTAACCACCGCAACCGAATCAGTACCCTGCTTAAGGGTCAAGAACTCCTGAATCAATCGTTCCCTCTCCACTGGGGGAACGTACTCGTCCCTGAACATGTCAGTAAAGCTCTCCCATGTCACTGCTATAATCTCCGCCAAAGTGAAGTTCGCCGTCACGAACTTCCACCAATCCTTCGCTCCCAGATGGAGTTGGTTCAAAGCGAACCGTACCCTCAGGTGCTCCGGGCATGAGCAAGTGTAGAAGCACCCTTCAATGTCGGTGATCCACCTCATCGCAGCAATCGGATCCTGTGTCCCATCGAACTCAGGGGGTTTCGTGTTGCTGAATTCCTAGAATAGCAACGAATCGCCCCCTTGTGGCCTGGCAGTGGCCACGGCTGCGGTAGCGGCAGCGGCTGCAGTCTCAGTCAGTGCGGCGTACCGCTCTTCGAACGTCTCCATCAGAGTGGTCTTAATAGACCCAAACATCTCCGGGATCTCAGCCCGGATTGCTGCAGCTACCTCCTCCTGAATCATCTGACGAATATCCTCATCGCTCACACCGCTCGAACTTGCCCCGTGGCGTGTGGTAACCATGATGTCTCTGTAATACAACATAAAATTATCAGAGACTCCATCAAGTACAATTGCACTTGATACGCAACCCTACTCAGTCTCCGATATCCAGGGATTCTTACTTGGGTCTCCCACCGACCCGGTGTCTTCGGTAGTACGGGCCCAATACTACCGACCACAACATATCAGTATTCGTCCCAAATCTTCCTCCCCAAACCCCGAATAGTGAGTACTCTACTTTTGATATGCACTATCTACCTGCACGCTATCAAATATTTCATATCGGCAAACTCCCTAGACTAAGGCATCACAAATCAGGCCACTCTAGTCCTATTATGAATACCTAGCCTTCTAGCATGCATAACAATTCATAATTCATTGCATAACATAACATTGTAAGGTATTCTGGGGATCTTTACCGTTCGGGCGCTGGCTGATCGTACACACTGCTTCTTTCTTGTTTACCACTTTACCATTTATAAAAGTTTATGCCTTTATTATTTTTTTAAAAGATTTTCCTCAAATCCTCGGTTTGAGTTCAGTTACACCCGAAGGTACACCCGAATCCCTCAAACCAAGGCTCGGATACCAATTGTAACAACGCAAATTTTCAAACAAATTTTTCATTTAAAATAAGTGAATTATTTCAACCAAACATAATTATTCCAAATTTCATATCAAAATACAATCATAAAATCCCCAAGATCTCGAAACATCAACAGTGTGTACGCGTCATGCCGGCGCCTTCCCACGGTCCTCGCTAGTACCTGAAACACATACATAACAACTGTAAGCATAAATGCTTAGTGAGTTCCCCAGTATACTACTTACGCATATACGCCTTTCCAGGCCCTGACCTTCCGGTCCACAACACAATCGCCTTCCGGCCCTTGAGATAATCGCCTTCCGGCCCATAACATATTGCCTTCCGGCCTATAACATATTGCCTTCCGGCCCATAAACATACATACCAATTAATACATTTATCCTAACACATATAGCACATATATCATATATCATATCCGACCTTTCAGTCACATAACATATTGCCTTCCGGCCCGTATAAACATACATAGCACGCATAGCAAATACCTTACCATTTATAGCACGTATAACACAAATCATATCCGACCTTCCGGTCACACAGTCAAACCCTTCCGGGTATAGTATAGTGAGAAGACTCACCTCGTGGGTAATGAAAGCTAGCGACTCCTGAAATCACTCGCACTCGATCCGCCGAGCTACAGACTCCCTATGATATCATATATCCCTTATTAATACTTTTATCTTTCAAGACACTGACCCTAAGAAATCACATGTAGGTCAACTCTGGTCAACGGTCAACGGTCAACTTGACCGGACTCGGCGAGTGCAAAGGCGACTCGGCGAGTCTAGACGTCCTCCCCAATTCCCTGATGTTCCCTTTCTACTCGTCGAGTATCCCTCTTGGCTCGACGAGATCCTCGTGGAAGAATCGCGGGGCCACCCCGACTCCACTCGCCGAGTCTGAAGAACAGCTCGACGAGTCCCAGTCAATCTCCAAGCTACTCGCCGAGTCTGTTCATTGGACTCGGCGAGTCCACGCCATGCAGTCGATCAAACTGCTTCCTGAGATAAGTATTGTCCCGAAATACACAGGCATGGGACCTTCTGGACCTCCAAAGGTCCTAATACATGGTTATAGTCGTTTGGGTAACAATGTAACAATCAATCTAATCACTAAAAGGGTTCCATAAACCCTAAATCCATGCACACATCAACATAGCAGAAATGATCCGAAATATTACCTGAATAATGCACTCTCTGTGTCCCCAATCCTCAGAACTCGATTCCCTTGCTGTTCCTTTAGCCAAAACTCCTCTCCTCCTTGCACAACAATTTCTTCAAGGTCACCAATCGCCTTCAATCTTGCTCTAGATGCCTACAATCGATTAGGGTTCTTCTCAGTCGACTAAAGACGGATGATGATGGCCTATAAGTACATTATATACGTTCCAAAACCAAACGGCTAGGGTTTCCGCTGAACAGCGCAGACTCGCCGAGTCCATAATGGACTCGTCGAGTCCAGTCGCGAACCCGCGACCCAGTCTGTGGTCCTACTCGGCGAGTCTGGCTCCAACTCGCCGAGTCCCCTCCTAAAACACCCCAAAAACAATATTATAAAAATACCTGAAATTCCGGGCTGTTACACAAAACATGATAAAACAATGTTTACCAAAGCATTTCATAAAAGAAATGTATTTTTCATTATATAATCAAAACTTGGGGTGTCATGTTCCGATATAGACCAACAAGCATAAACGATAACATTACTAGTCATTCAACAAATATTTACATATACAGACTTGTAAACAAAACAACTTGATGGTTCATCCATCTTACGCCCTTGCGCCAATTCCTGTAATACAAATAAAACTGAGTGGGTCAGGTTTGGGAGCCTGGTGAGCATATAGGGTTTTCGACCCACAATAAATAATTAAATTAATTATTATCAACCAACAATAACCCAATTACCCATTTCCCGTTATTCTCACTTTACGTCCCTAAAATAACTAACACAAGGGACCTAATCTAAGAATATTTTCATCGGGGTGACAACACATGCTGCGGGGGTTCCTCAGCAATATAAGTCAAATAAGGCAACCATGAGGGGGATGGAATACAGCGAATGAACACCCATGTTCATTAACACCTACAGGTTATGAGCCTGCTAGCGTTCCACTGGACTGTCTAGAAAGGTCCGTGGTCGTCATCTAAATTCCGCTAGATGACTGGATCAAAACAACGAGGCCTCTCATCTGTTTATTACACACCAACTATCTACCCATGTTCTACCCAACATATTAGTAGATAAAAAAAACATACATTTTTATACATATTTTCAAAACTTGTATAGCATGCTTGATCAATACATTTTCCATATAAGAGATGAGGCACACACACATAACACGTATTTCATATAGAAATAATCATATCTGTAAGATAGAAGAAAGTGAATATACATTCACACACATAACAACAAAATATACACATAACACATATCTCGTATAAAATACTTCATAGTTATACGTTAGGAGAAAGTAACAACGCATTCACGCGTATAAACGACAATAAACTTAATACACTCAAACCATACTTGTATTATTATTGCGTTTATGAAAGGTAGTATACACTCACTTGATCAGAAGATGATCGGACAGCACTACGGCTTGCAGAAGTCGTAATCCTCAGCAGATCTGGAAGATCTCTACGAAAATCGAACTTCTCACGGGCAGAGCTTCGGCTCGAAAACCGCACTTCTCGGGATCTTCAGGATCTCGGGACTCGGGAATATTACCGGGGCTTCGGGATGGCTTCGGGGGTAAAAACGCAGAGCTTCGGCACAAAAACGATAGGAAATTAGCAATTAAACCCGGACCCCTCGCATCCTATTTATAGGACGCTGGAACCCCTTCGTACGCAGGGCGTACACCAGTACGCGGGGCGTACAGGCTCCAAAATGGGTCACTGCATGCGTCATCCGAAGTGTCGACACTCTGGCTGTACGCGGGGCGTACTCCGGATGAGTCCGGTGACTCGTCTTCGGATAAGGCCGGTATTTAATAATTAAGTTTAATTATTAATTATTTAATAAATTTCGAAAATTCATATCTCTTTCAAAACGGGTTACAAAGGTTAACCTAGACTATTACATTGCTAAAAATGGCAACCCCAGAAACACAGGCGTTACAATTCTCTACACCTTAGAATGATTCCCTCCCCAGAATCACACATCAACAAACAAATGCGGATAGCGACTCAACATGTCACTCTCCGTCTCCCAGGTGAGATTCGGCCCATTCGTGTGTTTCCATCGGACAAGCACTAACTCGACCATCTTGCGTCGCAACTTCTTAGTCTTTCGGTCAACAATTGCCTCTAGTTCTTCAATCAACCTTTTGTTCTCATCAATTCTCAACTCCGAAAGTGGAATCATGTCGGGAACTTCCCCCGTGAACTTCTGTAAATAACACACATGAAAAGTGTTATGAATTCCATTCAGTTCTTCTGGTAGTTCGAGCTTGTAAGCTTGGTTCCCAATCCTCTGAAGAACTTTAAAGGGTCCAATAAACCTTGGACTCAACTTTCCCCTTTTACCAAATCTTATAAGTCCCTTCCACGGCGAGACTTTAAGCAAAACCGAATCCCTAACTTCAAAAGTCACCGGTCTTCGCTTTTTGTCAACATAGCTCTTTTGACGATCCTGAGCCGCTAACATTCTTTCCCTAATTATTTTCAACTTTTTAGCAGTTTGATGAACCATCTCCGGTCCCATAAACTGCTTTTCCCCAGCCTCAAGCCAACAAGACGGCGTACGACACTTTTGTCCATACAAAGCTTGGTAAGGTGCCATCTTAATGCTCGAGGGAAAACTATTATTGTAGGAAAATTCTACCAATGGTAATTGTTCATCCCAATTACCTAGGAATTCCAAGGTACATGCTCTCAGCATATCTTCAAGTGTTTGTATCATTCTTTCACTCTGACCATCAGTCGGCGGATGGTAAGCTGTACTTAAACATAACTTAGTACCCATTTTCTCTTGTAGACATTTCCAAAACCTTAAGGTGAAACGACTATCACGATCTGACACAATTGTTAGCGGAACACCGTGAAGTCTCACAATTTCCTTCACATAAGAATTCGCAAGCTTTTCCATAGACCATTTCTCCCTGGCTACTATGAAATGCGCACTCTTAGTGAATCGATCAACGACCACCCAAATCATGTCGTGACCATTCTTTGATCTGGGCAGTTTAGTGACAAAATCCATAGCAATGTCTTCCCACTTACCCATAGGCACATGCAATGGTTCTAAACTCCCATACGGTTTCTGATGTTGTGTCTTGACTCTCGCACAAGTCACACACTCAGCCACATACTTTGCAACATCAAGCTTCATCGTCGGCCACCAGTGGTAGGGTTTCAGGTCCCTATACATTTTAGTGCTACCGGGATGAATCGAGTACATGGTCTTGTGAGATTCTTCCATCAGAAGATCTCTAATTCCTCCTGACTTAGGTACCCAAATACGATCTTGGAATACCTTCAGTCCATGACTGTTTACACCGAACACCAACGTTTTGCCCAAACGTTCCTCCTTTCTGTCATTCCTCTCAGAAGCTTCGCTCTGATCTTTCTTTATACTTTCCAAAATAGTCGAGACAACTTCAATTCTCAACGCTCTTGGCCTTTTCCTTTCAAGATTAACTTTCCGACTAAGAGCATCAGTAACAACATTAGCTTTACCGGGATGGTAAAGTATCTCACAATCGTAGTCCTTGAGTAACTCTAGCCAGCGTCGTTGCCTCATATTTAACTCTTTCTGATTGAAGAGATATTGGAGACTCTTATGATCAGTGAAAAGTTTTCACTTCGTGCCATAGAGGTAATGCCTCCATATTTTCAGAGCGAAAACTACCGCTGCCAACTCCAAATCATGAGTCGGGTAGTTCTTTTCATGCTCTTTCAGTTGTCGAGACGCATATGCTATCACCTTTTCTCTTTGGGTTAAAACACAACCCAATCCAACCCCAGATGCATCGCTATAAACAGCGAAGTCTTCAACTCCATCGGGTAGAGAAAGTATCGGTGCCCCGCATAGTTTCTTCTTTAGCTTCTCGAATGCTTCTTTATGCTTCTCACTCCAAGCATAAGTAGCTCCTTTGTGGGTCAAAGCTGTCAATGGAGTAGCAATTGAAGAAAACCTATGGATAAACCTTCGGTAATATCCGGCAAATCCTAAAAAGCTTTGGATCTCCGTGGGACTTTTCGGTTGTTCCCACTTCATCACAGCTTCGATCTTTGCTGGATCAACCATTATCCCTTCTTGGTTGACCACATGACCCAAGAATTGGATTTCACGAATCCAAAAATCACATTTGGAGAACTTAGCATATAGCTTCTCCTTCTTCAAGACTTCGAACACTTCTCGCAAGTGTCTGCCATGCTCCTCCTGGCTTTTTGAGTAAATCAGAATGTCGTCTATGAACACTATCACGGATTTATCCAGGAATGGATTACAAACCCTATTCATTAAATCCATGAATGCTGCCGGAGCATTGGTTAGTCCAAACGACATAACCAAGAACTCGTAGTGTCCATATCTAGTTCTGAATGCAGTCTTCTCTATACCCTGCTCTCCTACTTTCAGCTGATGATATCCTGAACTAAGATCGATCTTCGAGAAATAACTCGAACCTTGCAATTGATCAAATAGGTCATCAATCCTTGGCAACGGGTATCTATTATTTATTATTGCCTTATTCAGCTCTCGGTAATCAATGCACATCCTCATGCTTCCATCTTTCTTCTTCACGAATAACACCGGAGCTCCCCAGGGTGATGAACTAGGTCTAATGAAACCTTTGTCCAATAACTCCTGAAGTTGCATCATCAGCTCCTTCATCTCCGTCGGTGCTAATCGATAAGGTGCTTTTGCTATTTGCGTGGTTCCTGGTAACAAGTCAATTCGGAACTCCACTTGTCTATCAGGTGGTAATCCAGGAAGATCCTCGGGAAATACTTCCGGATAATCACACACCACAGGAATACTCTGCATCACCTTCTTTTCCTTCTTAGCATCAATCACGAATGCTAAATATGATGTACATCCCTTGGTCAAACACTTTCTGGCTTTCATTAGGGAAATGATTCCAGAATTCACTCGGCGTTTGTCCCCATACACCATAAACGATTCCTTTCCAGGCGGGTTTACCTTCACTATCTTTTTCTTGCACAAAATTTCGGCATCATTGGCTCTGAGCCAATCCATTCCCAACACAATGTCGAAACCATTAAGTTCGATAGGCAATAATTCCTCATGAAACTTATTCCCATTAAGGTCGATTAAGATGTTTTTCATACGATGGCTAACAGGTACAAATTTGCCACTAGCAACTTCGACTAATAAAGCATTATCTAGTCTATCAACAGGCAAGGCTAGTTTTCTACCAAATTCATGCGATATAAATGAGTAGTTGGCTCTAGAATCAAATAAAATTTGGGCATGCAATTTGTTTACGAGAAAGGTACCTGAAGCGACATCAGCTTCATCTTTAGCAGCTTCCAGTGTCATCTGGAATGCTCTCGCCTTTGGCTTTGGTGGAATGTTAGGCTTAGCTGCCTCCTTCTTCTTCGGACAGTCTTTCAAAATGTGCCCTTCTTCATTACAACCAAAACACATCCTTTTGTTGTTCAGACATTCATTGGCAAAATGTCCAACCTTTCCACACTTGTAGCAGGTCACATCCTCGCTACATTTCCCAAAGTGCTTTTTCTTACACTTTTCACACCACTTCGCTTCGCCTTCTTTTCCCCCACCAAACCTTTTCGAATCAGATTTTGAAAATTTGCTTTTCTTACCGGAACCAGATGATCCCTTAAACTTCCTCTTCTCACCAACCTCAACGTTGTTGGTGGTTCTCCCCTTTATCATGTTCTCAACAAACTTGGCAGCCCAGATAGCTGCCTCTAAGGTATGTGCCTGACGTACTGGCACCTCGTACTCCCATGGGAGTCCCTTCGGATACCGGTCCACCTTAGTCAGCTCGTCTGGAACGATACGCAAGGCAAACTCCATCTTATCGGTGAAGTTATTGGTGCATTCATCAACTGACATGCTGCCCTTAGTCAATGACAGGAACTTGTTCTCCAACTCCAACAGATTTTGAGCCGAGCAGAACTTGCGCTTAAACTGCACCAAGAACTCTGCCCAAGAAAATTGTAGTGGCTCATTTGGGCTTAAAGTCTTCCCTAGAGTGTTCCACCAATGAACGGGTCCACCTCGGAACTGTCGCACTGCATAGATAGTTTGCAACTTACGTCTCACAAGTCATGAAGGCTAACTCCATTTCGGAGATCCAATCCACCACTCCTATCGGATCCTCCTTTCCATTGAAGGTCGATGGTTTGCAAGTTAGAAAGTCCTTGTACTTGCATCCCATTCCATCAATCCTTCCATCATGGTTGTCTTGTCTAACTATCGGTGGGTTGGCTTGACCAACAGACCCAGTAAAGTTTCCACCTTCCGAGTGCCCTTCATTTAATTCAGGCTCTTCCACACGGATTGACAGTTCTTCACAATTCTGTTGAAGCAACCATCTAGTTTCATCCATCTGACGATCCAACATAGTTTGAATCATCATTTGCACACCAGCCATTGAAATTGGCTCAGGTGCTGCTGCTACAACAGGTCTTTGTTCAATCACTGGTGGTTGATTCCTGTTTTCATCAGCATTTCCAACTCCACTTCTTCTTCTCACCATTTTTGATCTACACACCGAATAAGGTGAAATTAGATCCTCATTCAAGATAGATATTCAAATCATCCTTATCACTCCGAGACGTTTACATGCTAGTTCTAATATCGTAGACGTACGCTTAGAATCTTACACACATAAGGTTTCTAGATCCGGTCGACAACAGACCATAGATCCGAACAAATAATATCATATATGGCAACATATAACATTTAGCACATAAAGCATTTTAGGCAACTTTCCTAAAATAAACTAGTGCTTGTGTCTAAAATATAACAGACACACATCTCAAAATTTCACTTAGCATTCTAGGTTTAAGTCTAGAAATCCTACAAATTCCTAGTTCGCTTAAACTAATGCTCTGATACCAACTGTGACATTCCCAAAATCTCGGCTAGAAAAGACCGATTTTCATTTATGCTTTTAAAATAAATTCAGAGTAAATCCTTTTGATTTGAAAGAGTTGCAAAATTTGATCCCAAAAAAAAACATGATAAAACAATGTTTACCAAAGCATTTCATAAAAGAAATGTATTTTTCATTATATAATCAAAACTCGGGGTATCATGTTCCGATATAGACCAACAAGCATAAACGATAACATTACAAGTCATTCAACAAATATTTACATATACAGACTTGTAAACAAAACAACTTGATGGTTCATCCATCTTACACCCTTGCGCCACTTCCTGTAATACAAATAAAACTGAGTGGGTCAGGCTTGGGAGTCTGATGACCATATAGGGTTTTCGACCCACAATAAATAATTAAATTAATTATTATCAATCAACAATAACCCAGTTACCCATTCCCGTTATTCTCACTTTACGTCCCTAAAATAACTAACACAAGGGACCTAATCTAAGAATATTTTCATCGAGGTGACAACACATGCTGTGGGGGTTCCTCGGCAATATAAGTCAAATAAGGCAACCATGAGGGGGATGGAATACAGCGAATGAACACCCAAGTTCATTAACACCTACAGGTTATGAGCCTGCTAGCGTTCCACTGGACTGTCTAGAAAAGTCCGTGGTCGTCATCTAAATTCCGCTAGATGACTGGATCAAAACAACAACGAGGCCTCTCATTTGTTTATTACACACCAACTATCTACCCATGTTCTACCCAACATATTAGTAGATAAAAAAAACATACATATTTTCAAAACTTGTATAACATGCTTGATCAATACATTTTCCATATAACAGATGAGGCACAGACACATAACACGTATTTCATATAGAAATAATCAGATCTGTAAGATAGAAGAAAGTGAATATACATTCACACACATAACAACAAAATATACACATAACACGTATCTCGTATAAAATACTTCATAGTTATACGTTAGGAGAAAGTAACAACGCATTCACACGTATAAACGACAATAAACTTAATACTCTCAAACCATACTTGTATTATTATTGCGTTTATGAAAGGTAGTATACACTCACTTGATCAGAAGATGATCGGACAGCACTACGGCTTGCAGAAGTCGTAATCCTCAGCAGATCTGGAAGATCTCTACGAAAATCAAACTTCTCGCGGGCAGAGCTTCGGCTCGAAAACCGCACTTCTTGGGATCTTCGGGATCTCGGGACTCGCTTCGGGACTCGGGAATATTACCAGGGCTTCGGGATGACTTCGGGGGTAAAAACGCAGAGCTTCGGCACAAAAATGAGAGGAAATTAGCAATTAAACCCGGACCCCTCGCATCCTATTTATAGGAGGCTGGAACCCCTCGTACGCGGGGCGTACAGGCTCCGAAATGCGTCACTGCATGCGTCATCCGAAGTGTCGACACTCTGGCTGTACGCGGGGCGTACTCGAGTACGCTGGGCGTACTCCGGATGAGTCCAGTGACTCGTCTTCGGATAAGGCCGGTATTTAATAATTAAGTTTAATTATTAATTATTTAATAAACTTCGAAAATTCATATCTCCTTCATACGAACTCCGTTTTCGACGTTCTTTATATCCACGCGAAGGTGAGACTACGCTCTACAACTTTCGTTTAGACTCCGTCGGCTAATTTTGACTTTATTTTTATTATTTATTTTTAATAGGCCGGGACAGAAAATTTCTTTATAAATTCATAACTTCTTCGTTTGACGTCCGTTCTCGCCTAACTTTTTTTTGCTTTGATACTAACAACGAGATCTTCGATTCTCGTCTCGATCACTAAGGCTAAATATCGTTCTAACGTAAATTTCACTTTTTACGTCATTCAACGTTGCCGGTTCTGTCGCAAAACTTCGATAGGTCAGAACTTCCTTGTTATAACTCGGATTTCGGCATTCTTTATATCTTCGGAAACCTTGTTTCAACTACTACAACATTATCTAAAGATATCAAGTTTATTTTACACTTAAATTCTGACGCTTATTTTTACATTCTTAATTAATCAGGCCACATAATTAAGCAATTAAGCACAAAACACATAATACTCAAATAATACATTCCTATTATTTTGTAAACGGGTTACAAAGGTTAACCTAGACTATTACATTGCTAAAAATGGCAAGCCTAGAAACACAGGCGTTACAATGAAGATTTACCAATTTCCACCATGAAAACGAGATTTGTTAATTAAGTTTTAATTGGATTGAAACTTCTAGATCCTTTGAGATTCATTGAACAATTCAATGGCATGTTTAAATCTTGATTATGCCCTTCAGGTTTGTGACTGGGATACCGAGGATCACAAACAAGGTCTGAATAACAATGTAAATGTATTTGGTATTCTCAATGTCAATAATCATCTTATGATAAACATTAAGCTACCTTTTGTCACCCTTACTAGTCCAAGTTAATGTGTTGGTTAACCAAACACGCTCCATCAACGACTTGGTAAGGTGCAAAGTGTAATTTCATTGATTAGCATCAATTTTACATTTTCCTAAAGTAACTAAAATTAGGAATTTATAAAAGGTTTAGCTACTTTCTAGTTATCATTATACTTTTAATGAGAATTATAGTCTTTGTCCTACCCGTTTGGCTAACGAACCTCCACCAGTCAAGGAAGCGGTGGGTGAGAGCGGAAACCCATTAAACCACCATTTTATAGGCAGTAACCATAAACCCCCTTATAGACCGACTTTGAGAATGAGGCCTATTGACGGTAAAATCGATTTGTCTTACACATATATAAATATTAAACCTATAATATTATAATAGTATAAGGGTTGAATTTTAAATTTTAAAATTCAAAAGTTTGGAATTAAAGTTTCATTTAGAGAGACTTTACAAATTCCAAAACTTGAGGGCAAGTTTTGAAACTTGTCAAAACTTTTGAAGTCCATAACATATGAGTTTAATGACATCTTTAATAGAAAAACCTTTCATGTTCCATAACATCCATAACTTAAGGATAAGTTATGGAGTCCATTAAAATCATTTAAAACATTATTTAACTAATAAAATAATCAAATAATTCATAGCAGATACATTTAAACTCATATAAATAAGACAAATCAAATTAAACAAATTTCATGTAATTAGCCTAACCATATAAACTAATACAAAACATGAAACTTTGACAAGTATCTTTTAAATTGGATTAGCATGATCATTACCACATCAAAAATAGGTTTATAAGTTCATAAACAATTTAGGGTAATGATCATAGTCCAATTCCAGCCTTAAAACTCAAAAAATCTGCACTCTGGAGCACCAACTTGTCGAGTGCATGAACTAACTTGGCGAGTTGGCCAGATTTTTGAGGGGACTCGGCGAGTCCACTGTCCAGACAACAAAAAATTGATTTTTTAAGCATTTGAAAGCAGGTAGCATCAAGTATATTGGAAAACAATCCTAGGCTCTAATGCCACTAATGGGTTTTGAGCATTCTAACACTCCGATGGTGTACATGCAACCCTAGATGCTTTCGGTCTATGCTTTCTCTAATATGCACGCAAAATTTCAAAATTACAAATCATCATCCTAACTAGCATACAATGGAGTATCCGTACTACAAAATTCTAGTTAGATGACATACCTTTTAGTGTAGTTCAAAACCTTGAAGCTTTAAGATCCTAGCACCAATAGTGTGAATGCCTCAAATGGAACCACAAATCACCGCCAACAAATGGAAGAACTAGAGAGAGAATTCCTTGCTTCACAAAATCGGCTAGCACTCTTCTAAGATCACTTAGGTGCCAATTTTGATAGCCTTAGGGTCTCTTATATAGTTTGGAAAACTAGGGTTACACCATGTTAACCCTAATGACCTTCCATATCCCTCATGCTCCATGGGTTAAAACCTCCATGAAGTATCCGTGGGTCACAACATGGGTTTTGCCCAACGTAAAGAACTACAAAAAATTAGCCCATTTTATAAGAATGAATGAGTTACCAAGTCAACCCTTTATATTTAATTAGTCTCTTTTGATCACAAAATTAATTCGAAATGAAATCTTAATCAATATTAATTAAATAATATGATTTCATATTAATATATGAGAACGTATAATATATTAATAAATCATTATTATCCTTTTCTCAAATGTCCATCCTTCAAATTGTCCCGGTGAAGTGCAACCCAAATGAACCATGCTACCCTCGGGTCAAGTACATACCAAATATAGTTATAGACTTAGACACCTTATCCAACAATTTAGGATTAGAAGTAGTATGGTTGGTCAGTTATTCGATGAGGTTTTGGCATGATAGTATTTTAGCATGGAAGGTCCGGCAGGGAGACAGACTATTATAGATTTCAGATTTTGGATAGGCAGAAGTGGTTTTGCGGGAGCTTAAGGTTTGTTTCCCTTAGGATGGAATTTCAGTTTGAATTTTTGATATCTCAGGAATGTTGTGTTACGCGTTAAATCTTCGGTTGTGTTCATCGAATTGTTTGTTTTTGATATGGGTGTTAGTAAGGTGCGATTTCAATGACTAAATCCAACTTAAGTGGGGGAGAGTTGTAACACTCGATTTCAGATTTTCTTTATTGTCGGGATTGCGGCCCAGTCATCAGTTGTCATAAGGCTTAGGGCTTTGAGAAAGGAAGGATTTAGCCCACTTTCTGTGTAGTTGTTGTGGTATAAGTGATCCATGTCTTTGATTGTGTCTTTGGAAGCCAAGGGTATGATTGTAATTTGATATCTCAGTATTTTATGGGATTAGGGTTGTGTTCAGGATGTTTCCAAGATTGGGTTTGTTGTTACGAGTGTAGGGCTTCTCGCCACCTTTTCACGGATATAAGGTTTGTTGGAAACGAACCTAGGATGAGGGAGTTATGATACATTGAAGTTATTGATGGATTTTGTCCTTGGTGGAAAAGGCATGCATGTCAGCCCATTCATGCAAAGGTGGCATGCGTATGAGTACGCCCATCGTAGACTTGGGTACTCCCAGTGTAGGAATGGAAAAATGGAATGCGAGCTTGGGAGTTTTACGCCCAGCGTACAGGAAATACGCCCAGCGTATGTTCAAGTTCCCCAAAACTCTAATTTTAAGGGATGGCTCACTATTTAAGCACCTTAAGTCCCAGTTTTGAGTCTCTATTTCATCCTCCAGTGTCTTAAACCCTAAATCTTGAGCTATAGCTTCATCCAAGAGTGTTCTGAGCTTTGTATGTGCATTTTTGGTGGATTTAAGTGTATTTCAAGAAGTGGTTGCCTGTGGATCTGGACTCTTCGCTTCATTTTCAGCTCATTGAAAGTAAAAACTTCTTAGCTTAATCATTAGAAGTTGAGATATATGATTGTATTGTTTTTGGTCCCATTTTGACCTCATGAGGAAGATCTAGTGGGTGGACACCATTTTAAAAGCTTTGAGTTGCCACTTTGGCAGATTTAAGATTATAAGCTCATGAAAATCCTAGCTTGATGCTTAGATATGGTCCGTGCATGTTCTTGTTAGGTTTTAATGGATTAAAATGGTTATTCGGTCTCTTTGAGTCATGTAAAGGCATAAAGGTGCGGCCTTTATGCATTAGGAGCTTAGTTGGAAGGTATTTAGAGGTTATCATGGAAGGACATAACGAATTAAGTCATAAATTAAGTTTTGGAGAGTTTATGGGTATGCCTCGCGTAAAAGCAACTACGCCCCACGTACTAAAGTCTATTTGGTATGCCTTGCGTACCAGTGTATACGCCCAACTTAATGGCCCATTATCATTTTGGGCTTGGTTGTAATCTTAGACCTTGAGAGTTGGACTTCTGTATGGAGGAATTGTTTTTGGAATTGGGTTTTTTCTTGGACAAGGAATTTTTAGGCTTTTGGGGTAAGTCCTATGTGGGGTTGGGCCAATGTCGGAAATTGGTCCATTAAATGGGCTTTTATGGATCTCTTAGTTTTGGGCTTGGGCCTTGGTTGTCAGTCGTGACATGTCGTGGGTAAAACGGTCTTTCTACCTCAAGCTTGGATTACGGATCTTGGTTTGGAATTCAATTGCTAATTGGGTGATATTTTGGTATTGATAGCTCTAGGAGTTGGCCGGGTTGCAGCTAGGGATTTCTTGCAGTGAGCTTCAACATTTGAGGTGAGTCTCTGCACTATGTTTAGCGGGTTGAAGGCACCAATATCGGCCCATGGTTATTATGGTAGGATGCCAGTTGTCTGAGTGACTCTAGCATGTGTATGTATTGATATGTATGTTAGGCGGGGCCCGATGATTATTCTATATGCTAGTATCAGGTTATGCATATATGACTTGTATGTGGGTGGGGCCCGTTATCTTTGTGATTTTCGCATGTGTTTGAATGTTGTATGATTATATGCTTATATGCGAGTGTGGGTGGGGACCGTATCTCATTTGGGCAGGGCCCGTTATGTGAGTGTAGGCAGGGCCCGTATCTCATTGTGATGCGAGTGTGGCCAAGGCACGTATCTCGTTTGAGTGGTAGCTGTTATGTGAGTGTGAGCGAAGCCCGTATCTCATTAGTATGCGAGTGTGGGTGGGGACTGTATCTCATTGGGCGCGGCCCGTTACCAGAGAGTGGCCAAGACCCGTATCTCATTATTGTATGTATGGTATGTAGTATTTGGGAAAGTCACTAAGCATTTTGCTTAATATTTTTAGTTTTTGGTTGAGGTGCTCATTTTTTCAAATGAAAGAGCTCGGGACGGTCACAACGCATACACTCGTGTTTTCCGCAATACGTCATCTTTGGTATTGGACTTTGATAATTGTTTTATTTGAAATGTTTTTCAAATTTATGAACAATGTTACAATATTGTTTTTAACTATATTAAAAATGAAATTTTTACCTTGGATTTTTAGGTTGTTACTATTGGATTAGGGTCTTAGCTCGTAACCATATTTAATAAGTACTTGACCCGGTTATGCATCGTCCTTTTGGGTTGCCTTCACCAAAGCAACTTGACTGGAGAAATCATAGAGACAGAGGTTATTATGATTTATTAATATATTATACAAATAATATATTAAAGGAGAAATCATATTTGTTTAATTAATATTGGTCAATAATTAATTAAGAATTAATTATGTGATCAAATGTAATTAATTAAACTAGAGGAGCTGAATTGTAATTATGTTATAGTTGCAAATTAGGGCATTGGATGCCCCAAGGATGGGGTGGACGAATTCAAGGTGATAATGCCTTAGAATTTGTCGAAGATAAGGATTCTAGGCTTATCTTATGGGCTGCCTTGTGGGCATGTAACCAAATAAAGATAAGGACTGAAACCCTAATCTTTACCTTATATAAAGACCCATTAGGCCTTAGAAAATCGGCCACTTGATCCCTAGAATACCTAGAGCCGATTTTTGCCTCTTCCCTCTCTATTTTTTGCCTCTCCACTTGCTTGTGGTGTTTATGAGCAATTAGAGGTACTACACTTGTGGTACTTGCTTTCCAAGACAAGGAGATTGAAGACTTATGTTGTTATTGCAATATAACAACAAGAGGTATGTAATCCCTTCTACTATACAGATTTCGAAATTCCTAGGTGCATGTTAGGTTCTTCTTCTGTTCATAAAGTTGTGTATCTAATAGTGAAAACATAGATCCAAATCTAGGGTTGCATGCACACATAGGATTGTTTGTATAAAACTCATCAGTGGTATCAGATACTGGTTAATTGTTTTCAATTCGAATTATATAATTGTATGAATCCGACACTTTAGGGTTTATGGCCAATAAACCCTAGGAGGCAAGATTTTGAAATTAGGGTTCTTGAACCCTGTTTTTGAAAATTTAATAAGGGTTTTTGAAACGCTTTCCTTTGTGCCCAAGATTTCGAAATCTAGGGTTTGCAAACCCTAGAGTTTTTGAAATATGCCTCCTCTGCAAGATAAGATCCTACTTTTTAGGGATTTGGATAATCTCATATCTTGTAATTATCCTTTAATGATTAAATATGGTAATTAAAGATTTTGAATTATCTTATCTCATGATTTTCGAAATCTAGAGGGATTTAAGAGATTAGGATAAATTAATTGTTTAATTAAAGATAATCCTTTATGATTTAGTAATTCAAATTAATTGTTTAATTTAGATAATTATTAAATCAAGAGTTTTAATATTTAAAATTTTAATTTAAAAAGTCTTAAATTTCAAAAAATTTATAATTGAAATTGGAACCCTAGTATTTTGAAATGTTTAAAATACACCCTATACTATTATATTATACAAGATTTATATATAAATATATATATATATATATATATATATATATATATATATATATATATGTGTGTGTGTGTGTGTGTGTGTGTGTGTGTATAACTAAAATGCTAGTCTTACCGTTAGTATGCCTCATTCACAAAGCCGATCTATAAGGCGGGTATAAGGTTATGGCCTATAAAAAGGTCGTTTAATGGGTATCTACTTTAACCCACAGCTTCCTTGCTTGGTGGAGTGTCATTAGCCGAACGGGTACGATAGGGAAATCCTCTCCTCATTAATAAGTATAATGAATCTATATAAAGTAACTAAATGTTTTTACAAAATTCTCAATCTTAGTTACTTTATGCAAAAGTGAATTGATGCAATCCCATGAAATTACACATTGCACCCTTGCTACAAAGTTAGTGGAGGGTGACTCATTGTTTGTCATAGTTTGATGGAGCGTGTGTGGTTAACCGGCACATCGAATAGGTGACTGTAACAATGAGGGCACCATGTACATATGCATGATTATTCACACCCGCAATGTGGTCCTCATCATCCTAGTCACAAACTAGAGGGGCATATCGAGATTTAAACATGCCATTGAAAATTTCAATGAATCTCAAAAGAATCTAGGAATTCTAAATACATTTAAAACTTAAGCCTTTATGTTTTTCATGGTGAAGAGTTAGTGAATCGTCATTCACTTACCTCCAAATTTTTTGCATGTTGGATTACGGCATCCCTTTTCTGATATGTAAATAATGTTGTTGGATCCTAGCCCTAATTTCTCATTTTGGGTGTTTAATTAGGGATTTAATTCTAATCAAACTTTATTCCTTTCTATTTGCAGATGTTTAAGCCAACAACGTTGCTCCTGGTTCATTCTCGCTAATGAGCCTATGTCAAAAAGTGACATTTGTCGGATCGAATTTCAACGAATGGATAAGATACATTCATATGATTGCTCGTTACAAGGACAAAGAATATGTCCTCGATGAGAAGCTTGAAAAGATCAATCCGGAAATCGCTACTCCCGAAGAAATGGTCGTCTTTGAGGCCCATGAGCATGATGCAACGAAAGTTCAATGCATTATGTTGGCCACTATGAATCTTGAACTTTAAAAGTCCTATGAGGACATGTATCCCTATGAAATGCACCAAGATTATCTGGAGAGGTACCACCAAAGCGCAAGGCAAGAGCGCTATGAGATCATCACCAACATGATCGCCGCTAAGATGGGGAGTGGAGAGTCCCTAACCTCGCATTTGCAAAATATGTAGAGGTATGTTGATCGCCTTCGCAAGTTAAATGTTAACTTTGGGGAAGACTTGGCTATCGACATCATTCTCCACTCCTTGTCGTCGTGCTACAACCCATTTAGGATTACCTACCATATGAACAAAGAAGATGTCACCTTAAGCAAACACCAAGGGCTCCTAAGGACTGCTGAGAGCAACCTCAAGGACAAGTCTGTTGCATCAACTCCCACTCCACCCGCTGCTCCTGTTTTGGCCATTAGGCAAGGGAAAGGCAAGAAAAGGAAGGCTCCTTCCAAGATCCACCACAAGGGAAAGCCCCAAGATGGTACCTCTTCTAGTGGAACCAAAGTTGGTTTTGCTAAACCCAACTCAAACCCAAAGGAGGCAGAGTCCCACCACTGCCACAAAATAGGGCACTGGAAGAGAAGCTGCTCGGAATATCTGCAAGCCATCAAGGATAGGAAAATCAAGCCGTCTTTTGCAGGTATTTACACAATTAAATAAAATGATTCATCACATGCTATTTCTTGGGTTCTTGATATAGGATGTGGTTTTCACATATGTTCTAATTTGCAGGGACTAAGAATAGATAGGGATGTGGAGCGTGGAAGAATAAATCTAGTCATGGGGAACCGAAGATCGTTGCCTAGCGCCAAGATTGGAGTGTATTCTTTAGCACTTAGTAATGTATTAGGTTTAGATTTAAATAATTGTTTCTATTCCCCAGATATGGCAAGAAACATCATTTCATTTCATGGTTTGTTTAGACAAGGATTTAGATTTTCGTTTGATAATGAGAAAGGTTCGATTTATGCTTATCTAAATGGTGTTTCATATTTTGAAGCATTGCTTTGTAATGGAATTTATGAAACTGTTATGGTTGTAGATAACCTAAGAAATGATGTATTGTGTGTTGATTCTTCCAATGGTATGGATAAAGCATGTTTGTGGCATTATCGTCTTGGACATGTTAACAAGAAACACATAGCCCAACTCTAAAAGGATGGAGTGTTGGAGTCATTCGACCTTAGGGACGATTTTGCGAGTCTTGTTTACTTGGAAAGTTGACCAAATCACCCTTCACTGGCACTTGTGAAAGGGGTGAGGGTCTATTGGATCTTATACCCACCGATGTGTGTGGGCCCTTTAGATCCACCACAAGGGATGCAAAACGCTTCTATGTGACTTTCACCAATGATTATAGTAGATATGGGTATATTTATTTACTCAAGCACAACTCAGAAACCTTTGAAAAGTTCAAAGAGTTTAAACAAGTAGTGGAGAATCAACTGGGCAGGAAAATCAAGATGCTTCAATCCGATCGAGGAGGAGAGTACCTAAGTCTTGAATTTCACGACTATCTGAATGAATGCGGAATAGTTTCGCAATTGACGCCGCATAGGACACTACAGTTGAATGGTGTGGCTGAGAGGCGTAATTGAAGCCTGTTGGACATGGTTCGTTCCATGATGAGTCGTGCTTCACTACCTATCTCATTCTGGGGGTATGCTTTAGAGACTACTGCCCATATCCTTAACTTAGTTGATACAAAGAAGCTTGCTAAAACACCTCACGAGATGTGGATAGGGAAAGCTCCCTTTGTTGGAACATATCAAGGTTTGGGGTTGCAAGGCTTTCGTAAGAGGAGAGACCCACGACAAGCTCGAACCTCGTAGTGAGTGGTGTATTTTCATCGGCTACCCACAGAAATCCTTTCGATATTTCTTCTATAGACCGAGTGACAATGTTGTCTTCATTGTGAGGAGAGGGGTTTTCCGAGAGCAAGAAATCATAAGCCAAGGGGACAATGGGAGTCAAATCGATCTTGAAGAGATTCAAGAGTCGAGCAATGAAGGAACCTTTAACGCTGGTGCTCAAACCGAGAAGAAAACTCCAGTTGAACCGATTGACGAATCCTTACCTCTTAGACGTTCCGAAAGAGTTAGAGTTCAACCCCAGTTATATGGTTTTCATATTACTAAAGAAGGGGACACGTATATTAGTGATATCACACTAATAAATCTAGATGAACCTAACAGCTATAAGGAAGCCATGGTAGGCCCGGAGTCTGCAAAATGGAAAGAGGCGATGGACAGTGAGATTCAGTCCATGTACGACAACCAAGTTTGGAATTTGGTTGACCATGTTCGGTGACGTAATACGTATAAGGCACGATTGGTTGCAAAGGACTTTACTCAACCTCCCAGAGTTGACTATGATGAGAGCTTCTCACCATTTTCCAAGATAAAGTCTATTAGGGTGATGTTATCCATTGCTGCTTTTCATGATTATGATATATGGAAAATGGATTTCAAAACCGCTTTCCTTAATGAGAAGTTGGCTGAGGATGTTTACATGGCTCAGTCAGAGGGTTTTGTCAATGTGAAGCATCCCAATAAAGTGTGCAAGCTTGAGAAGTCCATTTATGGACTTAAGCAAGCCTCCCGCAGATGGAATCTTTGCTATGATGAGAAAGTCAAAAGGTTTGGATTTGTACGAAGTGAAGATGAATCATGTGTGTATGTCAAATCCAGTGGGAGTACAGTTAGCTGCCTCGTATTGAATGTCGATGACATACTACTCATAGGAAACGACATCCCGACACTGCAGGAAGTTAAATCCTGGATCAGGAAGTGCTTCGCTATGACGGACCTCAGAGAGGCTTCCTATATTTTTGGAATAAGGATAGTGAGAGACCGAAGTAAGAGACTAATAGGAATTAGTCAGAATACTTACTTGTACAAGGTGCTAAAACGTTTTAGTGTGGAAAACTCGAAGAAGGGAGAATTACCTATCCAAAGTAATGCCAAGTTGAGTAAGACTCAAAGTCCGAGTACCGAAGCTGAGATAGCAGAGAGGAGCTGAGTACCTTATGCTTCCACAGTTGGCTCGATCATGTATGCTATGACTTTTACTAGCCCTAATGTGGCCTTCGCTTTGAGCATGGTCAGTAGATATCAAGGGAACTCTGGTAGAGCACATTGGACCACAGTCAAGAATATTCTTAAGTACCTTTGGAGGACCAAGGAATGGTTTCTAGTCCTCAAAGGGAGTGATGACTTAAAGGTCTGATAGTATAGTGACGCCAGTTTCTAGACCGATAGGGACAACTATCATTCACAGTCGGGCTGGGTCTTTACCCTTAATGGAGGAGCAGTGACTTGGAAAAGTTTCAAGCAAGAAACCGTAGCTGATTCAACGTGCGAATCAGAGTACATTGCAGCGAGTGAAGCGTCAAAGGATGAGATATGGTTGAAGAACTTCACTGGAGACCTTGGAGTCGTACCTGCCATAAAGGAGCCTATGGAAATTTTCTGTGATAATGAAGGAGCGGTTCCCTTGACCAAGGAATCGACGGATCATGGTGGATCTCGACAAATCGACAGAAAATATCACTTTATTAGACATCGGGTAGAAGAATGACTCCTCGTAGTTAAGAGGGTATCGTCATAGAATAACCCACCAGATCCGCTTATGAAGGGACCGAGTAGGGTTAAGCACTTGCAGCACGCTAGGAGCATTAGGCTGAAGGATGATATTAGTTTGGATTAGATAGTTTAGAAACGTGTAATAGATAAATGTAATTGACATTTAATGATTAAATAAAGGAGTATTATTTATAAGTACATTCACTATCTTATGTTGATTGTTTAACTATTATTTTGCTTTGCATGTTTTGACTTCCTGAATAATTGAGTTAATTAAGAATAATCGAATTATTCAAACGATCCACAGTCATTCATATATTGGAAATAGGTATGAATGAAGACTTTCATGAATTGGTGTGTAGATTGTCTGAAAGGTATTAGACATAACAAAGGTTTGTTACATCGTTCATGAGTGCTTATGAATAATTTTTTAGCATTGGAATAAACCCGCGCTTGCTGGAATCACTTCATGGATTTTATCACGAGTGATCGCAAGACGATAATATCATATGGTCTTAAAACCAAGATACATGGTTTATTGTTCGCTAATTGTTTGTGCATTGATAATGCAAAAACGCATCAATAACTTGATGCCATAAAACGCATTCTTGTGGATAATTTGATTAGTGAATAGTAAATGCCTATCAGTCGAAGTTTATCTATTCCTTTTATCCTAAGAGGGTAAAAGCGATATCAGGGCCCCTCAATGATTTGATTTGACTTATGTGTCGGGGCCGATGAAGACTGAATTGATGTGTTCAATTAAGTTCTATGTCAAATGAATCCGAGATCGAGAAAACAAACTGCTGGACAACAAGTATGACTATGTTCCATGAGATTGTCCGCATTATATCTAAAATAGAGGACTGTACGATCCCTTATCTAAAGGACAGGTTGCTGATAAGATCATAGTTCGACAACGTCTTTGAGAGCTATGATTTCTAATCGAGTTATACTTGCATTTGTGGTTACTAGACTTATCCAAGTGGGAGAGTGTTGGATTAATGTCTATGCCTGTAACCATATTTGGTAAGTACTTGACCCGGTTGTGCATGGTCCTTTTGGGTTGCCTTTGATGGATTTTGGTCATAAGGCATCCTATGTGCTCATACAAACCCTAATGCTTGGATCTAGGTTTCTCTATTGTACATGCTTTGAATCCAAGACTATAAACCCTGATTCTAGCATTCAAGTAATCATATTAATATGTAATTAGGTTTAAGATGATACCTTGATTGTTATGTAGCAATAACAATCCCAAATCTCCTTGTAATGACTTTGGAAGGCTTAGAGTCACAAGTGTCACTCCTCTAATGGCTTACAAACACCAAGAGCAAATGGAGAAGGTATAAAGAGAGAGGAGAGAGGTTAGAATTCGTCCTTAGGACTCCTTGGGAACAAGTACACGAATTCTAAGGCCTTAGGGTCTTTATATAGGTGTAGAGATAGGGTTTCAGTCATTATCCTTATCTAGTTGCTTATCCACAAAGCAACCATAAGATAAGCCTTGAAAACCCTTATCCTTTATCCTTTGGACGATTTCAAGGATCCTCAACCCATATTTAGGATAACCATTACCATATTTTGTAACTATCACATAATTACAATTCAATCCCTCTAGTTTAATTAATTACACTTGATCACAAAATTAATTCCTAATTAATTATTGACCAATATTAATTAAGCAAATATGATTTCTCCTTTAATATATTATTCTTATAAAAATTTAATAAATCATAATAAACTCTCTCTCTCTTTATTTATTTCTCCAATCAAGTTGCTTTGGTGAAGGCAACCCAAAAGGACCATGCACCATCGGGTCAACTACATACCAAAATAGTTATGGACTTAGACACTAATCCAACAGTCTCCCACTTGGATAAGTCTAATAACTATTCAGCGTATGACTTCAGATCCTGATCTGCAATCGTAGCTTTCCAAAGCCGCTGTCAACTCTGATCCTATCAGATACGCGTGTCCTTAGATAAGGGATCATATATTCCTCCATTCTAGATATCGTATGAGATATGATTTCTAATCATTCTCTTTGTACTACTTCTCGATTTCTGATTTATGACGACTGACTAATTGAACAAATCAAATTAGCCCTAGCCCGGCCGAGCATTTACGTTTTTCATCACTAAACCATCGAGGGGCCCAAAAGATATCGCTTTTATCCTTCTTTGGATAAAAGGAACGGATAAACTTTGATACAATGCTTGCTTGCACTCACTAACCAAATCACACACAACAATATGTTTTATCACACCAAGTTACTAGTGCGTTTTCATATTATCAATGTGCAACTGATTAGCAAGATACAACTCACACATCTCAGTTTCACGAATATAAGATGTTATCGTCTCACCAATCACTCGTGATACAATTCATGGAGTGATCCAAGTGAGCGTGGGTTTAATCCAAAGCTCAAATTCATATTCATAAGCACTCATGAATGTTGTAGCAAACATTTGCTTATGTCTAATACTCTTTTAGACAATCCACACACCAATTCATGACAATCTTCATTCATATCTACTTCCAACATATGAACGACTATGGCCCGTTTGAATAATTTGATTATTCTTAATAAACTCAATTATTCTGGAAGTCAAAACATGCAAAGTGAAACACAAGAATAATACTAATCCCATATGGCCTCAAACCTTTGAGTATAAATAAAACACCTTTTATTTATCACCATATTGATTACTCATTATTTGTCGTTCCGGGTAATCAACTTCTTACTTGAATTATTACACTTGTCCCATGCACCTAGCATGCACACAATGTTTACCTATGGTTCTTACTTTTGTGAAATAGACAAATTGTACACATTTCCAATCATTCTCATTTCACAACTCCAAATCCTTTTTCATAAGTGAAAGAATATCAAATTCTTGCTACTTATAGAATATGCTAGATTCTAACATCCTATGCAATGATTCTTTCGTAATGTCACTGCACCAAAGTCAAAAAGACTATTGTCAATGATATTCCAAAGTCCTCTATCGGAGATTGTTACAAGACAATTCCTTAGATATGATGTCTCTCACTCAAAGTACATTCCTTTGAACATCCTTTTGCATAAAAGTTTCTAATCTAGACATAGATTTTCAATATTTACTTCCTAATATGAACACGCTTCCATATTTTCCTCATGACAACTCATTCTTAATAGAATATTTTCTATTTGTAATGATGTCGATATGGTCCATTCAATATGGAAACATTTCCATATTTTCCAATACTATACTTCCAACTACTCACAAGCGACCAATCCTCGTCAAACTTTGGATTATCCTTTGATAGTTGTTTAATTATTTTAGTCAAAACCAATTCTAGTCCCTTTTCCCTCTAAATGCCCTAGACATTTGGAAAATTTTAGAATGGTCAAACATTAAAGCATTTGCAATCGATCCTATACCCGAAGCGTATGGGACACGATGCATAATGTTTTATTTGCTATGTTCTCAAAATTCGAATTGTGAAAAGGAATTCCGTAATCATAATCGAAATTTTAAGAACACACTATGTACCTTTGGCTAAGTTTATTAACATTTCTCAACCTAAGCCTTTAGATTTGAAATGAAGCATAATATTCTCTCCCTTAATTATAGCAAAACAACTTTACAACCCTTACGACTTTACAAGGTATAACTCTTGTTTTTCTATAATTAATATTGCCAACTTGCAATACTTTCCATAATAATCATACAATCATAACTTTTATGCTCCCACTATCATGATGATTATGATAAAACATAACACTTATGCTCCCACTAGCTTCGACATGTATTCATAAACATCTTAACTTTCAGAAAACAATACCTATTGAATTTCTTAAGTCCATGTTTCTAATACTTAATGCTTTGATAATCTTTTATCAAGGCCTCTTAAGCTTATACACCTTTGCTTTAGATAGTTCATATGTGTGTCTAAACTATTAAGACTAATTGCCAAACCTCACAATTTAAATGATGGAAAGGGATACCGTAACTATAATTGAATTTGAGAATGCAACTCTACAATCACTATCTTCTTAAAATCTTTCTTAGTGAAAGCATTTTCTCACAATCATTTTCATGAAGGAGGAAATCTTATGACACTTAGATTTTAATGGTGTATATGTTCCTATCCATGTGAATTTGTTAAATCCAAAGTTTACGACAAATTCAAACTCATATGGATCGAGCCTTTTTAATCTTGATTTCTTGCCTTATGGTAGCACAGCTGCCCACCACGTCTTCCAAGTAGTTAAGCAGCTCACCTTTTCCTATCAATGTACCTTTCATTGATTAAGGTGCCTTGCCTTTTATGCGTTCAAGATGTGAACTCATAGGACTCACATGCATAATTAACTCAATTGGAACAACACAGAATCAAAATATTGTCAACACGATAGCTTGTAAACCTCAACTCGTGTGCTAGTGATGATCGATAAGGTTTATTTGATTTGTTCTTGAAACCTTTCAAGACCATTAAGACTCCCACTGACTTCTTGACATATAAGATTCTCTTGTCAATAAACATTTTTTGACAACCAAATATTCAAGAGTTAGTGTAGCTTTTATCAAAACACTTCATAAATTGGTCCTAGTTGGCCTTTGTCTTATCCAAGACATCACAACTTTCCACATTTGATGAATGTTATAAACCTTTAATACTTTTCACTCATTGTCATAATCTTAACTTTAAGACTTGTTATTGGAACGAAGTATGATAGACTTCTTGATTTAACCATTTCTTCAATCCTTGATTCCTCTTTTTAAACATACAATTGTACTAAGACTCACTTAGAGTATTAATTGAGATATGGTTCTTAATCATTAAGATCTATCACAAAGCATAAAAGCTACTCTCCCTTCTTCTTAGAATGGAGAAACTCTAATCTTTCTGCCTACTTGATTCTTCTTATTCGTTCTACTATTGATCTAAACCCTTTAATCAATTCAGAATTACACTTAATCTTGTAAGTATAATCATATTTACCAAACCTTTAGTAAATCGTGACGAATATATTTGTTACTCTTATGGTGAACTTGATCAACACACAACTTTGTGTACTCGATCTCCTAGTCCTTCACTTGACACTTTGTCAATGAATTAGTCTAATTTCCAAAATATGAAATTTCTCATTCATCGTGCAACCAAGTTGCATGATTCCGAGTTTCGGTCCAATTGAAACTTGGGCGATGAGAAACTCTCCCTATTTGGTAAATTCTTGACTTTCCATAACACAATAAGAAACAAATATATTATTGCTAATAATTTTAACATCAATTTTTCATACACGCCATTGTAAGGATAAATAAATAAAATTTAAAATCAAAATTTATTTTATTGCGGAAAAATTTGTCCTTCACAATGCAACTCATTGAAAAACTTATGCTAATACATATTTCTTAGCAATCTAATTCTAACTCTAAGTAGTAGCTCAAGAATCTAATCTTCAAGAAACGTGATCGAAATCCATTCCTTCACAGTTAGATTCTGCTCACTTCTTCCCTTAAGCTTCCTTTCTTTTCTTCGATCTTACAAGATATCAATTGTAATCTTATCACATTATGTAATAAGAATCTAGAATAGAAGCTTAAAAGAGTTATTTAGTGGATTTTACCTGAAGCGTGGTCATACTTTTGACTCTCCCATCTCTTAGATCTCTTAGGTAAATAGGGTAACTTCGTCTCCAATGCCCCTTCTCTTGGCAATAAAAGCAAATTGACTCTTTTGGAACAACACATGGAACTACTTCAGACATCGCCTTTCTCTTGTGATCAAACTTTTCGATCATTGCATGTCTTTCATTGCCATTGTCTATATCCATAGAGGTCTTGAAGGCAGATTCACCAATTAACTTTGCTTTTCTATTGCGCTAAACCATTGCTGATTCAGCAGCAATAAACATATAGGTGAGATCAATAAGGGTCACGTCGTGGTTCATCATATAGTACTCTCTTACGAACTCACTATACGAGTTAGGAAGTGACTGAAGAACCCAATCAACAGCCATCTCTTCACTGACAACGGATCCCATCATTCTTAACCTATCAATGTCTGACTTCATCCCTAAGACGTGTGCACACACCGACTTTCCTTCTTTATGTTTACTTGCCAAAAGGGCTTGAGTGATATTGAACTTTTCAATTTTACAATCTTGTGGGTTAGGGAGACTAATTAGAGGAGCAAGTGAAGCATGATTTCTTGTTCCTCGATCGAATCGTGGAATTTCATCTTCTTGTGGAATGCTTGTTCCACGGGATTTGGGAAGACCATAGTTGTCGAACTTTGACATCTACAGAACGGGAGAAAAACAAATTCAAGTTAGTTGATAGATTGAGTCCTTAGTAAATCACCCAAATGAAATACTAAGGCTAGGACCCAACACAATATTCTACAACTCGGGAGAGGGATGCCGTAACCCTAATTGAAGAATATTTGAAGGTAAGTGAATGACGATTCACTAATTTCCACCATGAAAAACGAAAAAGAAATTTAAGTTTTAAATCTATGAAAACTCCTAGATCCTTTGAGATTCATTGAACTTTCAATGGCATGTTTAAATCTCGATATGCCCCTCTTGTTTGTGACTGGGATGCCGAGGATCACAAAGCGAGTGTGAATAACCATGCAAAATTACATGGTGCCCTCACATGTTACAGTCACCTATTCGATGTGCCGGTAAACCACACATGCTCCATCGAACTATGACAAACATTGAGTCACCCTTTGCTACCTTTGCTTAGAACCATTTAGTGTGCCGGTAAACCACACACGCTCCACTAACATCTTCGCAAGGGCACAAAGTGTAATTTCATGGAATTGCATCAATTCACTTTTGCCTAAGTAACTAAGATTGGGAATTTGAAAAACATTTAGTTACTTTGTATTTCATTATACTTATAATGGAAGGTTTCGTGCTATCCTACCCGTTTGGCTAACGACCCTCCACTAGTCAAGAGTGTGGTGGGTAAGAGTGGATACCCATTCAATCGCCATTTTATAGGCAATTTCCTTAAACACCCCTTATAGACCAGCTTCGTGAATGAGGCCTACTAACGGTAAGACTGACTTTTACTCATACATATATATAATGTTAGACTTTTAATGTTATATATAGTATAGGGTGTATTTTACACTTTTAAAATACTAGGTAGTCAAATTTAATAATTATACCTTTAATTCAATTAAATTGCAAACCAAAACTTTTATGGATTTATTAAATCTCTTTTAATTATACACCATAATTAATTAATAAAACCATAAGGGTGTGATTTGAACTTTTCAAAACAATACTAGGGTTTTAGAATTTAACACTCCTAATTAAACCTTTTTAATCAACTTTTAAATTCCAAAACTTGAGTGCAAGTTTTGAAACATTTCAAAACAATTTAGTTTTAATCTATCTTAAAATTTCGAATTTATGACATTTAAATTAAAATTTTAAATATTAAAACTCTTGATTTAATAATTATCTTGAATTAGACTATTAATGTAATTATTAAATCATAAGGGATTATCTAAATAATGAGGATAATTACCATTTATACATTTAAGTTATCCTAATCCCTTAAATATCTATATAGATTTCGAAAATAAGGATGGATAATGCAAGATCTTGAATTACCATATATAACAATTAAAGGATAATTACAAGATATGGGATAATCCAAATCCCTAAAAATTAGGATTTTATCTTGGGGAGGAGGCAAATTTCGAAAATCAAGGGATTATAACAAACCCTAGATTTCGAAATTTAAGAGTTTAAGGAAATGATTTGAAGATCTTATTCAAACTCTTGCAAATTAGGGTTTGCAAACCCTAATCTCGAAAAAACCTTAGCCTCTTAGGGTTTATTAACTTGATATATTAGAAATAAACCCTAATATATCAAGTTCATACAAGTGAAACCAAACCAATGGCTCTGATACCACTGATGGGTTTTGGTCATAAGACATCCTATGTGCTCATACAAACCCTAATGCTTGGATCTAGGTTTCTCTATTGTACATGCTTTGAATCCAAGACTATAAACCCTAATTCTAGCATTCAAGTAATCATATTAATATGTAATTAGGTTTAAGATCATACCTTGATTGTTATGTAGCAATAACAATCCCAAATCTCCTTGTAATGACTTTGGAAGGCTTAGAGTCACAAGTGTCACTCCTCTAATGGCTTACAAACACCAAGAGCAAATGGAGAAGGTATAAAGAGAGAGGAGAGAGGTTAGAATTCGTCCTTAGGACTCCTTGGGAACAAGTACACGAATTCTAAGGCCTTAGGGTCTTTATATAGGTGTAGAGATAGGGTTTCAGTCATTATCCTTATCTAGTTGCTTATCCATAAAGCAACCATAAGATAAGCCTTAAAAACCCTTATCCTTTATCCTTTGGACGATTTCAAGGATCCTCAACCCATATTTAGGATAACCAATACCATATTTTGTAACTATCACATAATTACAATTCAACCCCTCTAGTTTAATTAATTACACTTGATCACAAAATTAATTCCTAATTAATTATTAACCAATATTAATTAAGCAAATATGATTTCTCCTTTAATATATTATTCTTATAACATATTAATAAATCATAATAACCTCTCTCTCTCTTTATTTATTTCTCCAATCAAGTTGCTTTGGTGAAGGCAACCCAAAAGGACCATGCACCATCGGATCAAGTACATACCAATATAGTTATGGACTTAGACACTAATCCAACAGCCTTCACCAAAGCAACTTGACTGGAGAAATAATGGAGAAAGAGGTTATTATGATTTATTAATATATTATAAGAATAATATATTAAAGTAGAAATCATATTTGTTTAATTAATATTGGTCAATAATTAATTAAGAATTAATTCTATGATCAAATGTAATTAATTAAACTAGAGGGGTTGAATTGTAATTATGTGATAGTTACAAATTAGGACATTAGATGCCCCAAGGATGGGGTGGACATATTCAAGGTGATAAGGCCTTAGAATTCATCCAAGATAAGGATTCTAGGTTTATCTTATGGGCTGCTTGGTGGGCAAGTAACCAGATAAGGATAATGACTGAAACTCTAATCTTTACCCTATATAAAGACCCCTTAGGCCTTAGAAAATCGGCCACTTGATCCCTGGAAGACCTAGAGCTTATTTTTGCCTCTTGCCTCTCCATTTTCTTGTAGTGTTTGTGATCCATTAGAGATACTACACTTGTGGCACTTGCTTTCCAAGACAAGGAGATTGAAGACTTGTGTTGTTATTACAATATAACAACAAGAGATATGTAATCCCTTCTACTATATAGATTTCAAAATTCCTAGGTGCATGCTATGGTAGTTCTTGTGTTCATAAAATTTTGTATCTAATAGTGAAAACATAGATCCAAATCTAGGGTTGCATGCACACATAGGATTGTTTGTATAAAACCCATTAGTTACATCTATCTTACTTAAACGTTTTATGGATTTTAAGCCTATGTTGAACTGGCGCTATACATATTTGTATATAGTGATCTAAATGTGGGTTAGATTATTATATGCAAACCCCCCAATAATATGCTCTCATATTCTTGAAATATTCGAGTTAGCAGAAAGCAAGCTTCTACTGACAAAGCAAGTGGGAGGCACATGGAACTTGAAGCATCTCAAGAACCATAACCTAATATATTTACAGTTGTCAATACATTTAAAAAGAATTTTTAAACATGAATAATAGTTATTTACAAACACAAATTGTTTGCATTAGTGGTATGAATCATTTATGACTTGAGAAATGTGGAATTTCTCATTAATGAGCTTTAATAGATGTATTCTAGAAAATAGATCAAATACCAAGATGTTATATCAGATCTCTAAACTGATTAATAAATTAGATACATGAACATGACATGTAATTCATGTATGATAATCAAGTATGGTCTTGATTGAACTTTCTCTTTATAGCAAGACTAGAAGGAGAATGTGATTCTTCTGGAAAGAATACATTACATGGATAACTATATAAATTTTAAGCAAGACTTCTTATAAAAGGTTTTACTCATACTCATGTCATTAACTATGGTCCTTATCATACTCGTGATATTGGCTTTGATCAAACCTTTTTCACAAGTAGATATGATTAGATCAATAAGGATATTGTTTACTATAAGTTCATATTCTTAATATTAAATATAGCAAATAGATTTCAAGAAAGACCGGATTATTTGATAGACATCTACTAGAAGATATGTTTATAGATTAGCCTAGAGGTTTTTTTAATCCATATTATCCTAAAAAATGTGTAAAGCTTGAGATCTACTTGTGGATATAAAGAGAACATCTCAATATTGTAATCATCATTCTAATATGAAACCATAAGGTGTCCTTTCATATGAAAATGAATAGAACATATGTGTTTACTAGGAACTAGTGGGAGCGTAGTGACATTCCTAATTGTGTATAAATGAGACATACTTAAATCATGATAAATTATATTTTGACCATTCCATGACTTACACCTTGACTCGCAATGTATTTCTATAATGAAAGACTTAGGAAGCACAAGACACATTCTTGGAATGTAAAATCTATAGAGATAGATAAAATGAATGTTAAAAATTTCATATACCTATAAATATATTTACAATGTCTTGAAAGAGATCAAGATAGAAGATTTATCTAGAGGAACCTTAGCCTTGTCACATGGCATTGAATTTAAGCCAACCTCAAAAGGACCTAGCTTATAGGTTTAAACTAGCTGAAACGATTTATATTTGATTTTATTGGCAAATGAATCCATCATTTATTCCATATTATTCATAATACTTGATATCTGATCATGCTATGAGTATATCCTAATATACCAACTGAATACATTGTTAAGTCACCGAACGGCTATAGAAACATCCTAAGAGTACTTTGGAAGAACTAAGAGAATTTATATAAGACATATAGTTTAAAATAAAAATATTCATTCAAAGAGCTACACAAGATTCTGATTCTAAACAAATGTATATAATTATGAATTATAATTGGATTATGACTTCATTGAGGGTTGGAGAGTAAGTTTTCTTGGAATGAGATCTAACTAAAACAAAATGACACAGTATACAACAAAATAAGAGTACACTACTTTAGAAGTTTAAATCTAATATGATTAGATGAATAAGTTCATTGAAAAGATATGTTGGTCTCTGTCATTCAAGGATCACATACAAATCTTTGTGACTTCGAGAGTATAATTAATCGAGCTAAGAGAATCTATTTCACAAAAGAACACCAATCATATACTCCAAGACATTTAAGTTTGGAGATGATAGTATTCACATAATTCACACAAATTAAGTTTAGTCGAATCCATTAATAAAGTCCTTATTTTGGGCTAAGTATGAATGGTCACACTTCATCCATAATACTTTATTATTATAGAAATGGTATTTTGATTTGGATTTAGTATTTGGATATTCCAACATTGTAACAACAACTATTATATAATGTTTTGATATACTAGGATGTGATCATAACATCAATACTCGTTGTGTTCTATATTAACATGTTTAATCCATGAATAATTTTATTATTCTAAAAGTTCATAGTCGGTTATAATTGTGGAAGCAATTATGAAATAAGAATAATCTAAGTTGGATTGTTTGACTTTCACTAGATGATGGTAGACAATGGGTTGTAACCAAGTTTCATAGGTATTTGTCAAAAAACTAGTATTGAAATGACCCACATCAATATCATCTCATGTATCGCTATCATGGATGATACTTGATTAAAAGGTACTATCTTTGTATCCTTAACACATGAGATACATAGTGGGACTTAAGTGTAGGGAGTAATGTGCTTAGATATGGTCAAATGTTGGTCCTTTATGGGGCATTTATACAAAGCCATTTTCAGGTATGGTATAAACTATGCAAGAGGCTTATGTAATCAAGATGGGAGTTGTTCCTCTTATGTTTTGAGAGTTAGATATCTAAGGCTCCTTACCAAATGAAGATTACTTGGTGTTATACTCTCTTGAAGTTTATACTTTGGTTATGAACTTCAAGCTTAAGAGTTAAGAGTTTTATACTAGAATCTACATCAAGTTGGCTTCTTGTTGATTTCTCTAAAGTTCATTATTCTTCATCAACTTCCAAGCCTCCCAAGAGGATCCAAAGAATTACAAATGTTGTTATTTATTCTTATTCTTCTTTGGTTGTGTTTGTTTTCTTTCCAAACTTTGCAAGATGATCATTGGTAGGTTTAACTTGTTTATGCTATTCAAAAAATGATCAAATATTTCCATGCCAAATACCATGTTTTTGAAACTAATTTTTGGATAAAAACCCAACAAAAGTTTGATCTAAAGAATCATTGATGATTTTTGATTTCTTGTTTATACATGGAATTGGTTAACTTTAATTGTTTGATGGAAATATTTGACGACCTAAATACTGATTTAAATTGGTAAAAGTGAATGGAATCAATTGAGATGTGGTTGAATTAGAAAATAAAATTGATGCGTTGATGTTTATCGACAGATGTTTGGTATGCTTTGTGGGTGATTCAATAGGAGAGATCAGAGTGACTATTTGCAGTACTTGTAATTGTTTTTTCTTGGTTGTTACGTGTTTGGGTTTTTGCTTTATTACACAAGGAAGAACATTAAATTATGTATAATTTAGTCTAACAAGGCAAGATTTCATTTTCAAAATGATAAATTTAAGATGGTTGTATCAGCACTTCAAATTAAAGTTGTAGAAAAATATGTTGCATTATTTGACATCAAATGTTATTGATAATATAAGGTCAAATATGATTCTTGTAGGTTATAAAATTACTATTGGATCTAAGAATTATAAGGATTCTTGTAGGTTATAAAATTATTATTTGATCTACGAATTATAAGTCCCTGTGTTGACTATTATTTTGGCATTTGATGGTTACTATTTTGTTGTATTGTTTGCATTTGATGTCAATAATGAAAGTTGCTTGCTATTTTTGCATATAATGGTTGACCGGGTATGTGGTACCTTGTTATTTTATCGTAGTGTCCCTATATTATATGCTTATATGCATATTTTTTAAAGAATGGTTGTAAATTACATCATTCTAAATGTTTTTATAAAAATATAATGTTATAAATTAAATGGTAAATCATAAATGATTTATTATAAAAAATGTTGTTTGAGGGTAATATAGTTATTTTTCACAATGAGCTAAATGTAAACTCAAGCAACAAGTTTCAGTTAGAAGTTAACTTAGAACTTCTAACCAAATCAGCTTCTATTCCAGTCGTCAATTATCAAAACGACCATGAAACTGAATCATTTATTTAATGTAGCCTTTTTGGTAAAAAAAAAAAAATGAAACCAGGTTTTTTCTAAGTTTTTCTAGAAAACCTGAATCAACCCAATTTTTCTTAACCGAAAAAAAACAGTTTTTAAATGAAATTTAAGTTCCAAAAGATTGAACTGATTATAACCGAAAATGGTTTTAAAAAAATACAACATTTAGAAAAAGTCCGCTTAGTTTAAAACTGCTATATGTGCACCTCAAATTTTAACTAAAACACATATTTTGGTCATATTTTAGGATATATTTGTGAAATTATATGATGAAGTATTGAAATAAATAAGACTAAAAAATTATCATTCTTTTAATGTTTTGGTTGTTAGTTAACTACTATACTACTATATTTGCTATTTAGAATAACTTTGTGGAATCATATATATATTAATTGTTAAAACCATGATGAACAAGAATCTTTTACCACCACAATGTTAACAATTCCCCCTTTTCGCTTGCGTATTATAAAACTTCTATTTTTTTTCCCCCAAATCGCCTTACCTTTTCCTTATCCTTATCTTCTTTTCTTCATTATCGATTTTCTTCTACATTGCCATCCTTCTCTAATTTTCTTTGTCTATCTTTTTTTGTTTACAATAATTTATCTACGATTCACTTTCTTATACAAGTATTTGATGTCAGGAATTTTATCCTCCGAGCCTCCATCCCAATTTCTTCGCTAATCGCCACTAGTATGAGTATCCACGGTCCATGTCTGCCTAAATTTCAATTCGTTTTAGCATCGTTTCTCCAAATATAGCAAGAATTCCCGCTGCCTACAAAGTCAATTCTTCCAGCTATATTTGATTTGATTGCACCGTCCCGTGATTATTGATCATCAATCATAGCAATCACTGTACACTTTTGAGTTTACTTCACCGGAAAACGATATGATCACCATCGGGAAAGATGAAAACAAGAGGCAAAATAGGCAGCGGAGGTGGATTAATTGGTGGGTGGTTTAGTCTCGGTAGTCTCGGTTTACCTGCGGGTCTTTCTCTTATACATGTTCTTCTTCTTCTTGGGATTCTTCGGTTCTTCTCTATTCACTCAACAGGTTCCTCTTTTGTCTGCCCTAATACTGCTGCTTCATCTTTTTGGATATACCACAAACGAATGCAAAACTGAGATTCACGATTTGCCCGGCGACGCCGATTATGCTGCAGCTTCGAAACAGGTACGCAACTCAATCTTACTATATCTAATATCAATCGTGAAATTAGAAGTACATTGATTTGAATGGTAATGATGCGAATTGAATTTAGTTTGAGTGTTCTGGCAGCGAGGTTAAAGGTTATTGGTTTCGTGTAAGTTAGGGCTCCTGCGATCAGGTTTGTTAGTGATAGAAGTTTAATCGTGTTTGGTGATTGAATGCGATCTGTTATCAGTTGATCACTTTGGTAGCATGATCTGGTACTGTTTGTACTTGTAGTGGCCTAATTGGAAAGCTATTGATGTGTACTCATATTTATGTGAAACTCGCTAGGCAGTAGTTCAATTGGATTTATTCAGAAGTTGTTGGCTTGATTTGTGGTTTTAGGGCTTGGTTAACTATAACTGTTGGTAATAGTAGTTGGATAGGTTAACAAATTACTTCATATTGATTGGAAGTGATCTTCTTAGTTGATAACTGTAAGTAGGTCAAGGGAGAAACTTCGAAAATCTTTTGTGTCTATATCTATATTTGACTTGATAAAAGTTACTTTCATAGATTTCTACTATTTTATGTTAAAAGTTCACTTAATGTAAAGTTATTGATGTTAAATTTATGATTAAGTGATGCTTGCTTGTGTTTTAGTTTTAGAGAGAAAAAATCATTATTAGTCAGTTTATTTAATCAGCTCATGTTGCTTTACATTGAATTTATTTAGAATCCCTTGTCTTGTATCCTTAGGTTCTACATATTTTCAATATGTTTTAGGGCTCATCAAGTCTGACCCGTATTGACAGTAACAAGAGAAGCTCTTCTAGTGATCCAGAAGATGCACAAATAGTTTACCTCAAGGATAATGTCACAATTCATCCAACTCAATATGCCACAGAGAGGATCAGTGGGCGTTTGAAGTTTGATCAAACAAGGTTATTCACTATATATTGTAATGTCATACTCATATTCCTCTAAAGTTCTATTTTAGTCTTCTATAATTCATGTTGTTTTGCATTGTCCTCGAGTGCTATAGCTGGAGTAAGACAAGCCTTAATTATTGGGATACCGTCTTTATCAATCTCCCTAAACTGGTAAGTAACCAATTCTCCTTTTAGATTATTGGTTTTACACACATTCAATAGATCAAATCAAATGTTCGTATGTTCTAGGAAAAAAGGTGAAAGTCAAGAAAATGAATTCAAGGATGCTGCATCTCTTTGCTTACCTGTTATAAATGCAGCCATAAAAGATATAGAAAATGGGACTTTCCCCAAAAGCTCTACCTTACATATCATCGTTCCTTCTTCCCCTTTACAAAACAAGGTTTGTTATATATATATATATATATATATATATATATATATATATATATATATATATATATATATATATATATATACAATTACAATTTAATCTTTGAGAGACTAAAACCGTTACTTTTCATATTTTAGGATTTTAAGTTGACAAAGTAGAGTTTATGGAGGTCAAAACCGATATAGCAAGCGATTGTAGCCAATAGGAACCCTTCAGCTGCAAGGTTTATGTCAAATCAACTAGGCATGGGTTTGCAATTTGCACAACTTGGTCGAGATACATCTGCAGCAGTATGTAATTTATTATTTATATAAACGCTATTAAGTTTTTATAAAATTTTGGATGTTTTTTTAATTTGATTGGTTTTTTGTGGTTATATGTTGAAGGGTGCAGCAAGAAGATGAAACTCACATAAAAAGAGCTTGGAGGTTGTTGAATCAGTTGGTGTATCAGGGAAGGCTGACCCCAATAAAACAGTCAAATACTTCAGGCTAGAGGTAGTGTTTTTAAATATCAATTATCATATATGGAATAATGGATTTCAATTGTAGTTTCTACCATTATTTATGGAAATAGAAGCATTTTATAATTAATAATGCAGTTTCAAGACACTCCTCAAGAAGAAACAAATGAAAATCTTGATTTCAGAGCCCTTTTGAGTGGATTTATATTAGATTATACAATTTGTGGATGTAGATACCCTAAATCTGATTAATTTGTTTGAAACTTAACAAGTGTCAGTTACTCTCAAATTTGTATCTCATATGATTGAGGCAGATATTGAAAAGGTTGCATCTAAATGGATTACTGTTGCACTTCAAACCAATAACTAAGGTACATCATACAATCTGGAAGAAGAAAAAATAAAGTGACACAGCGCCAACGACGCGCATGATTCTCGTTTAGTTCAATGTTAGGGTTCAAATGAATTTTTTGAAGTTGATGATTACATAGACTATTTTTAATACACTTAACACTCATGTTATATTAAATTTGAATATTTCAAATAAATTTTTTGAAGTTGATGATTACATAGACTATTTTCAAATACACTTAACACTCATGTTATATTAAACTTGAATATGTATATATACGATATTATATAATTACTATTAATGCCAATAGTTTTTCTCATCAAGTTGTGTACATATGATTGCATAAATTATTTTTAAAACATATCAAATAATTAAAAAAATGTTATGATAATTGTGTGAGCAAATAAAATTGGGGGACGTGGAGAGGGGATAAACCGATAAACATCAACACTAAAGTGTCGAACATATCTTTCAAGAATGGGGTAAAACAAACACAAAAGCTACTCAAATATGTCTTCTTTATCGATGACAAATTTGTTATCAAAAGTTTTTTAATGTTTTTTTCTCATTATTTTTAAACACGTGCATCAAATTTATAGTAATTGGACACTACTAGAAACTAAACCTTCTGCAACGGCATTAGCGACGGAAGCCTTTTGTAGCTAATTAGCGTATGTTTTTCGAGGGATCAACTACGGATTTCACAAAATCCTTCAACTCAATTAATTTTAGAAATTTAGTGATGGGTCATCGAGGGCTTAGAGACGGATTGATCTAACTTTTTCGACAAAAAGAAATCCCTTGCTAATCTGTTGCAAGTTAAAGATTTTTAGCTAGGGAACTGCCAGGGATTTTTTAAAAACACGGGATTTTTTTCTTGGGCCTCGTCAATCCATCGTTGCAAGCCCCACGCCTTTTTTTTCTCATTTCACTCTCTTTTCTCTTTACGTTCATTCGTTTTAATTTCATTCCGTCTGGAAGCCCTAAGCATGATTTCCTCCCAAAGCCCTAAATCGCAATGCATTAACTCAATTGCATCCTCCACCATGGAAATCACCTCCACCACTGTCCACCTGCATCGCCTCACTTACCTGTATTGCCTCTCATTGAAGTTTACTTGAAGCGACGCCAAAGAACATCCACGTGGCTTTCCTCTCGGTCTGTCTCCCTTCCTCGTTGACTCGTGATTTCGTGCCAACACCGTTTGATCTGTTGGTTGCTAGAAAAGTGTGGTGGTCATCCCATTCAAGCTCTTATTCTTACAAATTTGAATAACTTTGAGGTAATTTTGAACTTTTGTGGATGAATTGCATAATTTTAGGCCATTGTTATGTGTTATATGTGTTAGATGATAGTACTTGCTGTGAATTGATGGAATTTGATTAAATTTGAGGTAATTTTGGTTGAAATTGCTATTAATATAATTTGGGTGCCGCAGAAGAAGGTGCCACTTCCTGAAAGGCAGCACAAAACCTCTTTTAGTGACTTTCTTTTGATTTTCCGTTTACTTTTTTGGTGAAGCAAAAAAAGCTATACCTGATTAGTTGTTTTTCAACCATCACACAAAGAGTTCTTTACGGATGATTTTGGTTTTTATATCCTTTTTCTTGTTTAGTTAATTGATGATATTCACCAAAGTACTAATGGGGGGTGATTCTTCCACAGACAAATTTTTATTCATCCACTTATAATTATACTTATTGACAATTATACCCTCATTAAATAATTCCTTCATTATAGTTGTACCTTTTTTTGTTACCAAACCTGCGTCCACTCACCTCTCTCTGTCTCTTCCCTGACTGTATTGAGGCTCTAAACTCATGGCTTGGTCAGACCCTGTTGCAGTGTTGCTGGGTAATTTAGGTGGTTGTTAGGGCGAATTTGGGTTAGTCGGACAATATTACCCTCAAGAAATAAATCTATGATTTGCAAAGGTTGATATAGCACTAGTGCTGTTTGGATCTTGGAAGCTTGGTTTTGCTTGAAAGTCTTTCACAGAAATCAATTATCATTACAAAACAAATATCTTTCTTTCATTCCAATGGAATGGAGTCAATCAACCATTCCATTCCTTCTCCAATTCCATCCTACAAAACAGTAAAAAGGACAAATTTTCACATACCTTCTTATCAATACATTACACAAGAGTACAACTCTTTCATTGGGCAAAAGTGACGAAAGTACCCCTGCAACAGCTCCAGAAATGTTTTTCTTTCTTTGCTCAAGGGTTACTACTTTCTTATTTACCACACATCCAGTCATGATTGGTTTCTATTCTTTGCATTCAAGAACAATTTTTGCCATTGACATGCATTGAATAAGAAACTGATCAAATGACATTATCTCTGGCTCAGGATCTGTTATTTTATTTAAGCAAAAATCCATGACTAGTGGGAGGACATTTTGGTCACCAAAAGAATACGAATGCCTTGTCTGAATTACAGTTAAAATCTTCATCACTTTCGTGCAAGCCCTTTTTATAAATTCAAATGGTGTTCCCCAAAAGATGAATCTGTGAAATAAGATTATAGGATCAAAAGTTATGGAATTTCGTTTCCTAAATGGAAATAGTTGGAGGGCATTTTGGTCAATAATGATAGTGATTGATACTCACAGTATGGAAGGAGAGATTGGATAGCTTTTTTCTCTGTGTGCTCTTGTGGCTTAGAATTTTTTTAAGTTGCAACTTTTAAAAAGCTTTTGCTGATCTTTATGAGTTTTTGACATTTACAGCCTCTTTTTCCTGGTGAAAGTGGTGTAGATCAGCTGGTAGAGATTATCAAGGTACGTTCTGCTCTGTTATGATTGTTTTTGTATATCTTTTGGTGAATAGACACTGTTTTTATGCTAGTTGAATTTAACAGGTTAATTAAGAATTAGATGATAGTTAGAGAATTAGAAGAAAAAAAGGATGCAACAATAAACAAATAAATACAACAAAAGATAAAGACCTGAAGATCTGAATTTGCTATATTCACATTTGTGGGGTAAGAGAGTGGAAGATAAATAGAATGGTCTTCTTCTACATCTGTATAACTAGGCAACAAAAAGAATGATTCTTATTTGACTTTCTATGACAATATATATATATATATATATATATATATATATATATATATATATATATATATATATATATATATATATATATATATATATTAAAAAACGATCAAGCACTTGTCCAATAACAAATAAAAATGCAGATTTTTTTTAAGATGTTAACATCCAAAAATAAAGATGTTCAAATGATGCAGAATAATTACTTAAGTGGGTTTATTCCTACTGAAATAGGAAATCTTTCGAATCTTCAAACATTGTAAGTTACTTAAATATTGTCCACAGTAAATAATTTTTTTCTTCTTCTTAAAAGTTAAAACTAGGGTTTGTTTGTGTATGTTGCAGGGATGTTTCTAGCAACTCTTTGAGTGGAAGTATTCCCACATCACTTGGGAATATGAGGAGCCTTTTGAATTTGTAAGTATATGCTTATCTTCATTCTTCATTCTTCAGTCCCTTTTGACTTTTTCTAAAACTTTTTTGTATGTTGACTTTTGTTATATCATGAAGAAAATTGTAATTGTTTGTTGCTTGTGTAGGAAGCATATTAATCAGTTATGTAAAGATGATGATGGGGGTTCAACAGGCTCAGAGCCTACAGGTTTTCTTTATAACTTTTTAATTTCAGTCAAACTATTTTTAGTTGACTTTATTTAACCCAACTACCCTTTACCTTAAATTTCAAATTTATAAACAGTCTTGTATCTTTCTTCTACTCTGCTGCATAAAAGTTTCATCCAAATATTGAAGATAACCTTTTCTGTACATTTTCATAAAAACTCTACTAAAATTACTTCTTAATCTACAAAATATTACATAAAAGTTTCTTATTGTGTAAACTAATATCTATATGTTATCTACTACACTATCACATTCATTTTCCTTGTTTAAATCAATAGATTACTTACGATTTTATGTTTTAGAATTAATAAATGTACATTTTATAAAAACAGGAAGCCATAATGTAAAGAAGAACTCTGGGAGGCATTGCTTCTTGTTGCACTTATGTGTTTCTGGGGTTGTTTTCCTTACAAAAAACTCGGTAAAAATGATGCCAAAGGTCTTGCAGTAGATGTTGGTGGAGGTGAATTTCATTTCTATTTCTATTTCTAATAACAATTAAAGATCATATCATATTTCTATCCTTTTTTATTTGTTCTCCAGGTGCATCGATTGTGATGTTTCATGGAGACTTACCATACTCTTCAAAAGATATTATAAAAAAGCTGGAAACTTTAAATGAAGAACATGTAACTGGAGCTGGAGGATTTGGAACTATCAATGGATGATGGAATTGGAAACGTATTTGCATTACAAGAATAGTAAAATTAAATGAAGGATTTGATCGATTCTTTGAAAGAGAGCTTGAAATTCTTGGAACTCTCCAACTTCAAAATTGTTAATATCTGATTACTTATCTGGTGGTAAGAAATTAAAAATCAACATTACAAACACCTTTTTCTTCAATTTCCATTTTCTTGAAAAAATGTTTTTTTTTTTCTTTTTTTTTTTTTTTTGCAGAAAAATCTAAGCTTTTAGGTTGGGATGCTCGACTTAATGCTGTGATTATGGGAGCTACAAAAGGGTTTCTGATTTTGGTATTGCAAAACTCTTGGAAGATGAAGAATATCATATCACAACAATTGTAGCTGGAACTTTTGGCTATCTTGCTCCAGGTATTACTTTTTTTTTTCTTACTAAGTAAAGAAATAAATAAATGAAATTACTATTTTGTTTTTTTGTTTTTTTGTTTATTTGGTTTTTTTTTTTTTTTTTTTTTTTTTTTTTTTTTTTGTAGAGTATATGCAGAGTGGTAGAGCAACAGAGAAGACAGTTTATCGAGAAAGGCCTTAATATTGTCGGATGGGTAAATGACATTTTTACCCTTGTTGTTTCAAACTGTCAGTTTTTTTCTGTCTGAATACATGTGAAATGACAATTTTACCCTTGCAGTTGAATTATATAATAACAGAAGATCAACAACAAGAAATCATCAACAAATGCGTGAGGAAATGGATGCCAAAGCTGCAGCAATAGATGTATGCAGCCTTGCAAAATATGATGGGAAATTGAAAATTAGAGGTAATATGATGTTAACCATTAGTATTTGATGTTTTTGAATGACTTGTTAACCTTTTGTATTTGATGGTTTTGATTGTTTTGAATAATGTTTTATAGGAATGAGAACCAAAGATGATTGGATGAACATGAAATGAAGATAGCAACTAAAATGTTGTTTTGAAGTTATGTTATGTGAAAACTCATTTCCCGATGCTTATTTTGAAGGTAAAACTTTTTTTTTTTTTTTTCTATTTGTACCTCTTTTGCATACTTTGGACTTCTTGGTGTTAAAATGTTCTTTAACTATTGGAGTTTGATGTTATGCGGACAATTTTGTTTTTGGATGTTTTTTGAATGATACTTTGGTAAACTTTGATAGTTTTGGTATTGTAATGTTTGGTTGTATCATTATTTAATGTTTTTTTAGCATAATAATTTGATGATTGTAGTATTTTTTTCTTTTAGAATCATAATAAAAAAATGATATTACAAGTTCGCGACGGATTAGTAACAAAAAAAAAAAGTTAATGCATGAATTTTGCGAGGGATTAGCTACGGAAAAAAATCATGTCTAAAGTTTGTGACGGATCAGCGACGGAAAAAAAAATTAATGTACGAGTTTTGCAAGGGATTAGCTATGGAAAAAAAATCATGTCTAACGTTTGCGACAGATCAGCGACAGGAAAAAAAAAATAGTATATGAAATTTGCAAGAGATTAGCTACAGAAAAAAAAAACTGATTACGAAAATTTGCGACGGAACTACTTTAACAAATTTTGTTGCTAATGCGCCGAGTAAATGTATTGAGTGACATTTAGCGACGGATATTCTATCGCTAAATTTGTCCCAAGAAAAAACAGATCCGTCACTAAAACCCTCACTAAGTTATTTGCCACGTTATAATTACCTATGGAGTCAATCCGTCGCTGATCCATCGCAAACAACATTTAGTGACGGAATAGACGGATTCTTCCGTCTCTAAAAGCCATGTTTCTAGTAGTGGGATGTTATATCAATTCATCAAATAAAATTCATACTATGGCCATAAAAATAGGTTAGCTTGTTGCAATTTATTATTTGGTAAACTTGTAAAAAAAACTTATTCTAGTTTATAAATACACTATTTTGAAATTGTTGTTCAAAACTTATCCGAACTTTTTGAAAATTATTCCAAATATATATATCTAATTATATATAATGTTATTTTTAGCTATATATATATATATATATATATATATATATATATATATATATATATATATATATATATATATATATATATATATATATATATATATATATATATATATATATATATCCTTTTATATTTACGGTCTAGCTTATCGTTATCTTTTATAAAACATTATGAATTTTTAAACTAGTTTATCCACTACCAACTAAATAAAACATAATGATATCTCTACAATATTTTAAGAATTTTACATTAATGTTTACTTTGCCTAAAATATAAATAATTGAAGCACTTTTAATAAATCACTCATTCAAAAGTGAATTTATTAAATTCATGCGATAACAAGTTGACAGCATCAAATTGTTTAAACGAACGGTCCACATTGCAGTAGCAAGACAATTGAACCTCATTGATATAACTCCATGATCAGACTCCTAAATGCACGATGAATTCGTGTATTAAAATCTACACCTATCAATTATCTTCATTTAACTCCATATCGGCCGCACACTCGTCAAAATATCGGACCGCAAACTCGGCAACAATCTTCCGATGAGAAAGAGTATGCCACTTTTCAATATTCAAAAAAATTATCCGTTTTTCTCATAAAGATTTTAAAATTTTAACCACTTTTAAACATTAAAATACCAACTATCTAATTTTTTAAGTCACAACTTTCATTTTTTTTTCATTCAAACACTCTTTCCTATTTTGTGAAAAAATGGTTTCCTCCAATTCCCCATCCTACCCCAAAACTCCAAAAAAAAAAAAAAAAAAAAAAATCACTTCAAACCCTTCATCATTTACCTTCCTCCAAAATCAAATTGATCGTCTTATTTATTCACCACCTAATTACCATTATGTTGGTTTATACTAGACTGTTCACTATTTGGATAAAACCGAATTGTCCAATTGGACAATTTGGATCAGACAATTTGGTTAGGATATTCGGATTTTTTTATTGGTTTTCAGCAAAACAGAATTATTATTTTGGATTTCGGATTGATTTTGGGTTATAAACTAAGGAACGAAGAGTCCAAAAACCCGAATAACAACTTATTATCTATTTTTTATATGTATCTTTAACTATTTATAACTATTCATCGAATATACTACTTTAAAATTACTTCTTATCCAAAGTTTTTTGTCAATGAAATATTAGCTATAATATATTTTCTTAGTATTTGTTTATAAATTATAATTTATAAAAAAAATAGTTTCTTTATGGATTTTGCTAATATTTAAGTTATATATTTTTCAAAATGTCTTGCCTCTTGAAAACTGAATTGTAAAACTCGATCCAATCAAATTATAATTTGGTTGGATTTGATCAGATTTAAATTTAGTTTGGACTAATCGGATCATGTTTTAAAAACCAAAATCTATTTAGATTCACTTGATTGGATCAGATCAAACCGATCCAACCAAACGAGCACCCCTAGTTTATACTACACTCCATATCATATTAATAGCTAACCCAAATTCCAATTTTAATCTCAAGTGCAATCCCAACCGAGAAATGACTTCGACCAATTTGACAACCTTCCTGAATCTCAACTCCAACTCCAATACCAAACCTAAAGCCAATTCCAAACTCACTTTCAACTTGAAATAACACCTAAAACAGATTCCAAGCATGAAGAGATTCAACATGAATTGTAACTCAAGAAAAAAAAGGCACCTTATAATAATTGGAGTCTATAAAAAAATAATCAAATTTACTCAAAGTGGAGGAACACCAACAAACATGCCATAAAGTTTAGTGAATACTTGTGAGCATGAAGTGACGGTGGCAAAGTAGTGCAAACAATGAAACAATATTACAGAAAGGTCTAGCACTTTACTAGACTAGTAAGCGGTTGGGTTGTTTATGCATCTAAACAGGCAAATCATGTTTAGCTAAAATATAACAATAATCCTATGTGTTTATGCACCCAAAAGAGCTAAGTTTTATGTTATAACTAATACTCTACTAAAACATAAAGAAGGAAGAATACTATACTTCTTATGTAACCATTGATCGCCATGCTAGAGATCTTGTCCTTCTCAAGGTTTCTAGGATGAGAAAACCCAAATCAGAAGCCCTCAAATGATACCACACAAAATGAACACCAAATAGAAAATAAAAGTAACTAGGAAAATAGTCAATTTCACAAACCCTAAGAGGGTTAGAAATCATCCCATATAAAGGGAGGAAGAGGATTGATGAATTTGTGAAGACAAGGTGCAAGGAATTATGAGATCCATAGAGCCTTATTTATAGCCTTGGATCTTTTTCTTATATTTCTTTCCCATCCCATGCAAGATGGAGGCCAAATTCGAATTTCACCTCCCATCTCATGTAGGATGGAGTGAATTTCGTCTAATACTATTTCCATAAGGGTTCTAGAACATTCCAACTAAACAACTATTGATTAATTAATATTCAACTCTTTTAATTAATTAAAATTATGTAATTAATTCCCAAAATACTTTTTAAATTAGTTTCTAATTAATTATTAAACAATAATAATTAATAAAATAATTTCTTCTGTATTTAATCTACTTAATTTGGGTCATGAAGGCAACCCGAAAGGATCCTATTATTATTGGAAATAGTATCAATAGTTAATAACCTTTGACATTCTTTCCAAAAATCTCTCACTTGGACAAGTCATCAACTATATGAGGTCCAATACTTTTTCAATAATCAACAGAGAGGTAGCCATCCAATGCACCTACCGAACTCTGATCTAATCATGATTCAACCCTTAGATAAGTGATTAGCTATTTCTTTTTTCAATGACATTTGTATGAAACTGAGGCATGGATAAGGATCAATCTTAGTGTTCAAGATTATTTTTCCCAATATAGATTTGTGACGACTGTATCTGAATACCAAATTGAACACATCAATTTCCACCATTGCTCGGCTTAGCACTTTAGATGTCAACACCAAATCATCAAGGGTCCCATAGATGTGACTTCTCCTATTAAGGAAGAAGTAACAAATAAACTTCGACTTCAAATTTTTTCTCTACTTCATCATATCACAAGTGGACATACCAGTTATGAATAGTGTTGGAGTTAACTAATGCATAATAGAATTATGGAGCAAAACTCCACATGTATCTTGGTTTAAAGAAGAGAAGACATTTATCATCTTGAAATTACTCGTGATTATATACATGTGTTGGGTTTATTGTGTGTTATGTCAATTATATATGCTACTATAGTCTCATTATACAGGGTTGGGCCTGTCCATCGATGATTATTGCTTTCTAGAGTTAGGCTATAAATATTACATGCTTTTAACAATTAGGGTTAACGATTGTATCACCCTATTTAGCTTTCACAGAGAAGTTCACGTTCAACTTTTCTAAAGCTATTCAATATAAGCATTCAACACTATTTGATCTTATTGTTCTTGTTATTTATTCACATCGTTTATAGAATATATCGATCTAAATAATTATTGTTTCTGCAACATGAAGTAATTTAAAAATGCAGGTTGTTCCAATACTTAAATCTCTATTAAGTACTCATGAGTGTTAGCACAATATCTATGTTATGCCTAATCACTATGGACAATCCACTAATACTCATGACAATCTTAAATCACTTAGATACTTCCAAGAGTATGAATAATTGTGGAGGTTTGAGTAAATTAATACTCGGAAAGTGGGTTCTAAACATGCAAAAAGAGAACACAATGATAACTTAATATAATTTACTGATCTACATCATATATTAATATCTCTACTTAATAATCACCAAATCAACTTAAGAGTTATAGTACTTTAAGTTCTCAAATTTAAAAATAATAATAATGATAATAATAATAATAATAATAATAATAATAATAATAATAATAATAATAATAAACTAAAAGTGTTCAAGCCTATTTGTTTGCAAATCTAATGCCTTTACACTTTTTTTGGACTTTCAGGCTTCGTTAGTGGCATTGGTTTAGAACATGGTCCAACAATATTTTCTTCCGATATAAATTATTAACTATGATGTCTTTATATTTGAACGACTATCAAATGTTATGGTAACTATGAAGTATGGTTCATGTGAGCTTTTTTGACATGGGATCCATACACGAGATAAATTCACCCTTATGGTTACAAAGAAACTTCAAAAGGACTATCAATGATTGAATTTCAACAATGATGTGACTAATGAATCTTTTTTAGTCATATTGTTTTCTTTGAAATTTAACCAACTGCAATACACTCTAAGTTTTTGAATCTACTATGGTGTATTACTTGTTACTCTTAAAAACTAATGGTTCATCATTCAAAAAGCATGAATCTCGACTACAAATAGAATAGTCTTTATCATTGTGGAACTTAACATCAATGTAACATTTTCATTTATGTCTTCCATACTAACAAGATATCCTTTCCTCTATCCTCCAGGACACTTATGAACATTCTTGATCTTAATTTTCTAATTCTTGCCAAATTGATCTAATCCGACTTGACATGCTAAAGGAATATGAGTCATCAAATTTGGTACATGTCATGGAATATATGATCAATCCCATAGCAGATGCATGCGAGGCACGACACATTTCATCTAGATCAATGGTAGAACTAGGAAATTAGCATCACTCAATGTCATGCCCTATTTTATTAAGCACGAACTCATTTCAAACTCCTTAAATTCTTTCAATTACGAGATGCCTGTTTCAATCCATAAGGAACTTCATAAGCTTACGCATCCTTCAGAACCTATCTTGGTTTGATTATTTGTTGGCTCCTATCCATGTTTGTCTCTTCTTGAAGATCCACTTATACCTAACAGTTATGGCCAAGTGCTTGATTTACCAAGTTTCAACATACATGGATTGAATCTTACTCTTCATGTCCTCATTCCATGTCATAGACTTTAGGACCTGCGATAGCTTCCGATAACTGGTATATTTTGATTATTATCTACCAGTAAGTAAATTACCTTAGTATAAACTATATATAACTAGGTGTATGATGTCCTCTATTAGCTCTACAAGGAAGAGGTGGAGGTATGTGTAACACCCATAAATTCGAGCAAGAATACCTTGTTGTTTTAAGAGGGATAACTAAAGTAATAGTTGATGAACTAGATTTCCTGTGAGTCATCCACCTAAATCAGGTGAGTGCATAGTTACTTTCATTAACATGATTTAATACCAGCATATATTAAAAAGTATTAAATATTTGCTAAAGTTTATATGTGAAATTACTTGTTTATTGTTTGAGATATTTGTTAAATGTGTATATGATAACATGCATTGTGTGAACTAGTTATGAGTAATTATTTGTTGAAATTTTTATATGATATTAATACATGATAATATTAAAAATGAGTATTATTACTTAGATTACTACATGTTAAAAATAGTTAATACTTTGTCAACATGAATGTCGTTTAAACAAGAGTTAATAAAACGTGATTATAAGGATTGTAATCTTGAAAAAGTTCTAAAATAAGATATATCCAAAATATTTAGATCCAATTGAGTTGGATAAAAGAATAGTCATATACTATATCGCGATAGTATGGTATAAACATGAAAATGGGTTGGAAATCCATTATAAGCAATATAATCTTACTTGGTAATACAGTAAGACTTATAAAGAATGCTTAGTTTGAGTTAAATTAAAAGAGTGTTTAGTTACACCTTATATTGTAAAGTATTACATAGATAGGATATTATGTTGATTAAAGGTTTTGTAATCTTGTCAAGTTATACACTAGGATTTAAAGGAGATGCCTAGTTCAATTAAGTTTGGATTTGGGTAACGTCATATTTCGGGTGTCTGTAACACCCCATTTTTACTATAGCTATACATTGTAATAAAATATGAAATAAATATATATTATTATTAAGCCAAAATAGTCATCATAGACACATAGGAAACGTCGATACGATTTGTGCATATAAATAACCGCATAAATCTGACTTCATATAAAGAAGTTATACTTCTTTGAAGTTTCATGATTAATTCACCACGACTCTATGTATCATGGAAAGTAAAATTTTGATAAATCAGTTTTAAGCCTAAGTGATCTAAACAAAAGTCGTAGTGGTTGTTAAACCGAGAGCGTGCATATAGAGAATGTCTAAATCTGACTTCATTATAGGAACTTTTGATTTTTCTAAGATTTAGCATAGTAGTATATACAACTCAAAAATCAAATTTTAAATCAGTTGATTTTTAGCCGACACAATCTAAACGAAAATTTAAGATCTTGTTCATAGGAGTTCACCAATATAAATTCAATGGAAAAGAGACTCAGGATAAGAAAGTTATGCATTTTATACGAACATTAACAGTCTAACCATGTGTGATAAAAACAAAACTAGCTGACGGAGTGTAAACGAAAGTTGTAGATCTCATCGATAGATTTCCATGGATATAAAGAACGTCAAAAACAGAGATCGTATAAAGAAGTTATGCAATTTTGAAAATCTAAAAAATGTCATGCTTACACTCATGTCGTGCATAGCTTGCACCCAAAGTCAGCCACGCACCCCACCCCTTTTTGGACACGTGTCAGCGAACCTGAGGAGCCACGTCACCCTAGTGTGCATCGAACAGGCCCAGGGTGCATGGCATGCATATGGTTTTCTTGCTTATAAATAATGTGCTCTGTATATGCTTCATCCTCCATACCCGTACTCCACTTTTCTCTCGAGTATTCCATATTTTTAACCCATTTTCCTTAGCTTTATGTACTATAACAAAGCCTTGCGATACCCCTAAGTACTCGTCTAAGTAGTAGTCTTCGAGTAGGAGATCTTGAGTTAGTATTCTTCCCACTTAGACCCCAATTGTCATCAATAGTACTTTGTAATTGAGTTACAGTTACTCTGCCTCCGTGTAATTTATAATTATAGTTATAAATCTTTACTAGGAACCTATAATTAAGATTTATCAGTAATTCCAACTTGTTATACTAATTGATCTACTTACAGGAGAGATTACTAGGATGTTCATGTTGGCTTGGTTGTTGAATTTTAGAAAGGCTATACTCCAAAATGGTTTTGCCTCCCAACTGTCTTACCTGGCCGATCCTTATTTGATACTCTAGTATGAATCCTCTGAGAATCTATCTAGGTGAGTTCTTCTCACTATATTGTATACTCTAGTATGAATCCTTATATGTTAGGATATAGTTACCATGTAGTATGCATTTAGGCAATTAGACTGGGATAGTTAGTTTCTTGTTATGTGGATTTTTCTTATACGTGTATATATATATATATATATATATATATATATATATATATATATATATATATTGATTTTGAGGGCGGACCAGCCTTGTACTAAAGACTAAGGTGCGGTCCAACTATATGTCATAGGCAAAGAGAGGGCAGATCAGTTTTATGCTATAGGACAAGGGCGGACCAACTATATGTTGAAGGTCATTATGTGTACGCATTTTATATGTGTTGCGGTTTGGAATATTTGAGGGAATTCACTAAGCCTCGACTTACAGTTGTTGAATAAGTGGTTTGTAGGTTATTCATCCGACCATGGAAAGGCTCACACATAACTGTATCAACATCGAAGCATTAATAAAGTTTTATAGAATTCTGCTAAGATACTATTTTGTATAATAATGAATTGTAAGACTTATATTTTAAATAAATAAAAGTGAAAAATTGCCTTTGAAATTCGGGATGTAACAGTGTGTGCAATATGAACAGATAGTAGAACTCTGTTCTATGAGACTATTAGTTGTTGATGGTATGAAATACGTACTGGAGTAAGATAAAGGTATTCCTTTGGATGACTAGAAATTGTGGGTCTAGATCAGACAACTGTAACGGTATGTATGGCTTACTCCGAGAGTAAGATAACAACACTTGATCATTCTAGACATTCTTATGAATTACGTCGCAGGTGTGGACTTATAACCCACAAATGTAGATGTAATGATAATGCTATAATCAATAAATATTTTGATGGCTTAAGAGCCTTTATGACTTATAGCAATCAAGACATCCCCTAGCCGTGTAGTCAAACAATTACTCTAAGCGATTCATTAGGTAAGTTGATACTTCTTGATAATTGTGGACTAGGATTTATGAGAATTGATTGGGATGGATATGTATGAGTGTAACGTTTTGTAGATATCTAAGTTATGGTATGAATCTATATTTTTTTGTAAAAGCTAGTTTTGCAGGTTTGATAATGATAAATTATTTGATGGGTTTTATAGGTTATATAACTACATGTGAATGCAAAAAATCACTTAAAACTTAAGGGCACATGCAACCTATAATAATATTTCAAATTAGGCAATTATCTAATTCCTTATTATCCAAATGGAGGCCTCTAGAAACCCTAATGGGTCTCCTCAAAATCTTCCCCTCCAGAAAGGTTTTAGAACCTCTTCTCTATTCAACTATTGAACAATTACAACTTACCCCTTGTACCTTTAGTTAATTCTAATTAACCCCGAATTAGTTCCAAATTAATTCTGATTAATTCTTAATTAATTATCAATATTTCCAATTAATATATTAATCATATAATATATTAATAAATCATTTATTTCAATTTCCAATTAATTTATTATTCATATAATAAACTAATAAATTATCCTCTATCTCTCCCTCTCTAAATGTCATTCTATTCAGTTACTAGTTTATAAGGGCAACCCAAAAGGACTTTACTGATAATTACCAGTATATACCAATTTAGTTATGAGCTTAGACACCTTAATGCAACAGTCTCCCACTTGCAAAAAGTATATAATTACAATTGTAAGTACAACCTTAAACCAAACAGCAAAGTGTGCTTTCCGAAGCAACTACCGAACTTTGATTGAAATCAAACATTGGCCCTGAGATAAGTGATCAACTATTCCTTCGTTCTTCATAATATCGTATGGCCACAAGACATTGAATCCAATCAATATCAATGTCCAAGATTATGTTTCTCGATATTCCAATCTATGATGATGTCATTAAACTACCAATTGAACATGTCAAATATGTCCTAGATGAGGCCAACATTATAATGTCACAATAAATCACAGAGGGGACCAAAGATGTCGTTTTTCCTATTAGGGAAAAAGGAAAGAATAAAATTTGACTACATAATTGTAATCTTTACTCATCAAATCATACATGACACTTTGTTTTATAACATCATGTTAATAATGCGTTTACACAATACCAAGGCACAATTGACATGTAAATTACAACTTATGTGTCTCTGTTTGAATAATAGAAGATATTATCATCTTAGAATTACTCGTTATTGAATCCATGAAGTAATATCTAATCGTGAGTTTATCCAATACTCAAAATATCTATTTTCTTAGTACTCATGAATACTGAAGTAGTCCATATGTTATGTCCAGTATCTATGGACAATCTACAATCGGTCATGATAGTCTTAAGTCATTACTTACCTCCAAAAGTATGAATGAGTATGGAATTTTGAATAATTAACAATTACCCAGGAAGTAAAACATGCAAAGAGAAACACGAGAATAAATAATTGAAGAAGGCAGTACCCATACCCATAAATAATTCTCTATTATTCATTCACAAAAATTAATAACATTGATTTTGTTAAAAAAAATTCAATCTATCAACTAACTACCAAAGCTAATATTTTCTCTTAAGCTAATGCTCCTAGCATGTTGGTTGTGCTTAACCCTGTTCAGAGCCTTTGGGAAAGCATATGCTAGATTGTCTTGTAATGATACTCGTTTCACTAGAAGATGTCTAACTTCAACCCTATGTCTGATGTAATGGTAGTTCATGTCGATGTGCTTGGACATTCTATGATCCTTTAGTTCTTTGGTCAAAGCAAACACACCTTCATTATCACATAAGAGTTCCATTGGCTCTTGAATGGTTGGGACTACTTTGAGATCTCCGATGAAATTATTCAACCATGTCGCTTCCTTTGATGCCTCACTCGCTTCTATGTACTCTAATTCATTAGTAGAATCAGCCATTGTTGACTTCCTGGAACATTTCCAAGTCATAGCTCCACCACTCACCAAGAATACCAAGCCATATTGAGAGCAAAAGTTGTTTTGATCTATTTGAAAGTTGGCATCACTGTAACTACTCACTCTCAATGTAACGTCCCAATTTCCCCAATATATATATATATATATATATATATATATATATATATATATATATATATATATATATATATATATATATATATATATAATTTTTAGAATAGAATAAACACCCATTTTTAATAATGTTACATTCAGGTCAAACCACTTGTTCATATACCATTTTTCAAATATCATTTATAAAGAAGATAATGTGGAACCTTGAATCATAAAACTATTGATGTGTGTGTGTACAATCCCGCCTTCACAATCCGATAAGTAACTGAAAATATTTAATCCAAAACTATAAGAATGAAGTGTTGCGAGTTCCTCAAAAAATCGCATACAATACAACATAAACAAATAACTATGTGTTATTGTCGACCTTGGGGACTATTAATAGTCCTAAATGGCTAACAGCATGCCATGTGGTTTATTGTCAACCCTGGGGACTATCAGCAGTCCCAATGGGCTAACAACACACCCTGGAGCTATCAACAACTTAATTACACATAACAACAATCAACAAATAAGATCTAGATGGTCAGTATGCACACACACTATGACATAAGTAATACAGTGAGAAGACTCACCTTGCAGATAACAACTAATCACAATAGCTCTCATACAGTGCAGACTAGTACTATGAGACACTTAACAACGATAAGGAAGTACCCTCTCAGTCTACACCCTAAGAACCTTAAATTGACGAAAAGTCCACCATGGTCAGTGTCAACGGTCAAGGCCAACAATCAAAGTCAACACCAGCTAATCGTTACGTTGTGGCCACCCAGTGGTCACATCATGACAATGTTAAGAAAAAAAAACATCCGCGGAACTTTCTATCACCATATAATGACACTCAACCCGTCAGGTCGTGGAAACCACTCTGGATAGCTTAACGCTTTAAGCTCTTAATCCTTCAGGCCAAGCACTCAAACTTTCCAAAACACCTTCTCTATCCCAAAGCACCATAAAAATCATTGCTTTTTATACATTCATGTCCAATACATGTCTTGAACACAAGCTAGGTAAAAATGACAAAAATAATATCTTAACTTCAAGCATGGTGCCCAAAACTTCATGAAAGATGAGATCCATAGACCAAAATACTCTTGTGACAATGTCGAACTTATAAGAATCGAATACACGTCTAGCAACTTATAGATCTAGCAACTTATAAGTATAAAGATGGAAACTTGAATCATACCTAAGGTCCAAAAGATTTACGGAAGTTGAGATCTTCTTATACAAGGCTCCAAAACTCCATCTTGAAAGAAGCTTCCTACGAAAATCCACCAATGTTATAACGTCCCAATAATACCGAGTAAAACTTTCATTTATAATTAAGTCAAAACCATTCATTCGTTATCTCAAAGACAATCAGAATAAAAGTATTCTCAAAACATCAGAGTAACTCGTAAACATTCAATGCAAAATAAATCTCCAAGGGTTACAGTGCGATCAAGTCGGGCCCTTCCTTTTGGAACCAGAAGTACCTAAAAACATTTTAATCATAAACCGTAAGCAAAAATCTTAGTGGGTTCCCTAAAATACGACATACCATACATACATCAAGCCACACCCAACATTTATTGAGCCCCTCCCGACATCCATCATGCCCCGCCCAGCATCAAGCCCTGCCTAGGACTCGTCGAGCCCCACCCGGGTAATAGTCCTGTCTGTAACATCTTGTGGGCTCCGGCTAACACATATTTCCGGTCCCACCCAAAAATACATAAAAACAAATTGAAGAGTCACAAAGACAACTAGCATCCTATAAACATAATCCAATGGGCCGACATTGGTGCCTTCGACCTATAAGTATTGTGAGAAGACTCACCTCAATCCGAAGATAACCAACTCTCATACTCGTTGTTGCTACAAAAGTTCCTCATTCTTAACATATCCAAAACAACCATTTTACCCTTCCAAACCTAGACCCTACCCAACTTTATCTAATAATAAAAAAGAAGTAATATAACCTTTTGATCATACACCATGCATACTCTAGCTCTTCGCCATGCATAGAACATGCACATAGAAAACGGGGCATGGTCACGCTACGCACAACGTAATCCAAGGTTATATCATACGTCACCAAGCAGTTACAGAAATCCATTTTCAAGTCCTTAATACATTAAGAAATTTCACTCCAAGATCATGTCAGGTTCCTAATAGCTTCATAATGAAGTTTCCAACTTTGTCCATTACGATGGTCTAAACAACCAAGATCTAGTCTTTAAGTCCCAAAGGGACCAAAAATGCCTAATTGTTAACTTAATCCATTAAGTCAAAGTCTCCAACCATCAGATTTGAATCAATATGATGTTTAAATTGATAAAGTTTCCAACTTTATCCATAACTAGGTCACAAACTTTCAAGATCTAAACTTTATGCACTAAAATGACCAAAAAGTGGAAAATATAAGAAATGAATATATCTATGAAACCAATGTGTTGAATCATAAAAAGTGACCCTCTTGAACTACCACTACCGCAGTCATCATGCCACCGCAGTCAAGCTTCTTCATCAGCAACCGCTACTGCAATCTCTATCTACCGCAGCCTCTTTCCTAGATTACTTTATTTATCTTTTTGTAATACTCTCTGATAAGTTTAAAAAAAAACTTGAAGATCGATTAGATCTATGAAACAGGTAGAGAAATAACCAGATAAACAATAAGAACAAGCAAATGGATCAAAAGGTGTCGAATGATTAATAAACAATCCTCAGAAGAGCTCGATAAAGAACATCAGCTGTAGAGGATTTTAGGGTTTACAGTAATCAATGAGAATGACGAAAACACTTCTACATACGCATACATGCATGCATATATTTATATTAAAACCCTAACCGTTTATATAAGAAAAAGGAGGCTAATCTAGATAAACATGGATTGACAAGCCCAATCCGGTTGTAAAACAAAAGGGCCCAAGATGCAACACATTAATCTTCAAAAATATCCCCCTTTGCGTCTTTGGCATAGAGGCTTCATTCCCTTTTAACAGCAAATGGTTTCTTCACCATTTCAAATATCCTCGGTATAATGGCCAGAATGTGATGCCTGAAAGTGATATACCACCAAAGCATATTTGTAAAATTCTTCTTGTCTGCTGTAGAGTTCTGCTTGCATCGGTGAATGATGTTTATGATATGCTCCAGGCAATCTGTTGAAAACAGATGCTTGTCTACCAAAGCAAACAGAAACTTGTGCTTATCGCCCCTTGTGAACTTGACCGTCAGATTTGAAGAGTCAATTTTCCCTAACTTCATTTTGTGCACATCTCCTGTCTTGGAAGTAGGCTTGACGGTCGGTTTCTTGTTCATTATCTTTGCTATTTCCTGATCCATAGTGGTAAGCTCATGGATATAGGAAGCCAACATTCTTTTGAGATGTTTCAGAATCGGTTCATACTCCCTTTGATTTGAGAGAAGAATGTTGTATAGCAGAATCCAATCATGAGGATTCAGACTGGGAAGATCTGCCAGAGAAATAAAATGCTCTGTGTTGGCCGTTCCTCTGTTGACTTTGAAATTAACGTTCACAAATTTCCCAGCCTGTGTTGGTTTCAGTACCTTGACCTTTACAATCTTTTGTGCACTCCATGTCAAGTACTGTGGTTGACCATACTTCAAATAAAAATCTATCAATTCTTTGTCAACCTTTATGTTTGGATGAGGGACATCAGCAGTGACATCGAAGCAATGAAATGTAAAAGCCTTTCGTGTGATCGGCATGTCAAACTGCGAGTCTTTGGTATTCTCACACTCAAAAGATGCAATCGGTTCCAACCAATACATGGAGGGAAACTCAATCGCTTGATTAATGAGTGTGTCTCTGTCCCATTCTGGGAACAGAGTCTTCTTAGCCTTTAAAGCATCCTCATCCTCCTTAATTCTTCTTTCTTTGGCCTCTGCCTCTCGAGCGATTTTCAGAGTCTCATCCAGCTCTTTATCTCTTTTCTTTCGTTGAAGAGCTTCAACAATAGTTTCATCGGTGTCTGACTCGCTCTCAACAAGTAATTGCTTTCTAGAACCCGAAGCTAAATTAACCTTCGGGTCTGTCTTTGTTATACTCTCCTCTCCCCCTTGTCTCGGAAGAACAAGCTTCTCCGAGACACCCTTCATCTCGCTCAGAATAGTGATCGCAGGAAGGAGTTTGGCCTGGAGATGCTGTCGGATGGTAAGGGTAAGAAAGGGATCATGAGTTTCGAGGACATTAGTCAACATGTTCTTGACATCACCAGCACAACCTTGAAGAACAGCCCGCTGAGTTTTCAATAAAGAGATTTCTTGTTGTGCCTGGGCCAGTTGTATCTTCTGAAGTTGAATAGTTGCCTGATACTTGACAAGATCCTCTTTTAAAGTACTCTCTGCTGCTAGAGAATCAAAACGTGAATCCAAAGATTGAAGAAAAGAGGTGGATTCAGTTTTGAGGTCAGCACGCAGTGCCTCGAACTTGGAAGTTTCACCCTGAAGTGTAGCCGAAAAGGAGTCCACAGACGTTTGATACTTGTCCGCATTAGCATCAGCATGTGCTTTGAGAGAATCGAGAAAAATCTGAGTTGTGTGTACAACCTCAGAGACTTCCTTTGTGGCTTTGGAGCACGAAACGGCTGATTTGTCAATAGCATCAGTGGAGCGATCCAGAGCATCAGTATACGTCTTGATTGCAGATTCGATAAAGGCTTTCAGCACCACACCCCCATAGGCTTTATTATCGGCCAACAAACTATCGAGTTTTTCATGAATTTCTTGAAGCTGCTGACTTGTAATGGGGGTATCTGCATCAGTATCAGTGGGAATCCAGTATGGGCTATAATAAAGAGAATCATACTCTTCATCGTCACCACCCAAAGTAGCACCAGAGGTTGAGGATGGAGAAGGTGATGGTGGGATGTGAATTACTGGTGTTTCAACCACAGTAGTAGCCCCTGTATCAGATACATTGACTGGTACTGGTGGTTGGGAAGAGGTGGTAGTAACGGATTCGGTGATGATTGGAGTGGGGATCAAAGATGTAGGGATAGTGATAGAGGAAGGAATGGTTGAGGTGGGTAAAGAGGTTGGTTCTGTTGTAGTGGGAGTGATGATGATAGGAACAGAAAGTGAAACCTACTGTTTCGGTGATGGGGGAGGGGTAGGAATTTTAGGAGAAGGTGGAGGAGTGGGTAGTTTTGTGACTTTGGGAGATACTGGTGGAGAGGGAATATTAGTATCTGTAGCAGAGGATGGTTTTTGAGGAGACTGAGCAGGAGTTGGCTCTTTGGGTGAAGCATGAGGAGCGGCAGCCTCTGCGTCTGATGTTTCATTTGGAGCAGATCCAAGAGAAGAGGATCCTTTGGCCCGTTTAGCCATCTTCTTAATCTTCTTGGATTTGGATTGAGAGGGTTCTTCTGCATCATGTTTTCTCTTAGAGGATCTTGGCTTTCTCTCCTTTTTCGGTTCTGTTTCCTTCTTCTCTTCTTTTTCCTTTTTACCAGCCCGCTTGCCACAGTTTGCGGGTTGATCTAGGGCTTCCAAGGCAGCCTTCTGTTCGTCAGTCAGAACCCTTGGAGGCAAAGGAGTTCTGGTGTTGTAATCGGCCATGACCTTGCTATGAGGCGTGACACACCTGTATATGGATTCAGGAATTAATCCATAATGTAGAAACTTACTCGGGTCGGAGACAATAATCTTCTTAGTATGGAAAGAAGCTATTGAAGCCAGAACAGCATCCTTCATCACGGGGATTTCCAGAGAATCCATGGCTTTCTTCATGATGAGCATCCAGAAACGTCCGCAGAAGATCTCAGAATACCGGGTTGTGGTGTTAAGACTCTGGACGAATTGAGACCAGATTATGGAGCCATAATCTAAGTTGATGCCATTGTAAAGACCATAGAGAATGGTGAGAAATCCTTTGCTCATGGTATCAGAACCACCACAGCGTTCCGCTAAACCCTTGATTAACAGGGTAAGCAAGCTATTCCACTACGAAGGGAGACAGGACTTCTTGACCTTTGCGATCGTCGTAAGTACATCAGTATAACCCATCTCGTACATCATCAAGAAAAGCTGGGCAGTCGAGACAAAATCTGGTGAGATGACGGATGAATCGACAGCAAGCCCTAAAAGAGAACAAAACTTGGTTTTGGAGATGGAGGTTTTCTTTTCATGGATGGTGAAGTAGATACGATCTTTGTGTTTATCATAACTTGCTGATGTACAAACCTGAGAAAGCAGGGACATCGGAACCGCTTCCACCTGCGTGAGAGCCAACATCAATGGGGAATATTTCAGACATTCCACCACATGGAGCATGTACGCATCATACAAAAAAGGAGTCATCTCGATAATCATATTCTGATTAGGCTTGATGGAAAGCAAAGATGAAGATGCAGTTTGATCGTGCGTAGAAGAAGAAGTCGCCATTGTTGAATCGAAGAAGAAGATGAACAGTGAAAACTTTTTCAGAGAGAGAAGATACGTGTGTGGTAAATGACAAAGACCACGATCACCCCTATTTATACCGTTCACTGGAGAGAGAAAATCATGATGATTATGGAACGAAAACGTCGCCTGAAAAAGCGCGATTGGATGTTATGGTGTATCCCAGGAAAACGTCAGCACACGTGGGTGTGAAACGAATCAACTTCACGCGCCCAAATCATATTTTTGTACCGTTTGAAATTCCTTGTGCCCTTGTTTGGTTACAATTGAAACTTAAAACCACATACCAAACAACAATAAGAATGTTGGAAAAATTATTTTTCGTGCATAAGAGTGTGAAAGATAAAGAAATAAATCAAAGGTGTTTGAGATGTGAGTGATGTCTATGAAGAAGACATAAGGCGGGGGATTCCGGGCAAGAATCACTACTTTCAAAGCCAAGAGAGACTTGAAGTGCTTGTGTGGTTTCTCGAGAAATACGATCAATTGTCTGTCAATAAACAATGAAAGGCATCTTTTGATCATAGGCTGTTGGGTGGCTGTCCTCTAACCAAACATCAAGTCTCAACATAAGACTGAGTATTAGGAGAGGTACCTGTGAGACCGAGATGATCTGTTGAACAGGTAGGTGGGAATTATCTTGTGACAAGCATGGGATTAACAGAAATCTCAAAAAAAAAACTGGACCTCTTTGGGAAGAAATGTCTGAGGTATAGACGATTTCATAAAAGATCACGCAAGAACAAAATGAGATTTCCAAGTTACAACTTGAGTATATCACTCACCGTCAATTCATTTTAGGTATTGGATTTTGGGTTTCACTTAGAACGTGGTAATCGAATCCAAGATCATAAACACAGATGTTGTGTAACCATAAACTTCAGTGGTAGAGACCGAAAGCATCAAGGGTTACTTTAGGGAATCGGAGGTAAATGTAGAATTTTTGGAGGTGGTTAAGAAACCGAATGTACCTTCTGCTACAGAAGTGTGAAAAAGCAGAGCAACTCATGTCTCAAATGAGAAGAGTAAGGTAGCTCTAGACCGAGTGTTGGAAAATAGCTTGATTGGGAAGAAACGATAGGTATTGATCGAATCATTAAGGCTTACTCAAGATCATAGAGGCTTGTGACAACATACAACAGCATACTTCTAGGGACTTCTAACTAGTCTGAGAGAAAAATTGAAATATACCTGGTTGAACACTATCGGAGGTGATACTTGTATTTACCTGTGCAAAGCTTACACCAACCAGAACTAGCGAGTAGTGGAAATATGTAAGAAACTGAATAAAAACAAAAATGAAAATATTTTTGTATTTTAAGATTTTTCTAAAAGAGAAAGATAAAATGTTTTTGTGATTTTGAAATATTTCTGAAAAAGAAATAAAAACAGAAAGATAAAATGTTTTTGTGATTTTGAAATTTTTCTGAAAAAGAAATAAAAACAGAAAGATAAAATGTTTTTGTGATTTTGAAATTTTTCTGAAAAAGAAATAAAAACAGAAAGATAAAATGTACAACAGAAAAAATGATGAAGCAGAGATAGACCGAGCGATCTGTGTATTTCGGTGACATTAAAAGTTCAGAACAGAGAGGGACCGAGCGGTCTGTCTATTTCGATGTCATTAAAATTCCATAACAGAGAGGAACCGAGCGGTCTGTCTATTTCGGTGTCATTAAAATTCCAGAACAGAGAGGGACCGAGCGGTCTGTCTATTTCGGTTCCATTAAATCTCCAGAGCAGAGAGAGACCGAGCGGTCTGCCAGCTTCGGTTCCTGATTCTTAGTTAGAGATTTGAGGATTCGGGACCGACTCTCCTACCATCATACCTAAGCCTTGTAGAATTTTGTTGAAAGTCGCTTCAGGAAGAGCTTTGGTAAAGACATCGGCCAACTAATCAGTGGTTCGAACAAAGTGTACTTCAACGTTTCCATCTTCCACGTGATCTTTGATGAAGTGATACCTCAGTGCTATGTGCTTGGACTTGGAGTGTTGCACTGGGTTATGACAAATCCTAATTGCACTTTCAAAGTCACAATATAGTGGGATCTTTTTCATATTGAGTCCATAGTCTTGGATTTGACTCTGGATCCAAATCACTTGAGAGGTACAGGAAGCAGCGACAATGTATTCTGCTTCAGCAGTAGACAAAGACACGCACGTTTGTTTCTTTGACTGCCAGCTAACCAACTTCCCATCGAGGAATTGGTAGCCGCCAGTGGTGCTTTTCCTGTCGAGACCACAACCACCAAGGTCTGCATCTGAGTAGGCTTGAACGAAGAAGCCTGAGTTAGAAGGGTACCACAGACCTAAAGAGGTAGTTCTCTTGAGATAACGTAATATGTTCTTCACTGCAAGCATGTGAGGCTCCCGTGGATTTGCCTGAAACCGAGCACAGTAACAAACAGAAAACATTACGTCAAGCCTGCTAGCAGTAAGATACATTAGAGAGCCTATCATTTGACGATAAAGCGTAAGATCAACAGCCAGTTTATCCATGGATGGAGTGAGCTTAGTGCCGAATGCCATTGGAACTTTGACCTTTGAATCTCCCATCATGCCAAATTTTGCTAAGAGAGTCTTTGTGTAAGCTTCCTGGTTGATAAAGATGCCTTCAGGTCCCTGTCTAATATTTAAACCAAGGAAAAAGTTAATGGGACCCATCGAGCTCATTTCAAATTTAGTCTCCATCAGCTTTCTGAATTCAGCTGTTAGGCTAGGATTCGTTGAGCCAAAGATGATATCATCGACATAAATTTGAACGATCATAAGGTGGTTACCTTCCTTTTTGCGAAAGAAGGTTGGGTCATTCGAACCTTGTTTGAATTTGGACATCTTTAAAAATTTAGTCAGCGTTTCATACCAGGCTCTCGGTGCTTGTTTCAGACCATACACGGCTTTATCCAAAATGTAACAATGATCGGGATACTTTTCATTCACGAATCCAGGAGGTTGCTCCACATACACAGTTTCTTCGAGTTTGCCATTGAGAAATGCACACTTGACGTCCATTTGAAAGACCTCAAAGTTTTTGTGAGCAGCATAGGCAAGAAATATTCTCACTGATTCCAGCCTAGCTACAGGAGCAAAAGTCTCTTCATAGTCAATGCCTTCCTCCTGACAGTATCCTTTTACGACCAGACGGGCTTTGTTTCTTATAACGTTCCCTTCCTTGTCAAGTTTGTTCTTAAAGACCCATTTGAGACCAATAACTGAGGCATCTGGAGGAGTTGGAATAAGACGCCAAACTTTGTTCCTTTCAAATTCATTCAGTTTGTCTTGCATAGCTTGAAACCAATCGGAGTGATCAAGAGCAGTGTTAACTGTCTTTGGTTTAACTTTTGATACGAATGAGTTAAACATGCATAATTCGACTTTTGAGAACAAGGAAGTTTGTTTTACCTTGAGTTGTGATCAAGTCAGAAGTGTATCTGATACATTACCAACAACTTGAGAGATAGGATGATCTCTGGTCCATTTGGTGAGAGGAGGGTAGTTTGGATCAAAAGATGGATCTAATTCAGCATTTATCATTTCTTCTGGTTCAGACAGACTGTCGAAGTCGTATGACATATCAGCATGCTCCCTCTCGACAAATGATCTTACAGGAATGTCTTGAGAATCTTGAGCTACAGTGGTTTCATGTGGTGCTGAGCTTTCGGGTGTTGATGCATCTTCGGTTGGCGAGGCACTTTCGGTTGGCGAAGTGTTGTCGGTTGGCAATGAGCTTTCGGTTGAAGTTTGAGACCTTAGCTCCCCCTCAACATGTGAGCTCGGCTGGGGTGATGATGGTGGATCCTCCCCCTCAACTTGTGAGCTCGGCTGGGATGATGATGGTGGATCCTCCCCCTCGACTAATGGTAGATACTCCCCCTCGACTGACGCATTGTGTTGGGGAGGGTCTTTTGATCCCGATTCTTCTTCATTCATTCTTCTTGCAGCATCGTCAACAAGTTGCTTCAAGTGATCTACCCTGTTGTCTGCTGCACTGGCTTTCGAAAGAGTGGCCTTCTTTGGTTCATCAAAAAGCTCCATGAAGTTCTCGAATAGATTAGCGATCGAGGCTGTGACTTGGCCAGTTTGAGGAAAGATTTCTCCAGCTGTGTCTTCGTTGGCCTTTAGATTTTTGACATAGCTATCATCAAAAGTCACGTAGTAAGTTTCTTCTATTTTCCTTGAATGCTTGTTTAACACCCTGTATGCTTTGGAAGTAAGAGAATAGCCCAGAAATATCCCTTCGTCAGCTTTGACATAAAACTTGTTGCGGTGTTCTTTAGAATTGAAAATGAAACACCTGGAACCAAACACATGGAAAAACTTCACATTTGGCTTCCTGTTGTTGATGATCTCATAAGGAGTGAGAGTGAAGTGCTTGTTAAAATACGACCTGTTCTGTGTAAAACAAGCAGCAGAAATAGCATCAGCCCAAAAATTTAAAGGTAAGGAAGCAAAACTTAGCATGGTTCGGGCAGCTTCACATAAGGATCGGTTTCGTCTTTCAACAATTCCGTTCTGTTGAGGAGTGTAGGGAGCTGAGAAGTTGTGACTGATTCCCTTTTCTTCCAGGAATTCTTCAAATTCTTTATTTTTGAACTCCAACCCATTGTCGCTTCTGATGTTGCGAACGATCTTCTTCAGTTGTATTTCAATATGCTTGATGAACACTTTTAGCTTGTGAGTCGCATCAGATTTAAGCTACAGAAAGAACACCCATGTAAATCGTGAAAAGTCATCAACAATAACAAGAATATACTTGCTACCACCAATGCTTTCGATAGAAGATGGACCACATAGATCAATATGAAGTAATTCTAGTGGTTCAACAACTTTAGTGTTTATTATAGATGGATGACTTTGACGAATCTGCTTCCCCATTTCACATGCAGCACACAGATGATCTCTATCATACTTGAGCAATGGAAGACCTCTAACGTGACCTCCAGTAACAAGTTTGTTGATATATTTGAAGTTGAGATGAGAGAGTCTTCGGTGCCATAGCCAGCTTTCGTCAGATTGTGCTTTGGATAACAAGCAGATGGCTGGGTTTCCTTTGATGGGTTTGAGATTTAAAGGAAACATTTCGCCTTTACGCTCCGACTTGAGAATAACTCTTTTCGTCTTCTTCTCAATTATCTCAGAACCCTCATCGTCGAATAAGACTTGAAGACCGGTACCTCCAACAAGTTGAGATACACTGATGAGGTTATGTTGCAATCCTTCCACATATGCAACCTTCCTTATTGTGAAATCACCATTTGTAATCATTCCATAGCCTTTTATGGTGCCGAAGGAGTTGTTCCCGAATTTGACATTTCCACCATTTGAAAGAGATCTGAAGTCCCTTAGCTCTTCCTTCCTTCCTGTCATGTGACGCGGGCAACCACTATCAATGTACCATTCTTCGTCAAACTGCTCGTCACTGATAACCTACAAAAATTAAGCAGATTTAGGAACCCAGAGCTTCTTGGGTCCACGTGAGCTTTTTACAGGAACAGGAATAGTAAGAGAGATGTCAACTAAATATGTTCTTTTTATTAGTGTTGTTTCATCTTTCCTTTTGATGGTGAAAACTTTGATTTTATTTGGATTTGATGCTTTTGGTATTGATTCTGGTTCAACATCTGAAACCTTCTGTTTTCCTTTTTGTTCAGCTGATGACTGAGATTTTTGAGAGGGAACAGAGTGGAATTTAGGACAAGAAGAGACAGAAGATTTTGAAGAGTTAGAAGAGTTAGAATGAGATAGCTCAGATTGGTATGACTTTTTGGTTGAAGATTCTAGATGACTCTTTTGCTTTTGATTAACAGTAGGACCAACCCTAGAGTTTTGATCTCTTTTGATTTCCGAACCAAACCTGTGCTTTCGGTTGAAATCATTTTCTGAACCGAACCTATGCTTTCGGTTGTTGTTATGCTCTGAACCGAACCTCTGCTTTCGGTTGTCATTGTGCTCTGAACCGAACCTCTGCTTTCGGTTGTTGTTTTGCTCAGAACCGAGCCTCTGCTTTCGGTTGTTATTGCTCTCTGTCGATCCAACAGGATTTTTCTCCGGTTTTAAACTCCTGTCTTGATGTGAGAAATAGGCATTTTGCGATTGCAAACATTGTTTTCTTTCTGAGAGATTCTTCCTGTATCTCTGATTCCTTTCTTGTTTTTGATTTCTCATCTGCTTTGGTTGATGATGGATGTTAGCCTTATGTTTTTGGTTTTCGTTGGCTGATCCATTATGTACTGATGAAGTTTCACTTGGGGATGTGACTTCTTTTGCAGGAATTTCTTTCTCTTGAGGGACATCTTTTGTACCACCGGTACTTGCCATGTTGAAGCTATCAGGTTTATTCAAATGTTCTGGTACGTATCTGCCTTTGCTTTTCCATGAAGTCCTTTCAAACAGACCTACCGTTTCATCAGCATTGTCAATGGGAGCTGACCAGAAGAACTCGTCACAGCCATCAGCATTGTCTTCGTTCACAATAGCTGTGAGTTCAGCAGTCTGATGTTCGGTTACACCTGTGACCTTGTACACCTGATTTGGAGTGGTTCTAACTTTTTGGTATACGACTGCCTTCTCTACAAGGATCGGGGACTTTTTTTGGGACATCCGAGCGAACTCCACAGAATTTTATGAAATGAGATTTTTGTGGTTCTCGGGTTCGTTCTTGACAAATTCTGAACAATCAACCGTGTCCTCTACAGAAATTTCACTCATATTATCGTCCTCATTAAGCTCAGATGCATTTTCAACATCAATTTTATTTTCTAAGCTTAAGTTGACATTCAATGAGTCAAATTTTTGTATGGTTTCGGTTCTTAGCTTCAGTTTATCATTTTCATCCAAAAGGTTTTTGAGCATGTTCTTGTGGTCCTTGGATTTAAAGAAAGATTCTATTTTGTCCAGTCCATACAGATATGTTGGATTAACATCCTCAGACGAAATAACACTCTCACAATTATATGCTTCAGCATCAATTTCATCTTCCTTAAACTCAAGGAAGGGTAAAATCATGCGATGAATATTTTGCCCTATTTCACAATTCAAATGAAGTTGAGTAATATTTGTATAAAGACGTTTGGCAATCAAACAAAAAACATTTTGCTGTTTCAAAAGCTTTAAATTGTCTCTTTGCAAATAAATGCTTTCATCTTTTATTTTGATTAACTCCGACTCCTTCAGTTCAATCCACATCCGCCGTTCCTCACTCTTCGAAGACACCCTGCTTAATTGGTCAGTTAGGTTAGAATTGGTGACCCGAGTTTGAGTTAAACTACTATCTAGATGAGAGATTCTTGAATTAACACTTTTTAATTCCTTTTCATATGAGCATTGTGGGACTTTAAATGAGACAAAAACTGATTGTACCTTCTTGATCAGTTCATCAAGTTCGTTGAACTGCACGCTGAGTGGTTTGGCAGTAAAGCACAGATTCTGTTGTTCCTTTGTGTCATCATTCCCACCATCAGTGTTGTATCTCCTCATCTGAGATACGTCGAACACCATTAAGCATGTTCCTCCACTGCTCTCTTCTTTCGCTACATAAGCCTTTCCATGTGAAGGCTTCCTCACTTCATCATCTTCGGAGTCGGTTGACCATACCTCCACGCCACCAAACTCATTATCAGCTACCGAGCCCTACACAATTAAAGCATTCATAGGAAGGTTAGCAGCAGATTTCTTCATCCTTAATTCATCAAGCTTTTTCAGCAGCACAGCTTCTTCATCATTTTCCTCATCCTTTTCTACCATCTTTTTGAGGGCGCAATCTTTTGCATAGTGGTTCTTTCCTCCACAATAATAGCAACTCACTCCCGAATCTCCTTCAGCCTTCGGTTCCTTCTTTGACTCTTCAGCCTTCGATTTATCTTTGACTTTTTCAGAGCTATAACTCCCTTGCCAGTTTCGGTTCCTGTTAGTGGGGAATCTCTTCTTGATGAATCTCTTGGGGTTTGACACCATCATAGCATAGTCCTCAGACGTGAGATCATAATCATCCAAGTTGAGATCTTCGTCCTCTATCACCGCTTTGCTTTTCGACAGGAGGGCCAATGAACCTAGACTTGAAACCACGTTTTTCTCCTGTAATACGATCTTTTCTTGAGATTTTAGGATGCCCACCAGTTTTGCCAAAGAATAGGATTTGAATTGCTCGTGCGCTTTAACTGTGGACACAACTGCTTTCCACTCAGATCTGAGTCCGTTCAAAAACGTAACCTTCTGTTCAATAAGCTTCCTTTCGATGTCATGTTTGATCATCTTGCTAAGAAGATGATTGAAGCGATCGAACGTTTGAGTCACCGTTTCTTCTGCTCCTTGCTTGAACTCACCAAACTCAGACAAGAGTAAGGTTTGAATGGAGTGTTCAAGATCTTCATCCGTAGAGTACAGTTCATGTAACCTGTCCCATATTTCTTTTGCAGTCGTGCATGAACTTACTAGCCTAAAAGTATCGGATTGAAGAGCAAATCTGATCAATCTTAACGCTTTGATATTGCACTGAAATTTAAATTATTCGTCTTACGCTACATCTTTAACATCTTTCAGAAGATCGTTATACTCCTTTTGAGTTTTAATGATCCTTGAAGTTGTCGAATGAGAAAAAGGTCCAGAGATGATTGCTTCCCAGATGAGGTATCCATTATCCTCAGATCCTATGACATAATCTTCAAAGTGATTCGCCCAGACTTCATAATCATGGGTGTACAGGATGGGAATCTTCGTTGTTGATCCAATGTTGTTTGAAATATTGATGGGATTGGATTGCGACTCGTCCATAATTGATCGAATAACCTATTCAAAGATCAGACTTGTAATATATCAAATTAGGGCAAAAACAATAAATATCGAGATATGTCAATTATGAGATGACGGCTCAATAAATATCAATGAATGCGAAATAACCCTAATCGAAGCTTTTTCACAGAAAAGAAGTGTATCGATTACACAACCTCCTGCTCTGATACCAATTGATAAGTTTGAAAACAAACTTGAAGATCGATTAGATCTATGAAACAGGTAGAGAAATAACCAGATAAACAATAAGAACAAGCAAATAGATCAAAAGGTGTCGAATGATTAATAAACAATCCTCAGAAGAGCTCGATAAAGAACATCAATTGTAGAGGATTTTAGGGTTTACAGTAATCAATGAGAATGACGACAACACTTCTACATACGCATACATGCATGCATATATTTATATTAAAACCCTAAACGTTTATGTAAGAAAAAGGAGGCTAATCTAGATAAACATGGATTGACAAGCCCAATCCGGTTGTAAAACAAAAGGGCCCAAGACGCAACACATTAATCTTCAACACTCTCTATTGTCCAGTATGCCTTGCATGGCTACTCTTAGAGATGTAATCTAGTGTACTTCATGAGTCTCGATAAATAGAGCTCATTCTCTTGTATTCAAAAATACACATCTATTCTGAATTGCAATCTCTGAAGTTATCTTTTCTATCTCTCATACTCTATCTTCTTACTCTTATAATTGATTACAATATCTCTTCGAAGAAAGTCTCTAAAGACTTAATCACTAAATTTGATCTAACTTATTAACTTGGTTTGAATGCATTCCTCATTTTGAATCAACTTAAGTGTGTACTTGATATAACAATTATTGTCATTTCATTTCTTTACTTTTCCGCAACTAAATATCTAACCATATAACTCTAAATATTATTGTTGAGCTTTAGATCCTTTGAGATTAACTATTCCGCAATATACTTGTTCTAACGTTTGTTCAAGTGTGTCTTAAAGTTTTTCTCTCAACACAATGAGCAAGTTAGAAGCTTTTTACTCACAATAGTCCAAGAATAATGTAATCTTTTTAGATCTATACTTGAACTCTACTTTTATACAATTTGTCACCACCTTGCTCATCAAGATTCAACCTTCCAATGGAGAAATAAGATCATAATAGATGTCATTGCTCAAAAACAAGTGGGAGGAGGATAGGGTTTCTCAAGGAATGATCTTAGGTAATGGAGGCAAGTAATGAGAGTACTTCCTATAAGTTAAACCCCTCAAATAGGTCTCAAAACTGAAGATTTAGGGTTTTGATATGCCCAGATTACGTCCAACATAACATAAATTACACCCTACATAATTCATTGAACCCTTGTTAGGCCTTGCGTAACTTAAACTACACCCTTTGTAATTCACTAAACCCTCCTTACTACGTAACTTTAAATTATGCCATGTATAATCAAAAGCCTCCATTTTCCACTTCAACTTCAAACATCCATAACTTCTTCGTTTCAACTCCATTTTCAGTGTTCTTTATATACATAAAAAGGTATTGAGGAGACCCATAATCCTATCTAATTAATTTTGACTTAAAACGTACCAAACTAAAATCCTTATTTTATGAAAGAATTCTAAAACATCATTTTTACTAATTTACCCTTTGACTCCGAAACACAAACTAAGGGCTTGGATCTCATAACCAATATTATCAACTTCAAATACGGTATAAAACCTATTACCTTGAAGCCTAAGGCCTTTACTTGATTCATTTATTGTTCAAAATCCTAAAATAAGAGACTTTTGAAAAAAGGATGTTACAACTCCCCCCCCCCCACCCACCCACCCACTTAAACTAGATTTCATCCTCAAAATCCGTCTTAGATAGGATCTATAAAACAACAGCAACATATTCCATAATCTCCCTCTAACCATTTTTAAATGAAGGCATCTTATATAGAAAACTCGAGACTTCTAACCCTATATCTAATGCATTCCTTTTTCATCATGGCCTTACCTAAAGGGTGAAGTACTAGTAGATCCAGTGACATGACGAGCCTCAATTGTTAACATAAACACACTCATAAATGATTGAAACAAGGTCGTACCCCTTGATTGAAACTAAACAGATTCCACCAATATGTAACTAGCTCGATAATACTTCCAAATTTATCCAGAAATGTTGCTAAAACATTACTCGGATCAATTCAAATATCAACCTTGTCGACACGTCATGCCAAAATTGGATTCCACGCATATCCAATGCCATACATGAAAAGTAAACAATATTGCTCCAAAGTACGAACTCCCAATAACCAAGGACAACTATTAAACCCAAGCCTACTATGAACAATAATTCCATTGCCAACAATTGAAGATACCCATACTCATAAACCAAAAGGCACAATGTACAAATTTTGATGATAGGTTGACGTATCCATTGAACTTCCACTAATACAGCTCGAAACTTTTGAAGAACCTCAGCCCTGACTATGAACGAAATAACCAACAATCGAGAATGAATTTACAAATAATCCACTAATCCAATACACTAATAAATAAAGCCCATGTGAAACTACACATACGATACTCAACTACTCATCTTGGACTTTAGATAACAATCTATGCAATGAGCTAACAAATCTCTCAACAATCGATACTCAACTTGAGCGACCCAGAAGCCACATGACCTAAACATCAACAATCCTGAAAGAACCCACTAGATGCAATGAGCTTTTTGTCCAACAACTTCCTGTCGTGAACATAACTCATGCATTTTTTAGCATATACATCTTATGGCAACTTGACCTATCCCCGTTTTCACTAAATCTTGAATCAAAATGTCACCTACGCGAACTGCAAATACCTATGACCTATTATGCAAAACCATAAAGTCGATGATCCTCCAAGAACAATACCCATTTCTCCCAGTTGAGGGTTCGGCGTACCATCAACTGGCATAGTAAACAGACTAAATCTCAAACTAGCTCAGCCAGATAATTATATTGAAGCACATTATTAGTTAAAGATCACTAGACATTTCGAATAAAAGATGGTACCTTTTCTTAATTTTAGTTATTATTGAATTTCTAATTCAGATTGTTTTAGATATTTTTTGTTATAATTTATAATTTAGATTGTTTTAGATATTTTTTGTTATAATTAATTGTTTGTTGGCCCCATCAGTCAAATAAAATAGATCATTCCTTTAGGAAGAACCAATCAAAGAATTTTTTTTATATCCACTCAAAGCGTTCTATTTCGTATGGTATTTCTTATGAATAAAGGATACATAGGTAGCTTACAAAATCTATTTTTTAATTGTCTTTATTTTTTTCTATTAAAAAAAAGACTAGCATCCCTGACCCTTGGAATGTATAACACAATGCAAGATGATCTTCCAATTAAAGACCAAGCAGACTCAAAAAGATGCTGAATCTCAGATGGAAACCTCGGAAACTCCTCAATGATAACCACATCTAACATCAAAAATCCCTTGTAGATGCACAAACAATAATTCTGACATTCTATTCATAGCACCGATGATCTATTGGAAATGCATTCAATTCCTAGCCACAGATTCTTGTATATATTCTTATGTATCGACACACTAGGGTTTTTTGAGATGAAGATAACAACAAGGGTTGCAATGTAGTGTATGTGTGTGTTCTCAGGTGGCTCCTTGCATTTTTTAATGAGACCATATAGCTCTAACTACTGGTTTTGATAATCAAAGAAAGAATAGAAAGGGTTAATAGATGTGTTGTGGAAAGGTTTAAACCCATTAATGTTCATGTGAGTTCTTCGGTGGTGCTTGTGGCTACCTTGACAACATTGTTTTTTCCAGTGGCGACAATTTTCTCCAATGACCTATGGACAGCTCCGATTAGCATTGCGGAGGGTAAGTTTGCATCAGTGAGGAACGTCTCCTCCAAGATTTCCAATTATGAATCAGCTTACTTTGAAGGAAGTATACATTCTTGTTTGAGCCTTGATTACAAGATTTAAATTTTTAGGGAAAGGAAGTATAGTGGTCTATTAAAACTGGGCTTCTAATATGGTAGACTTAGGTTTATGATATAGAGATAGTCTTAAGTTATGTCCTAAAAACTGTATTTTAGTTTAATTATACTTTAAATGGAGTTGGCAAAACTATTTAACCATTTATTTAACTAATAGTCATAAGAGCTAATGCTCATGACAATATTGAATCATAGGGTTTTGAAGGATAAAATAGTCTATGCACTATTTAATAATAACGTAAGTAAGTCTAATAGTAAGTTTCATTATGTATTACATCAAATAAGAACTAAGTAAAGATTATTGATATGGATTGTAGGTGCTCTGGAATCCTGACAATCAATCTAAGCCAGTATAGTGGTTTTATCTTGTGTTTTGCTGCTTTGGGTGAGTTCTCATGAACTTACTTATTATATAGACTATATGATTGTGTTATGTGAAACCAAAAAATCCTCTTAAGTGAGGGAAATGGTCATAGATTGGGAACATGAGAAAAGCCACGCAGAAAGGGAATCTAGTTTTTTTTTTTTAATTCGGGTGGCCATGTACGGATGGTTGACTACCCGAACTCTCTAAGGAAGGTGGTCTATGCAGGGCAACTAGAGAAAAGCCTCTTAAGTGAAAGAATCTAGTTGTGGCCAGTTATTAAAATGATACCCTTTGTATGTGTTTACTTATACGTGATAGAATGTAAGTAATATGTGATTTATTACTTGATGTTTATAAGTGTTTTGTGTACTGCATATGATCTGTATAATGGGTGAGTATTGTGATTACTTACTAAGCCTTTGGCTTACAGTTGCTACCTTATATTTTTAGTTGCGGGTCCTTCAGGTTCGAAGGAATATCTGGACATTCTCAAAGGGGCATGACATCAAGCTACACATTCTTTATTACGTTATGGTTTGATGGGTTATTAGGGTTACAACTACAATGCCTTCAAACAAAAATCAATCAAACAATTCAATTGATTTGGGCACATGCATCCTAATTGGGTCTATATCTTTCATATATAGCAACATACTATGAATATTTAATCGACAAAACTATCCTATGAACAAACTAATTCATAAGATAAGAAAACTAACCTTTAAGATTGTTGTTGCAAACAATCTTGAATTCATCCTTGAAAGACTCTTGGAAACAAGCGCCATAAGTGTCACGACTCTAATGATTCACACCCAAACCCTAGAAACCAATGAGCTTGAAGATATATATATATATATATATATATATATATATATATATATATATATATGTATATATATATATATATATATATATATAGAGAGAGAGAGAGAGAAGAGGTGGAAATTTCACCTATATGCATCTAGGAAGAGCATGAACAAAATATAATAGCCGTAGAGGTTTATATAGGAGTTTAGGAAGGTGTTGGATAAGGCAGGTATCTTCAAGATAACCCTAATCCATTTTCTTTCTCCCAAAGGCTTCCAAGGCACACTTAAAGCTCAAGGAAACCCTAGAAAGCCTTGTAGAATTTGTCTCCCACCAAGGGAGGTTCTAGTATTTCTTAATGTTTAACTTTTGAACATTGTCGTCTTTAGTTCTCCTAATTTTAATTAATCCAATTAATTCCAATTAACTTTAGATTAATTCTTAATTAAATAATATTATTTCCAATTAATATATTATTTTCATAATATATTAAAAAACTATTTATTTTGATTTCTAATGAATTTATTAATCATATAACAAATTAATAAATCAGTCTCTCTCTATCTATCTATCTATCTATCTATCTGTCTATCTATCTCAAAGTTATCATATTCAATTTCTAGGTTTGAGGGCTACCCAAAAGGATTGTGCTACTATCAATTCAAGTATATACCAATCATATTTATGGGCTTAGACACCTACTCCAATAGTCTTCCACTAGGATAAGTCTAATAACTATAATTTCCTATATATCTTCCAAACTGATCAGCAAATTGTAGCTTCCAAAAGCTGATGTCGAACTCAGACCCATTCGTTAACGTGTCCTAAGATAAGTGATCAAATAATACTTCGTTCTACAAGAAATCATATAGACATGAGACATGGATTATAATCAATCTCATTCTCCATGTTTTGTTTCCCAATTTCTTATTTGTGATGACGACATTAAACTATTAATCGATCACACCAATTTAGTCCTGGCTAAGCCTAGCACTTATATGGCAACACCTAATCACTGAGGGGCCTATATATCGCTTTTCCCGTTATGGAAAAACGAACGGATAAACTTCGACTTATATGCTTTCATTATTTACTAATCAAATCATGCACAACAATACATTTTATAACCTCAAGTTAGTGATGCGTTTATGTATTATCACTGCACAACCAACTTGTAACAGCCCGGATCCCCAGGTATCTCCATTTCCTTATATTTTTGGCATTCTGTGAGGGGACTCGGCGAGTTGGTGGTTGAACTCGTCGAGTCGGGTCGCGGTTTATAGCGGGGGTTCGCGTCCGGACTCGGCGAGTCCAAGGGATGGACTCGACGAGTCCGTGCTGTTTAATGAAACCCTAATTCCCCGGCCTTGAGCTCTATTTAAAGGACCTTATGGCCCTCATATGCGGCCACCTTGAACCCTAAGAGCCTCCATACGTCTGTAAGCTCTTGTGTGTGTGTTTGAAGGCCTCTTGTTCTTCATTTTGTGTGTTAGTGCAAGGAAAGGAGGGAGAGGAGCAAGCTTGAAGTGTTGGGGAGCTTAGATTTGTTGCCATTTCTTCAGGGGGGTCTTCTTGAGGTAACTTTCTGAGCCAATCTTCATGTTTTGTGTTGATGGGCCAAATCTAGGGTTTCTCCTTGCCTTTCTTGGTTTGAATAAGAAGTATGAGAGGTCCCATGGAGACATGGAACCTAGATCTGGACTTTAGCAGGTCCAGGAGACCCCTTATGACAAGCTTTATGCCCATCCATTTGAGTTAGAAGCTATACTTGCCATATTGAAGGTGGTTTCTTCAAAATAAGCCTTGTATGCATTGCATGGCAACCAAGACTGAGACTTTACGTGACAAATAAGCTTGGGAAGGCCAGATCTATGTATTTATGGAACGGATCTGACCGCAAGAGCCAGTTTTAGCTGGTGCATGGCATGGACTCGCCGAGTCTGAAGAACAGACTCGACGAGTCACTTGAAGATTGTCCTTGAGACCATCTTGTGTGTAGACTGGACCGAGTTGTGGGCGACCCAGTGAGTCGCAGAGAGTTGGAAGGGTTTTGACAGGTGGACCGAGTCGGGATGGGACTCGCCGAGTTGGCCTTAGACTCGGCGAGTTGAGTCGCGGTGACCCTGCGATTCAGGCCCAGGTGGAACTCGTCGAGTCAGGGGAGTACTCGACGAGTCAAAGGGAAAATTCTTGAGAGTTGGTAAAAACGCGTAGACTTGCCGAGTCACTATTGTGCACTCGCCGAGTCTAGTCCAAATTATCTAAAGACTGCTGACCGGGTCAACCGGTGTTGACTTGAGTTGAATGGTCCACCTTAGTGGTACAAGTAATATTTATATATTTATATATATATATATATATATATATATATATATATATATATATATATATATATATATATATATATATATATATATCGTAGGAGGATTTCAGCTCGAGGGTTCGAACCCGAGTGATTCCAGGATCTTCGGGTAGCAGCTTAGCAAGGCATTCGAGGTGAGTGTTCTCACTATACCGTACCCGGAAGGGTTTTGACTATGTGACCGGAAGGTCGATTATGATATGGAATATATGCTTTATGTGTGTTAAGTTATTTGCTATATGTGACATGTATGATATGTTTGATATGGGCCGGAAGGCGTGGTCATATGGACTGTGAAGGTTGATGCGGGTAGGACCGGAAGGTTTACCCAGTCGGGACGGAAGTCCCCTGAAATATATGGACCGGAAGGTCAAGGCCTGGAAAGGCGTATGTGCGTATGTGGTATTTTGGGGAACTCACTAAGCTTTATGCTTACAGTTGTTGCTTATGTATTTCAGGTGCGAGTGAGGACCGTGGGAAGGCGCCAGCGTGATCGTACACACACTCGGGGAAAACTATTTCATCTTTTGTTATGTAATCGTTGGAGACTACAACGTTATTTTGGAAATCTAAATTAATTGCTCATGTCTTAATGGTTGTAAAAATGAAAATTTTTGGTTGGAAATTTTATGAGGTTACAAGTTGGTATCAGAGCCTTGGTTTGAGGGATTCGGGTGTAACTGGACTCAAACCGGGGATTGGAGAAAATTGTTTTTACAAAAAAATTAAATTTAAATAATCAGAATTTAAATTTTGAAATGTGAGACGACCGAAGAAGAAAAAGTGTGTACGGTCAGCTAGCGCCCGAACGGTAAGAATCCCCAAAATACTCTTATTATATGAGTTACGATATATGATATGATATGATATGCATGCTAGTAGACTAGGTATACATATTAGGGCTAGAGTGGCCTGATTTTGTGATGCCTTAGTCTAGGGAAAAATTTGCTTCTTTGGGGTGCTCGAGAGCGAGTGAGTAACAAGAGTATGAAAAGAATAGAGTGCTCAGGATTCGAGGTTGGGGAGGATGACTTGGGTGAATACCGACGCGGTGTAACTGGCAGTATTGGGCCCGTACTGCCAAGGACACCGGGTCAGTAGGCAGCCAAGTGGGAACCCCTGAGTATCGAAAACTGAGCAGGGCTGCGTTATCGAGTGCGATTTTTGCCCGATAGGGTCTCTGATATTCTTTTGTTGTATTTCAGAGACATCATGGTTGGACCACGACACAGACCTGGCACGAGTGGGGTGACTGACGAGGAGCTCCGTCAGATGATCCATGAGGAGGTAGCTGCAGCGATCCGGGCTGAGATTCCGGAAATGTTTGGGTCTATCAAGACCACGCTGATGGAGACGTTTGATGAGCGGTATGCCGCGTTGTCTGAGGCTGCCGCTGCTGCAGCTACCGCAGCTGTGACTGCTACCAGGCCACAGGGGGGTGACTCGTTGCTGTTCCGGGAGTTCAGCAACACGAAGCCACCAGAGTTTGACGGGACTCAGGATCCGATTGCTGCAATGAGGTGGGTTGCCGATATTGAGGGATGCTCCTATACTTGTTCATGTCCGGAGCATCTGAGGGTGCAGTTCGCCCTGAACCAGCTCCGCCTGGGAGCGAAGAATTGGTGGAAGTTCGTGACGGCGAACTTCACTCTCGCGGAGGTTTCAGCCTTGACTTGGGAGAGATTTACTACTATTTTCAGAGACGAGTATGTTCCCCCGGTAGAGAGGGAACGGTTGGTTCAGGAGTTCTTGACCCTCAAGCAGGGTAATGATTCGGTTGCAGTGATCACGCGGAAGTTTCATGAGAGGGCGATGTTCTGCCCCGAGCAGGTGTCCACGGAGCAGGCTCGGATGAGCCGGTATTTGGGAGTGCTGAGGAGAGACATCCGGGAGTTCGTATCGAACTCATCATATCAGACTTTTGCTGAGCTTCAGGCGAATGCCAGGAAGCGGGAGATCGAGTTGGAGACCCAGGCCAGGGAGGAGGCCGAGTCTCAGCGGATGGATCGGCGGCCGACGCAGTCGCAGCCGGCAGCTAAGTGGACCAAGTCCGCTGATTTGAGATCCGGAGGACAGAAGAGCCGTACTTGTGGGAAGTGCGGCAAGGGTCATGAGGGGGCGTGTCGATTGGGTGCTTGCTACAAGTGTGGAAAGGAGGGGCACATTGCGAGGGATTGCCCCAAGGGATTTATGGTCTGCTTCCATTGCAACCAGACTGGCCATCGGAAGGCCGAGTGCCCCCAGCTTCGCCAGGGATCTTCGCCTGCTGTCAGGGTTCCTGAGGTTCGGCCAGTGAAGACCGAGGCCCCGAAGGCTCCTGGGAGAGCTTTCCAGTTGACTGCTGAAGAGGTTCGCGCGGCGCCTGATGTAGTGGCCGGTATGTATTCTTTCACGTATTTACATTTATGCGGAGACATTATGCTTATATTCCTATATGCGTAGGTACTTTTCTTGTGAATCATGTGCCTGCTTTGGTATTGTTCGACTCAGGTGCGAGTCGGTCTTTTGTTTCGCTGGCCTTTAGCCAGTACATCGATATCGATCGGGAGACGATGAGTCGTCCCCTGCGAGTTGCTATAGCAAACGAGAGAGCAGTATACGCCACCGAGGTGATTCGAGGATGCGTACTCGAGATTTTTGGGGTCGAGTTTCCTATAGACTTAGTCCCTATAGCTATGGGGGATGTTTGCATTATCGTGGGCATGGATTGGTTGAGTAAGTTTGGAGCTGTCATTGACTGCGAGAGACAGTTGGTGATGATTAGAGACCCTAGTGGGGGAGTGCTCACGGTTTATGGCGAAGGGACCCGGTGTGGGTCAGCATTTTGTTCGGCGGCCAGGGCAAGGCAGAGTTTGCAGCAGGGATGTGATGGATTCATAGCCTATGTGATGGATACTCGTGTGACCGCGGAGAGGCCCAATTTGATTGATGACGTTCCGGTTGTACGCGAGTTTGCGGATGTGTTCCCCGAGGAGTTACCAGGCGTGCCTCCGGAGAGGCAGGTGGAGTTTCGTATCGATTTGGTTCCAGGGGCGGCGCCCATCGCCAAGGCGCCTTACCGTCTCGCTCCACCGGAGATGCTGGAATTATCCTCGCAGCTTCAGGAGCTGTTGGGGAAGGGATTCATTCGACCCAGTAGCTCGCCTTGGGGAGCGCCGATTTTGTTCGTCAAAAAGAAGGATGGTTCACATCGGATGTGTATCGATTATCGGGAGTTAAACAAGTTGACGATTAAGAACCGGTACCCGTTACCTAGGATCGACGATCTATTCGATCAGTTGCAGGGGGCATCCTGGTTTTCCAAGGTTGACTTGAGGTCGGGATATCATCAGATGAGGGTTCGCGAGGAGGATATCCAAAAGACTGCCTTCAGGACTCGTTATGGGCATTATGAGTTTGTAGTGATGCCTTTTGGGCTCACCAATGCCCCGGCTGCATTCATGGATCTCATGAACAGGGTGTGTCGACCGATGCTGGATCGGTCGGTGATCGTATTCATCGATGATATCTTGGTATATTCGAAGACTAGAGACCAGCATGAGGAGCATTTGCGGGAGATTCTTCGGGTTTTGAGATCGGAGAGGCTGTATGCCAAGTTCTCCAAGTGTGATTTCTGGTTGCGAGAGGTCCAATTCCTCGGGCATCTTGTGAACCAGAAAGGGATATTGGTCGACCCGGCCAAGATTGAGGCGGTGCTGAGGTGGGAGGTGCCGAGATCGCCCACCGAAATCAGGAGTTTTCTGGGTTTGGCTGGATATTACCGCAGATTTATCAAGGATTTCTCCAAGATCGCCGTGCCACTTACTAGGATGACCCGGAAGGGTGTTGCGTTTTCATGGGGACCGGAGCAGCAGTCTTCGTTTCAGACGCTTCGTCAGAAATTGTGCGAGGCTCCAGTGCTTGCACTCCCGGAAGGGATGGAGGACTTTGTGGTATATTGTGATGCCTCTATATCAGGTTTGGGGGCGGTACTTATGCAGAGGGGTCATGTGATAGCGTACGCTTCGAGGCGATTGAAGCCTCATGAGTCGAGATATCCCACGCACGACCTGGAATTGGGGGCAGTGGTGTTTGCCCTCAAAATCTGGCGACACTACTTGTACGGGGTTCGGAGTACGATTTACACGGACCATAAGAGCTTGAAATACTTGATGGATCAGCCAAATCTGAATATGAATCAGAGGAGGTGGTTGGATGTGGTGAAGGATTACGATTGTGAGATCCTGTACCACCCGGGCAAGGCTAATGTGGTAGCCGACGCTTTGAGCCGTAGGGCGGATAGCACCCCGATCCGAGACATTTGTATGAGGTTGACGGTTTTGACCCCGATTCTGGACATTATTCGAGGGGCTCAGATGGAGGCTGCAAAGCCGGAACACCAGAGGAAGGAACGGGTGGTGGGTCAGGTACTAGGATTTGTTACGGATGGTCGGGGGCTTATGACTTTTCAGGGGCGGATTTGGGTGCCGTTCGTGGGCGGTGCGCGCACTATTTTGATGGAGGAGGCACATCGATCGAAATTCTCGATTCATCCTGGTGCTACGAAAATGTATTTGGATCTCAAGAAGGAGTACTGGTGGCCATGTATGAAAAGGGATGTCGCTTGGTTCGTCGAGAGGTGCTTGACTTGTCGGCAGGTCAAGGCCGAACACCAGCGACCGCATGGTAAGCTGCAACCGCTAGAGATTCCCGAATGGAAGTGGGAACAAATCTCTATGGATTTCATTACCAAGTTACCGCGAACGGCGAGAGGAGTCGATGCGATTTGGGTAATTGTGGATCGACTAACAAAGAGCGCTCATTTCCTAGCTATTAGTGAGAGCTCTTCTGCGGAGAAGTTGGCCGAGTTATATGTGAAGGAAGTAGTATCTCGGCACGGGGTGCCAATATCGATTATTTCGGACCGCGACGTGCGTTTCACTTCCAGGTTCTGGAAGAAATTCCATGAAGAGTTGGGTACTAGGCTGCATTTCAGTACGGCATATCATCCTCAGACAGACGGCCAGAGTGAGCGGACCATTCAGACACTCGAGGACATGCTTCGGGCATGTGTGTTGGATTTCGGAGGGTGCTGGGATACCTATCTACCTCTAGCAGAGTTCTCGTATAACAACAGCCATCATTCGAGCATTGGTATGCCGCCCTTTGAGCTGTTATATGGGCGGAGGTGTCGCACCCCCATCTGTTGGGGTGAGGTGGGATAGCAGGTTATGGGTAGCACGGAAATCGTGCTTCAGACGACCGAGCAAATTCAGATGGTCAGGCAGAGGTTGCTGACCGCTCAGAGCCGGCAGAAAAGTTATGCAGACAGGCGACGGTCCGAGCTTGAGTTCCAGGTTGGTGATCTCGTGCTTCTGAAGGTCTCTCCTTGGAAAGGAGTGATTCGATTCAGGAAGAGGGGCAAGTTGGGGCCCCGGTATATTGGTCCTTTTCGTGTGATTGCAAGGGTGGGACGGGTAGCCTACCGTTTAGACTTGCCAGCAGAGTTGGGACAGATTCACGACACTTTCCATGTGTTGCAGCTGCGGAAATGTGTAGCCGACGAATCAGCGGTGGTCCCGTTAGGAGATATTCAGGTGGATGCAAGTCTGAATTATGCAGAAAGACCTGTAGCCATCAAAGATCGGAAGACCAAGGTTTTGAGAAACAAGGAGGTGCCCCTGGTATTGGTTCAGTGGCAACATCGGAAGGGATCAGAAATGACTTGGGAGCCGGAGCGGGAGATGCGGGAGCAGCATCCGGAGCTTTTTGACTAAGAGGGACTTCGAGGGCGAAGTCTTATTCTAGTGGGGGAGATTTGTAACAGCCCGGATCCCCAGGTATCTCCATTTCCTTATATTTTTGGCATTCTGTGAGGGGACTCGGCGAGTTGGTGGTTGAACTCGTCGAGTCGGGTCGCGGTTTATAGCGGGGGTTCGCGTCCGGACTCGGCGAGTCCAAGGGATGGACTCGACGAGTCCGTGCTGTTTAATGAAACTCTAATTCCCCGGCCCTGAGCTCTATTTAAAGGACCTTATGGCCCTCATATGCGGCCACCTTGAACCCTAAGAGCCTCCATACGTCTGTAAGCTCTTGTGTGTGTGTTTGAAGGCCTCTTGTTCTTCATTTTGTGTGTTAGTGCAAGGAAAGGATGGAGAGGAGCAAGCTTGAAGTGTTGGGGAGCTTAGATTTGTTGCCATTTCTTCAGGGGGGGGTCTTCTTGAGGTAACTTTCTGAGCCAATCTTCGTGTTTTGTGTTGATGGGCCAAATCTAGGGTTTCTCCTTGCCTTTCTTGGTTTGAATAAGAAGTATGAGAGGTCCCATGGAGACATGGAACCTAGATCTGGACTTTAGCAGGTCCAGGAGACCCCTTATGACAAGCTTTATGCCCATCCATTTGAGTTAGAAGCTATACTTGCCATATTGAAGGTGGTTTCTTCAAAATAAGCCTTGTATGCATTGCATGGCAACCAAGACTGAGACTTTACGTGACAAATAAGCTTGGGAAGGCCAGATCTATGTATTTATGGAACGGATCTGACCGCAAGAGCCAGTTTTAGCTGGTGCATGGCATGGACTCGCCGAGTCTGAAGAACAGACTCGACGAGTCACTTGAAGATTGTCCTTGAGACCATCTTGTGTGTAGACTGGACCGAGTTGTGGGCGACCCAGTGAGTCGCAGAGAGTTGGAAGGGTTTTGACAGGTGGACCGAGTCGGGATGGGACTCGCCGAGTTGGCCTTAGACTCAGCGAGTTGAGTCGCGGTGACCCTGCAATTCAGGCCCAGGTGGAACTCGTCGAGTCAGGGGAGTACTCGACGAGTCAAAGGGAAAATTCTTGAGAGTTGGTAAAAACGCGTAGACTCGCCGAGTCACTATTGTGCACTCGCCGAGTCTAGTCCAAATTATCTAAAGACTGCTGACCGGGTCAACCGGTGTTGACTTGAGTTGAATGGTCCACCTTAGTGGTACAAGTAATATTTATAGATTTACATATATATAGTAGGAGGATTTCAGCTCGAGGGTTCGAACCCGAGTGATTCCAGGATCTTCGGGTAGCAGCTTAGCAAGGCATTCGAGGTGAGTCTTCTCACTATACCGTACCCGGAAGGGTTTTGACTATGTGACCGGAAGGTCGATTATGATATGGAATATATGCTTTATGTGTGTTAAGTTATTTGCTATATGTGACATGTATGATATGTTTGATATGGGCCGGAAGGCGTGGTCATATGGACTGTGAAGGTTGATGCGGGTAGGACCGGAAGGTTTACCCAGTCGGGACGGAAGTCCCCTGAAATATATGGACCGGAAGGTCAAGGCCTGGAAAAGCGTATGTGCGTATGTGGTATTTTGGGGAACTCACTAAGCTTTATGCTTACAGTTGTTGCTTATGTATTTCAGGTGCGAGTGAGGACCGTGGGAAGGCGCCAGCGTGATCGTACACACACTCGGGGAAAACTATTTCATCTTTTGTTATGTAATCGTTGGAGACTACAACGTTATTTTGGAAATCTAAATTAATTGCTCATGTCTTAATGGTTGTAAAAATGAAAATTTTTGGTTGGAAATTTTATGACGTTACACAACTTGTAAACAACAACTCATATATCTCCGTTTGAAGAATATAAGATATTATAGTCTCAAAAATACTTGTGATAAAATCCATGAAGTAATTCTCTGAGCGTGGGTTTATCCAATACTTAAAATCTCCATTTTAAAGTACTCATGAACGTTGCAGCAAACTATTACTATGTCTAAACCCTTTAGGCAATCTATAAACCAATTCATTATAGTCTTAGTTCACTACTTACCTCTAAAAGTATGATCGACTGTGCATTTTCGAATGATCAAATTATTCAGGAAGTAAATCATGCAAAGTGAAACACAATAATAACCTAATTAGCTATGGTCTAAAAAATATTGAATATAAACGAAGCTTTTATTATTTAATCACCATATTAATTAAGACTTTATTCATTGTATAATATTTCGAGTAATATACTAATCACTTAAATTAAACATCAGTCAAGCCATGTTATAAACAAGCAAACTATTCCAATGATGCTCAGTTCATAATTCCAAATCCTTCTTACTACTAAATGTGTTAGAATACCAACCTCACATGCATTGTCCTTTTGTCATGTCGAGGCTTCAAAGTTACAGAGAATTATCCAATGATATTACAAAACGTTCCATAGGAACTTTTATTACTAAAAAAAATTTCCATGGTAACAAAATTTCAAATTCAAGGTACACTCCTTGAACATCCTTCTTTTATTAAAGTTCCCAACTCGCATGTAGATTTTAATAATAAACTCCCACTATGGAAAACTTTCCATATTCCCATATGACCATCAATTTTTGACCAAGAAGCATCTTAATCCAAAACATGTCACTATGGTCCTTGCAACCAATATTTTACTTCTAACTGTCCACCAGCAACAAATCATTTGGTATAACCTCGGAATGTTCTTGAAAATTTGTGACAACCCGATATTTCAACTCTTTGTAACGACCAAAGTGGGTCAAGTATTGTAATCACTTCTGAGTAATAAAATTTACTTTCATAATAAATGTACAAATAAGTCCTATTTATTTTCCTTCTATGATTAAATGTCTTTGAGCCATGATCGTACGTGAAAAGAACGCCCAAATCCGACTTCATTTAGCGAAATTATGAATTTTTCCAAATTTGACTCAGCAACAGACAGCTAAAAACTCGAATCAGAAATCGAGTGACTTTTGACCGGAATGACCTAAACGAGAATCGAAGGTCTCAACAATGGTATTCTAGCGGTAAAAAGTCTGGCAAAAACCGACATCAGATAAAGAAGTTACGAATTTTCAAAGAAATTCCTTAAACACGATAGATTTTATATTTAATAAAAAAATAATTTTGGAATTTGCCGACGGAGTCTAAACGAAAGTTGAAGAGCGTAGTCTCACCTACGCGGGGATATAAAGACCATCGAAAACGGAGTTCGTATGAAGAAGATATGAATTTTTGAAGTTTATTAAATAAATTAATTATTTATTTAATTCAATATTCGGATATTATCCGAAGGGGAGTCAGCATACGCGTTACGCGCCGCGTACCCGAGAACGCTCGGTCTCTAACAGTCCACGTCGCACGATCCGAAGACCCGACCCGATGTCCCATCCGACCCGCGTGCCAGCGATCCGTCCCATCCGACCCGCGAACCCAGGAACCCGTCCCATCCGAAGCAGAGGCGGTCGGGTTCGGTCACGCATGACGCACGCGTACGCGCTGCGTACTAGCGTACGCCCCGCGTACCGAGGCAGACCAGCCTCCTTATAAATAGCCTGCGAGGGTTTCCAAAGAAGGGGCTCATTTCTCTTCTCTCTCACTCTACTTTGCCTCGTTTTCCGTGCCCTTTCAAACCCGAAGCTCTGGTCTTTTTGGCTCGAGTCCCGAAGGTCGATTTTACTCCCGATATTCCCGAGAATCCCGAGGAAAATCCGTTTCCCGAGACGAAACTCTGCCCGGTCTTCCATCTCGCTATCTCCAAAACTTTCAAGTGAGTTTCATACCCCTTAATCAACCGTTTTAATTATTCTAAATACTTTTATATGCTTTCAAAGGGGGGGATTACAAGTAAAACACACGAGTATTATCGTGTGTTACATAAAGAAACTCTTTTATATACTGTTAAATACTCAAAATCACATTCGGTTTATAAACTTTTAAAGGAACTTTTATATATAAATACAACACATATGTTACAATAGTATTCGAATCTTTTAAAATATGAAGTTGTTGTAATACATGTGTAAAACTAAACTGTTCTTAAATTATTCTTTTTCTAAGTATTTCTAAACAAATAAAGCACACTTTTCAAAACTATAATAGGTATAGTTTTACGAATAGATTTCTAACTCTTATGTACTAGAAACATATATTTCAAGAGGTTTACCTTCGTATACAAGGACAAACGTAACATTTTAACAAGTTGATCTGTTTTTATACCACGGGTTTGTGAGACACTAACTTCATGTACGTTCGAGTACACATCTCAAGTCCTGTATTATATACCAGAATCCCTTGGAGGGGGAGCTTGGTGTTTGTGTATAGATCTATACGGGCTTGACAACCCGCGCCCTGACTGTTAGCTACAGTCCACCGTTTGGGGTGACAAACGTCATAACATTCCAACGCCTGAAGAACGTTGTGTATAGGCATTTCGAGTCAATAGTATGGTTATAAAACTCACAAGGGGTATTAAAAACGCATTGATTTACAAGGTTTCTAAACTTAATTATTATTTTACTTTTACATACATTTTGGAAACAAACATTGGTCTCGAGTGAAGGCTACTTTTATGCTAGTAGAAAATATAGGATTTTCTAAACACTCATACGAAAAGATAAAACATTTCATTTCATTTAAACATTGTCATTTAAATACTTATGAAATTCACCAGCTTAAATGCTGATCAACTCTTTCAAAATTTCTTGTATGTCCCAGGGATTCAGTAAATTTCAGGTACTAGTATGCTTTTGAAGAAGAGATGCTGCGGCGCCAGTTTAATCTCATATTTTTGAACATCATATTGTAATTGGTTTTGAACATGTAACTTTTGACAAATGTAAACTTTCAATTATATATATGATGGTTGTTTTGCTTTCTTTACTATGTATTCATTTGTTACGCTACCACATGAAGTCATCCACCCCCGAACGTTTCCGCCGTTCAGGTTTGGGGGTGTGACAGATTGGTATCAGAGCAATGTTTATAGTGAACTAAGTATATCGAACCACATAAGATATACAAACTATAAATGCTTAAGGGACTAATACTCTCTAACAAAACAAATTTCTTTTTTTTTTTACACTTAAGCAGCATTTCGTTCAACTTAAATTAATAGTTCATTTAAGTACAATTACATGCATACCACAAACTATTTTCATGTTATACAATTTTACAAGTATATAGGCAAGTTGATACGCACGAATCGAGGAATGATCATTGTGAGCAACAAGTCCAACCTTACCAAGTCATTACAAAAATCAAACACAAAAATTTAAATACTATAGGAGTATTTGTTATCTAAAACTAGTTTAACTTAAGCGTTTTACATGTTCCGACGTTATTCAATTCTTATAACCTTAATTCTCGTATAGTCGAATGGCTGGATTTCACCACCCTGGCGATCCCTACTTTCCCAACCAAGGTAACGGAGGATGGATCGAAGATGATCCCGAAGAGGACGAGGAACCCATAAACGTGGGTGATGACTCCGGTACCGACTCAGAGCCGGATGTCATCGATCCACCACCCATTCAACCTCCCGTCTTCGTAAGGAACTTTCAAGGACCGACTCCCGTCTGGGGAAGTCACCTCCACCATTGGAGCCAACAGCAGAACCTACGCCCTCCCTACGGCATGTGCCGGGACTTCTATGATGTCCGTGGCGGAGGTTCGGCTGATCGAGCACTCCCAGTAATGGTGGGTAAGTTAGCCAATCAGTCCTATCAGTCTGGAGTACAAGCTAGTCGACTCCGGGATGTCAACGTGGAAGTGCAGGTTCACACTTCTGACATCCGTAGGTTGGACAATAGGCAAGACAACGCTCAGTTCCAAACCGAAGCGTTTCAAGCGCAAATTATTGCAGCCCTCGCCGAACTAAGGGAACAACAAGCCGCTTTAGATAGACGTTTAATGGAGTCAAAGCAATCAGATACGGAGTCAAGCTCCAAACACAACTTTCGACGCAAGTAGTGCTTGTCAAGAACTCAAAATTTTGTTATAGCTTAGGACCTCGGCTAAAAGTCTTTAAAATTTCTTAAACTTAGTAAACGGAGATCCTTATAAAGGACAAATTTTCTTGATCGTTGTAACAACTTTTATATTAATATAAGTGGCACTATTATTACTATGTGGAGTATTTCGTTCGAACCTTGAATGGTCCTTGGGAACCCAAATACTTGTTTCATACCTTCAGTCCTACAAATAACTTTCATTCTTCTATTTTAAGACTCATACCCTCCTTTGTTGTTGAATTATAGTGATTTAATTCATGAGACACATACATTTTCCATTTCATGAAATTCTTATCATTGTTTTCTTTCCATCTATAGTTGAAGGATGCCTCCGCGTAGGAATCCAAGGCGATACAACAATGAGGAAATACCTATACCACCACCTCCACCACCCCAATTTGATGCTGTAATGTTTCAAGCAGCCGTCACCGCAGCAGTGGCAGCTGCCATGTCACAGATCAATAACTCGAGTGCTAATGTCTCGGGATCTGGCGTACACACGTCCAATCATGGCGAGAGTCATGGACCACCTCGGGAATGCACCTATAAGGACTTCACCAATGCCAAGCCCCGGATGTTTTATGGTACTGGTGGTGTGATGGCCCTGAGACAGTGGATTGAAAGGACGGAGGCAGTCTTTGAAATATGCTCCTGTCCCGAACACAGCAAGGTCAAGTTTGCAACCTTCACCCTTCTCGATAAAGCTTTAACTTGGTGGAATGGCCACGTTAAAGTACTTACCCTAATCGTGGCAAACTCCATAAGCTGGGAGAGCTTGAAGGCCATGATGATGAGAGAATACTGCCCGCGGGGAGAAATTCAAAAGCTTGAACACGAACTATGGACTCTCGGAATGGTGGGTACCGACATCGCTACTTATACCAACAGATTCTGCGAACTGGCAATCCTTTGTCCAGACATGATTGCTCCCGAGAGCAAGAAGATAGAAAGGTACATCTGGGGACTGACGCCCCAGATGCGGTCAAGCGTGTTAGCTTCCAAACCTGACACCTTCGAAAGTTCTAAGGAACTGGCACAATCTCTGATCGACTACGGAGGTCATCAGAACTCAACCACTTCTGCACCAGCACCACATAAAGGAAACAACAACTACAACAACAACAACAACAACAATGGCAGGAAGAGAGCGTGGATCAAAGGAAAGGGTGGATCTTCCCAAGAACCCGCAAAGAAACCACTCGTGTCGGTTAACGCTGCTATTGTACCTGCTACAGTCCCTACAAATACCTACCCAACAAAGCCTTATGTAGGCAACCTCCCAAAGTGCACCAAGTGCAATTTCCACCACCATGGACCTTGCCGAGATATGCAGTGTGCCAACTGCAACAGGAAGGGACACACGGCTCGTTTCTGCAAAGAACCCGCAAAGCCGATCACTCAAGTTCCCGATGCGAGTGTAGGGCAGGCTTGCTACGGTTGTGGCGAGGTGGGCCACTACAAGAGGAACTGTCCTAAGGCAGCAGGCACTGGAGGTGTAGGACGAGTTTTGGCAATAGGCCACGACGAAGCTGTAGCTGACCCCACTATAGTTGCTGGTACGTTTCTTCTCGATAATTCATACGCATGCATATTATTCGATAGTGGAGCGGAGAGAAGCTTCGTAAGTCAAAACTTTATCCATTTACTTAAACCTAAACCTAGCAAGTTAAAAGAATCATTCACTGTAGAGATGGCCAATGGAAAAAACCGAAAGCACAAATTACATATACATGGGCTGTACGTTAACATTGGACGGCCATTCTTTCCCAATCAACCTCATGCCAGTACAAATTAAAAGTTTCGACGTCATAGTCGGCATGGATTGGTTGAGTCTCTTTCGCGCTGACATCATGTGCTTTGAGAAAGCAGTCCGTCTTAATCTCCCGAACAACGAAACATTAGTTATCTACGGCGACAAACCTAGTACAAACCTTCGCATCATTTCGTGCATCCAAGCTCGAAAGTGCTTGCGGAAGGATTGTCAGGCATTCCTAGCACACATCGTCGATACAAGTCAAGAACTGAAGGACATCAAGAGAATCTTGGTAGTACGCGATTTTCCCGATATCTTTCCAGAAGAACTACCAGGATTACCACCGCAACGCCAAGTCGAGTTCAGGATCGACTTAATTCCAGGAGCTACCCCAGTAGCGAGGTCGCCTTATCGCCTCGCCCTAGCAGAGATGCAAGAACTTTCCAGTCAACTTAACGAACTCCTTAGCAAAGGATTCATAAGACCAAGTTTCTCACCTTGGGGAGCACCGGTCTTGTTTGTAAAGAAGAAAGACGGATCGTTCCGTATGTGCATCGACTACAGAGAGCTGAACAAACTTACTGTCAAAAACCGCTATCCTCTACCCCGTATCGACGACCTATTCGATCAACTGCAAGGGGCGAACTACTTCTCAAAAATAGACCTACGATCCTGATATCACCAATTACGAGTTCTAGAGGGGGACATTCCAAAGACAGCTTTCCGAACTCGTTATGGACACTATGAATTCGTGGTGATGCCGTTCGGATTAACCAATGCACCAGCAGTATTTATGGACCTAATGAATAGGGTATGCCGCCCTTACTTGGACCAGTTCGTCATCGTCTTTATCGACGATATACTTATCTACTCTCGAAGTGAGGAAGAGCATGGTCAACACCTACGAAAAGTCCTAGAAACACTACGAACGGAAAAACTCTATGCGAAGTTCTCTAAATGCGAATTTTGGATTCGAAGAGTTGAATTTTCATACAACAATAGCTATCATACAAGCATAAAGGCTGCTCCGTTTGAAGCCCTCTATGGTCGAAAGTGCAGATCCCCTCTGTGCTGGACTGAAGTTGGCGATACCCAGTTAGCTGGAGGAAGAGTTCCTAAAAGCACTCTCACCGGTCCGGAGATCATACGTGAAACAACAGAAAAGATCGTTCAGATTCGTGAACGATTGAAAGCCTCAAGAGACCGACAGAAAAGCTACGCTGACCGAAGGAGGAAACCTTTGGAATTCCAGGTAGGAGACCACGTCTTGTTAAAGGTCTCACCGTGGAAGGGTTTAATACGATTTGGAAAGCGTGGGAAACTAAATCCAAGATACATAGGGCCTTTCGAGATTCTTGCCAGAATCGGCCCTGTGGCTTACAAGCTTAACCTACCGCGCGAACTTAGTAACATCCATCCAACCTTCCACGTCTCAAACTTGAAAAAGTGTCTATCCGACGAGACTCTTGTTATCCCACTCGACGAAATCGAGATCAACGAGAGCCTCAACTTTGTGGAAGAACCAGTAGAAATCATGGACCGAGAGGTCAAACAAACAAAACAAAGTCGCATACCCATCGTGAAGGTTCGCTGGAACGCCAAGCGGGGACCCGAATTCACATGGGAACGCGAAGATCAGATGAAACAAAAGTATCCTCATCTCTTTCATGTTCACTAGTATCTTTACTACTTTAAATTTCGGGACGAAATTCTCTCTAACGGGGGGATGATGTGACAACCCGATATTTCAACTCTTTGTAACGACCAAAGTGGGTCAAGTATTGTAATCACTTCTGAGTAATAAAATTTACTTTCATAATAAATGTACAAATAAGTCCTATTTATTTTCCTTCTATGATTAAATGTCTTTGAGCCATGATCGTACGTGAAAAGAACGCCCAAATCCGACTTCATTTAGCGAAATTATGAATTTTTCCAAATTTGACTCAGCAACAGACAGCTAAAAACTCGAATCAGAAATCGAGTGACTTTTGACCGGAATGACCTAAACGAGAATTGAAGGTCTCAACAATGGTATTCTAGCGGTAAAAAGTCTGGCAAAAACCGACATCAGATAAAGAAGTTACGAATTTTCAAAGAAATTCCTTAAACACGATAGATTTTATATTTAATAAAAAAATAATTTTGGAATTTGCCGACGGAGTCTAAACGAAAGTTGAAGAGCGTAGTCTCACCTACGCGGGGATATAAAGACCATCGAAAACGGAGTTCGTATGAAGAAGATATGAATTTTTGAAGTTTATTAAATAAATTAATTATTTATTTAATTCAATATTCGGATATTATCCGAAGGGGAGTCAGCATACGCGTTACGCGCCGCGTACTGCTGTACGCCCCGCGTACCCGAGAACACTCGGTCTCTAACAGTCCACGTCGCACGATCCGAAGACCCGACCCGATGTCCCATCCGACCCGCGTGCCAGCGATCTGTCCCATCCGACCCGCGAACCCAGGAACCCGTCCCATCCGAAGCAGAGGCGGTCGGGTTCGGTCACGCATGACGCACGCGTACGCGCTGCGTACTAGCGTACGCCCCGCGTACCGAGGCAGACCAGCCTCCTTATAAATAGCCTGCGAGGGTTTCCAAAGAAGGGGCTCATTTCTCTTCTCTCTCACTCTACTTTGCCTCGTTTTCCGTGCCCTTTCAAACCCGAAGCTCTGGTCTTTTTGGCTCAAGTCCCGAAGGTCGATTTTACTCCCGAGATTCCCGAGAATCCCGAGGAAAATCCGTTTCCCGAGACGAAACTCTGCCCGGTCTTCCATCTCACTATCTCCAAAACTTTCAAGTGAGTTTCATACCCCTTAATCAACCGTTTTAATTATTCTAAATACTTTTATATGCTTTCAAAGGGGGGGATTACAAGTAAAACACACGAGTATTATCGTGTGTTACATAAAGAAACTCTTTTATATACTGTTAAATACTCAAAATCACATTCGGTTTATAAACTTTTAAAGGAACTTTTATATATAAATACAACACATATGTTACAATAGTATTCGAATCTTTTAAAATATGAAGTTGTTGTAATACATGTGTAAAACTAAACTGTTCTTAAATTATTCTTTTTCTAAGTATTTCTAAACAAATAAAGCACACTTTTCGAAACTATAATAGGTATAGTTTTACGAATAGATTTCTAACTCTTATGTACTAGAAACATATATTTAAAGAGGTTTACCTTCGTATACAAGGACAAACGTAACATTTTAACAAGTTGATCTGTTTTTATACCACGGGTTTGTGAGACACTAACTTCATGTACGTTCGAGTACACATCTCAAGTCCTGTATTATATACCAGAATCCCTTGGAGGGGGAGCATGGTGTTTGTGTATAGATCTATACGGGCTTGACAACCCGCGCCCTGACTGTTAGCTACAGTCCACCGTTTGGGGTGACAAACGTCATAACATTCCAACGCCTGAAGAACGTTGTGTATAGGCATTTCGAGTCAATAGTATGGTTATAAAACTCACAAGGGGTATTAAAAACGCATTGATTTACAAGGTTTCTAAACTTAATTATTATTTTACTTTTACATACATTTTGGAAACAAACATTGGTCTCGAGTGAAGGCTACTTTTATGCTAGTAGAAAATATAGGATTTTCTAAACACTCATACGAAAAGATAAAACATTTCATTTCATTTAAACATTGTCATTTAAATACTTATGAAATTCACCAGCTTAAATGCTGATCAACTCTTTCAAAATTACTTGTATGTCCCAGGGATTCAGTAAATTTCAGGTACTAGTATGCTTTTGAAGAAGAGATGCTGCGGCGCCAGTTTAATCTCATATTTTTGAACATCATATTGTAATTGGTTTTGAACATGTAACTTTTGACAAATGTAAACTTTCAATTATATATATGATGGTTGTTTTTCTTTCTTTACTATGTATTCATTTGTTACGCTACCACATGAAGTCATCCACCCCCGAACGTTTCCGCCGTTCAGGTTTGGGGGTGTGACAAAATTGTTCAACTTTAGTCACAAAAAATTCTATTCCTTTTTCCTTCTCAATGTCCATGGCATTTGGAAAAATCAGAACATCTTATTATTATAGCATAGGAAAGCGATCCTATATCCGAAGCATGTGGGACTCGATTCATTATGTATTACATAAGCACCTTGTATTTGTTAAGTATCTTGGTATAATATTTCCATACATCAAATTTCCTATTTTGAACCATTTCAACATGATATTGATGCATGTACAAGACTAAGTTTTATTAAACTCTTCAATCTAAACTTTTAGATCTGAAACAAAGTATAATTGCCTTCTCCCTTAAGTTTAACTATAGAGAAACAATTTCCAAACTTTACAACTTGCAAATTTTGTTTCCTACAAACAATATTTCCAACATGTAACACTTAGCATAACAATTATGCTAGCACTAGCATAAAAATGATGCTCCCAATAGCATAACAATTTTGCTTCGACTAGCTTTGACATGTACCAGAAATCAAATGGACTTATAGAAATCAATACTCTTTACCTTTCTTACTAAAATGCAGATTTTAGATACGTGATGCTTCGATAAGTATTCAACAAGACTTCTCAAGCTTATACACCTTCATTAGATAGCATATGTGTGTGTTTAAACCCTTTCACAACTTATAACCATATGTCATGAAGGCTCAAACAATTCCTTGCAATTTCACATAACTCGAACTATGAAAAGGGATGTTGTAATCACATTACGAATTTGAGAAGGTAATTATCACAACTACTAACCATAATGATATTTATCATATCTTAAAATCTACTAATGAAAGTGTTTCCTCAAGATTATTCTCATAACTTAGAGCGAAACCTTTTTCCACCCAGATTTTATGATGTATACCTTCCCATCCATGTGAATCTTATCATTTCCAACCTACAATCGTAAGATAAGGTTATGGAAAAACAAAAATTAAATTTAGATTTCCTTTCATGGAATGAACTTTGCTTATTCTTAATTTCTTCCCCTAAGGTAGCACAAGGGCCTACCAATGCTTCCATGTTTGTTAAGCAGCTCACTCATATTGATCAATGTACTATAACTAACCAATGCGCTTTGTATTTTGCTGTCAAACAAGAACCATATAACTTATAAGCATTGCCAACCCAATTGGAAGGTGCATAGAAACAAGAATATGTCAACTTAACACAATATGTTATTAGCCTCAGGTCGTGCGCTAGTGATAACTAAAAGGTTTATTATTGATTGACTCCTGAAACTTTTCAAGATCAACAAGATTCACACTGACTTCTTGACATATAAGTTTCTTTCTTCAATGAACATTCCTTGACGAGCTAAAACAAATATCCAAAAGTTAGTGCGCATTCTCGACAAGAAACACTTCATTCAGTTGGTCTTAGTTTATCCTTTGTTTTAACTAAAATATCACAACTTCTAATTACAAATGTGCTAGAGTAAGAAAACATCATTACTCTACATTTCATGAGGTGTTATAAACCAACATAGCAAAAAATAAATTTCAAGATACGATGTGTAGTAAATAGAGTATGACTCTAAAACTTGATTAGAAACGAAGTATGAATCATCTCTTGATTGAACCATTTCAACAATATCCGATTCTATTCTTAGTCATACAATTGTACTAAGATGTTCTTCGAGGATCAATTATGATATAGTTCCACAATCATTAAGATGATCATAAAATATGGTACTAAAGTGCTCTCCTTTCCTTCCAGATTGGAGAAACATGTATCTTTCTGCCTAATAGATTCTTCTTATTCATTATGCCACTCTTTGAAAACCCTTTTCAAAATGTTAGAATTATGTTTAATCTTATAAACACAACCATATTTACTGAATCATCAATAAATCATGACGAATAGAATTTTCATCCTTCGTGGTAGATTTGAATCATCCATATCAATGGACTAGATTTCATTAGTCCTTCACTTTGACACACATAAAACATGTGATCAATGAATTAGTCATCATCTTCTAAAGATCAAGATTCTCATACATCACAGAATTCAAATTGCATGACTCCAAGTTTCTATCCAATTGAAACTTGAGAATTCTTTATCATTTAGTCGATTATGACATTACCACAAGTAATATAACAAGAATCAAATCCACATTTAACATTTCTAATAATAGAAATGTAACCAACACTTTCATGAATTCCATTGCAAGCGAATATGATATATGATATCCAGTTCCCCCTTTCGTGAAGAAGAGAAAACATTTTCACCTTGATTTTAACATGGAAGATCATCTTCAGAAGGAAGAGGGAAACCATTTCCATAAGAATCAGGAAGACCATTATTGTCTTGACTTGACATCTATAATAGGAGAAAGATAATTCAAGTTAATTGATTTTAATCATTAATTATTAACCCATAAATTTAAATTAAGGATAGGATCCATATTTTATATTCGAACTTTGAAGAGGGATGTTGTAATCAAATTCAAAACTATTTTAGGTATGTAAGGCGTTAACCAATTTCAATCTTATAAAACTCCTAGATCTTTTGAGATTCATTGAATATGATCAATGGCATGTTTCATATCATATTATTCTCTCACTTTTTTTACTGGGATGCTGAAGATCTCAAACGAGATATTAATAACCATGCAAATTAACTTGTTTTAATGTGTCGGTTAGCCAAACACGCTCCATTAATCAACAATAATTTTCGAGACACCCACTACCACTCTTTCTAAGTCCCCCAAGTGTGTCGATTAACCACATATGCTCCACTAACGACTTATAAAGTGTAATGTGTAATTTCATGGATTAGCATACAAATTCACATTTTTCCTAAAGTAACTAAGAGTGGGATTTTAGAAAATAGTTTAGTTACTTTATGTCAAGATACTTATTAATGAGATCATGTCCTATCAAATCCGTTTGGCTAACAACCCTCCACCATACAAGAGAGCGGTGGGTAAGAGTGTATACCCAATGGCGATCATTTTATAGGTTGCTTCCTTAAGCTCTCCTTATAGTATAGCTTCGTGAATTAGACGTACTAGCGATTAGACTGACTATTCTTATACATACATACACACACACACACACACACACACACATATATATATATATATATATATATATATATATTAAACTTTTAATTATATATACACAGTATAAGGTGTATTTTAAAACTTTTTAAAATAGCAAGGTTTAATCTTTTAATAAATTAAATTTAAACCATTTTTTGGATTTATTAATTGTCTTTTAATTAATTACTTAACTAAATTAATAATAAGATTCATAGGGATGTATTTTAAATTTTTTAAAATAACAAGTTTATAAATTAAACCAAATAATATTTGACATTAATTATTAAGTTTAATTAATATCTAGATTTATTATTTATACACTTAAAAATCAATCATATTAACCACAAAACAATTAATCAAGTCTAATACTAATCTTTGAACTTCTAGGCATTTATATTATCATCATAGATACACCAAAATCGGATTTGGGGATAAGATATAGCAAGTAATTATCACATAAAATTAGATTAGTCAGGAAACATCCATATTTTTGGATCTAGACAAAGCTCACATCGTGAGCTGCAACAATTGCGAAAACAGGTTTCTTTTGATCTTTTGATCGATTCACCAATTTGCAAATACATGAAAGAAAACTCTAGTCTTTGATATCACTGATCGGTTATTAGGGTTACAAGTACAATGCATTAAACCGAATACAATCAAACAATTCAATTGATTAGGGCACATACATCCTCATTGGTGTTGGAATAGTGTCTAAGGCTGCAACTATATTAGGCAAGTATTTGACCCGGTTGTGCATGGTCCTTTTGGGTTGCATTCACCATAGCAACTTGATGGATGATTTGTTAAGAGAGAGTAAATATTATAAGGAATAATATATGGTTATTTGATTAATATAAGTCATAGATTAATTGGAATTAATTTGGTGACTTAAAGAGATTAATTAAATAAGAGGGTATAAACTATCAATTGTTTGATAGTTACACTTTAGACTATAAATCCTTATCCAAGATAGGATGGACGATTTCTAGGGCTTGGATAAGCCAAAATCGTCCATAGGGTTATCAAGGAAAGGATATGGATTAACTTAAAGTCTAAGTTATCCAATTAGGGTTAAAGCTATAATCCTTAAGGAGTCTACAAGTATAAATAGACCCTAGGGGTGAGGGAATTCGACACACCATCTAGAGTAGAGATACTCTGGCCGAATTCCTCCCCTCTCCTCTCTCCTAAATCATCCTTCTTTCTATTGGTGTTTGTAAGCCATTAGAGGAGTGACATTTGTGACTCTAGAAGCTCCAAGACAACAAGATCAACAAAGAATCCAAAGGTATGGTTCTAGATCTGTTTCAATGTTGTTATTTATTCTAATTAGCCATTAGAAGTCTTGGATTCAAAGCACGTTTAATTAGAAAGCCTAGATCCGAGCAATAGGGTTTTGCATGCGCACATAGGAAAGTTCTTATGGCTAAAACCCATCAGTGGTATCAGAGCCTAGCTTGGTTTTCTATAAATTGTTGCTTGATTAACTGAAACAAACCTACAAAATTCGATTTTTTGGTTTCTGAGTCATGGACTCGGCGAGTTCCAAAGTGGACTCGGCGAGTAGGACTGACTCGGCGAGTCCCTTTGTGTACTCGGCGAGTCCGGGCGTCAGGATTAGGCAAAACCGGGAATTTTTCATGTTTATCTTATGGAAACTTACCTTAATCATATTAGATCAACCCTAATCCGATTTTTTGATATATATGACTGTTATCTTGATCTAATTAAAGATATTTATCATCTAATAAAATATTTAATTTCCTTATATGATAATTGATTAATTATTTTGATAATTATCTTAAAAGAAATCTTGGATAAATCAAATATAAATAATTAGGATATTAATTGTTAATTGGAATTATTTGTTATTTGATCCTCCATGTTTTAAATGTTTAAAACTTGCCCTCAAGTTTTGAAATTTTTATTTGTGATTAAAAGGTTTTAATTTAGACAACTTAAATTTCAAACCCTACGTTTTAAAAGGTTTAAAACACAACCTTATACTAATATGATATTACTAGAATAATATATATATATATATATATATATATATATATATATATATATATATATATATGTATATATGTATGTATAACTAAATGCTAGTCTTACCGTTAGTAGACCTCATTCACGTAGCCGATCTATAAGGTGGGTATAAGGTTGCGGCCTATAAAATGGTGCTTAATGGGTGTACACTCACACCCACCGCTTGCTTGATTGGTGGAGGGTCGTTAGCCGAACGGGTAGGATAGGGCAACCTCATCCTCTCATTAAAAGTATAATAAGAAATACAAAGTAACTACATGTTTTAAAAAAACATTCCCAATCTTAGTTACTTTAGGAAAAGTGAATTGATGCAATCCCATGAAATTACACTTTGCACCCTTGCTAAGAAGTTAGTGGAGCGTGTGTGGTTTACCGGCACACTAATTGGTTCTAAGCAAAGGTGGCAAAGGGTGATTCATTGTTTATCATAGTTCGATGGAGCGTGTGTGGTTTACCGGCACATCGAATAGGTGATCGTTACAATGAAGGCACCATGTGAATTTGCATGGTAATTCACACCCGCTTTGTGATCCTCAGCATCCCAGTCACAAACAAGAGGGGCATATCGAGATTTAAACATGCCATTGAATAGTTTCAATGAATCTCATCCGAACCTAGGAATTCTCAATACACTTAGGACTAATAGTCTAGGTTTTTGTGATGGAGAATTAGTGAATCGTCATTCACTTACCTTCAATTTATTTTCATGTTAGATTACGACATCCCTTTTCTAATATGTAAATGTTATTGTTGGATCCTAACCCTAATTTTTCTTATTGGGTGATAATTAGGGATTCTTATTCTAATCTATCTTTGTCCTTTCTATAGATGTCGAACGCAAACAACGTTGCTGCGAGTTCTTTCACGTTGATGAGCCTTTGCCAAAAGGTCACCTTCGATGGAACGAACTTTAGCGAATGGATAAGATACATTCGCACCATTGCTCGCTATGAGGATAAGGAGTATGTCCTCGATGAAAAGCTTGAGAAGATCAACCCCGAAATCGCTACTCCGACCGAAATCACCGCTTTTGAGACTCATGAGCGAGATGCAACGAAGGTACATTGCATCATGATTGCCACCATGAACTCCGAATTCCAAAAGTCCGACGAGGACATGTATCCATACGAGATGCATCAAGACTTATTGGAGAGATACCACCAAAACGCGAGACAAGAGCGTTATGAGATTTTCACTAACATGATCTCCGCTAAGATGGGTCATGGAGAATCCCTACCGTGCACCTGCAAAAGATGCAAAGGTATGTCGATCGCCTTCGCAAGTTAAATGTTGACTTTGGGGAAGACTTGGCGATCGACATGGTGCTTCACTCTTTGCCTCCGATGTACAACCAATTTAGGATGACCTACCACATGAACAAAGAGGAGGTCACCCTAAGCAAACTCCAAGGTCTTTTAAGAGACGCTGAGAGCAACTTCAAAGACAAGCCTGTTGCACCTACTCCCAATCCGTCTGTTGCTCCTGTCTTGGCAATTGGTCAAGGAAAGGGAAAGAAGAGGAAGGCTTCATCAAAGAACTATCGCAAGGTTAAAGCCCGAGATGGTGCCTCTTCTAGTGGGACCAAAGTTGATCCCTCTAAGCCCTATCCTAACCCGAAGGAGGCAGAGTGCCACCACTGCCATAAGATAGGACATTGGAAGAGAAGCTGCCCAGAATACCTGCAAGCAATCAAAGAAGGAAAGATCAAGCCATCTTTCGCAGGTACATACACAATTAAATCTAACGATTCTAATCATGCTATTTCATGGGTTCTTGACACCGGTTGTGGTTATCACATTTGTTCAAATGTGCAAGGACTAAGAAGAAGTAGGGATGTGGAGCAAGGAAGGATCAATCTAATCATGGGGAACAGAAGATCGTCGCTTGTTACCAAGATTGGAGTGTATTCTTTAGTGCTTAGGAATAATTTATGTTTAGATTTGAACAATTGTTGCTATTCGCCAGAAATGGCTAGAAACATCATTTCATTTCATGGTTTATATAGACAAGGATTTAGATTTTCTTTGAATAATGAGAATGGTTCTATTTTGGCTTATCTAAATAGTGTCTTTTACTTTGAAGTTATACCATGTAATGGAATATATGAAACTGTTATGATTGTTGATAACTTAGGAAATGATGTTTTGAATATTGATTCTTCCATGAGTATGGATAAAGCATCCTTGTGGCATTGCCATCTTGGACATGTCAACAAGAAACGCATAGCCCAACTCCAAAAGGATGGAGTGTTGGAGTCATTCGACCTTAGGGAAGATGATACATGCGAGTCTTGTTTACTTGGAAAGATGAGTAAGTCACCCTTCACAAATACTTGTAAAAGGGGTGAGGGGCTATTGGACCTAATACATACCGATGTATGTGGACCCTTTAGATCAACCACGAAGGATGGGAACCGCTTCTATGTGACTTTTACCGATGATTATAGTAGATATGGGTATATCTATTTAATCAAGCAAAAGTCAGAAACCTTTGAAAAGTTCAAAGAGTTCAAGAATGAAGTGGAGAATCAATTGGGCAGGAAAATCAAGATGCTTCGATCCGATCGAGGAGGTGAGTACCTAAGTCTTGAATTCCACGATTATCTCAAGGAGTGTGGAATAGTTTTGCAATTGACGCCTCCTAGGACACCGCAGTTGAATGGTGTGGCAGAAAGGCGTAATCGAACCTTATTGGATATGGTTCGCTCTATGATGAGTCGTGTTTCACTACCTATCTTCTTTTGGGGGTATGCCTTAGAGACTGTCGCCCATATCCTTAACCGAGTCCCTACTAAGAAGGTTGCCAAAACACCTCACGAGATGTGGATGGGGAAAGCTCCCTTGTTGGCACACATCAAGGTTTGGGGTTGCGAGGCTTTCGTAAGATGAGATACTCACGACAAGCTTGAACCTCGAAGTGAGCGATGTATTTTCATCGGCTACCCGCAGACATCCTTTGGATATCTCTTCTATAGACCAAAGGACAATGTTGTCTTTGTTGCGAGGAGAGGAGTTTTCCGAGAGCGAGAACTCATAAGCCAAGGAGATAGTGGGAAACAAATCGAACTTTAAGAGATTCAAGAGTCGATAGATGAAGGAACCTCTGCCGCTGGCATTCAACCCGAGGAGGAAACTCCGGTTGAACCGATTGACGAGTCCTTACCTCTTAGACGTTCCGATAGAGTTAGAGTTCATCCCCAGTTTTATGGTTTTCATATTACTACCGAAGGGGACACGTATATTAGTGATGGTACACTAGTAAATCTTGATGAACCTAATAGCTATAAGGAAGCGATGGCAGGCCCGGAGTCTGCGAAATGGAAAGAGGCAATGGATAGCGAGATCCAATCCATGTACGATAACCAATTTTGGAATTTGGTTGATTATGTGCCCGGATGTAAGACCGTTGGGTGCAAGTGGATCTTCAAGAAGAAGACTGACGTGGATGGGAACGTACACACATATAAACCGCGATTGGTTGCGAAGGGCTTTACTCAAACTCCAGGAGTTGACTATGATGAGACCTTCTCACCAGTTGCGAAGATTAAATCTATTAGAGCGATGCTAGCAATTTCCGTATTTCATGATTATGAAATTTGGCAAATGGATGTCAAGACCGCCTTCCTTAACGGAAAGTTGGCTGAGGATGTTTACATGGCTCAGCCAGAGGGGTTTGTGAATCCGAAGCATCCAAATAGAGTGTGTAAGCTTGAGAAGTCCATTTATGGACATAAGCAAGCGTCTCGCAGATGGAATCTTTGCTTCGATGAGAAAGTCAAAGAGTTTGGATTTGTACGAAGCGAAGACGAATCTTGTGTATATGTCAAAGCCAGTGGGAGTATAGTAAGCTTCCTCGTTCTATATGTCGATGACATATTACTTTTAGGAAACGACATCCCGACTCTGCAGGAAGTCAAGTCCTGGCTCGGAAAGTGTTTCGCTATGAAGGACCTCGGAGAGGCTTCTTACATTTTGGGAATAAGGATAGTAAGAGAAAGAAGTAAGAGACTAATTGGACTTAGTCAGAATACTTACTTAGAGAAGGTACTAAAACGTTTTAGTATGGAAAACTCAAAGAAGGGAGAACTACCGATACAAGGAAATGCCAAGTTGAGTAAGACTCAAAGTCCGAGTACTGAAGCTGAAATAGCAGAAATGAGCCGAATACCGTACGCTTCCGTAGTTGGCTCAATCATGTATGCTATGACTTGTACTCGCCCTGATGTAGCCTTCGCTTTGAGCATGGTTAGCAGATATCAAGGGAACCCTGGCAAAGCACATTGGATTGCGGTAAAGAACATCCTTCAGTACCTTCGGAGGACGAAAGAATGGTTCTTAGTCCTTGGAGGGAGTGATGACTTGAAGGTGCGAGGGTATAGTGATGCCAGTTTTCAGACCGATAGGGACAACTGCCGTTCGCAGTCGGGCTGGGTCTTTACTCTAAATGGAGGAGCAGTAACTTGGAAGAGTTCCAAGCAAGAAACCGTAGCTGATTCAACGTGCGAATCAGAGTACATCGCAGCGAGTGAAGCGTCGAAGGAGGCAATATGGCTAAAGAACTTCATTGGTGATCTTGGAGTTGTGCCTGCCATAAAGGAGCCCATGGAGATTTTCTGTGATAACGAAGGTGCGGTTGCCTTGACCAAGGAACCGAGGGATCATGGTAGATCAAGACATATCGACAGAAAATATCACTTCATTAGACATCGTGTAGAAGAAGGACAACTCATAGTTAAGAGGATATCATCAGAAGATAACCCAGCAGATCCGCTTACAAAGGGACTGAGTAGGGTTAAGCAATTGCAGCATGCTAGGAGTATTGGGCTGAAGGATGATATTAGTATAGATTAGATAGTATTAGAAACGTATAATAGATAAATGTAATATGTTAATTGTTTAACTATTGTTTCACTTTGCATGTTTTGACTTCCAGAATAATTGAATTTATTAGGAATAATCGAATTATTCGAATTGTCCACAATCGTTCATATGTTGGAAGTAGATATGAATGAAGATTGTCATGAATTGGTGTGTAGATTGTCTAAATGGTGTTAGACATAGCAAGGGTTGCTGCAACGTTCGTGAGTGCTTATGAACTGGTTTTGAGCATTGGAACAAACCCGCGCTTGCTGGAATCACTTTATGGAATACGATATAAAAGGTGATCGCAAGACGATAATATCATATTGTCTTAAAACCTAGATATATGGTTTATTATTTATTAATTGATTGTACATTGATAATGCGAAAACGCATCAGTAACTTGGTGTTACAAAACGCATTGTTGTGTATAGTTGGTTAATGAATAAGTAAATGCATATAAGTCGAAGTTTATCTGTAAATTTTATCCTAAGAGGGTAGAAGAGATATCTTAGCCACTCAATGATTTGATTTGACTTATGTGCCGGGCCCGGTCAGAACTGAATTGATGTGTTTGATTAAGTTCTATGTCGAATAAATCGGAGATCGAGAAATCGAATGCTAGACTAACCATTCCATAGGATTGTCAGCATGATATCTAACAGAGGACTGTACGATCCCTTATCTAAAGGACAATATTGATTAGATCAGAGTTTGATATCATCTTTGAGAGCTACGATTGCAAACCGAATTGTACTTGTATAGTTACTAGACTTATCCAAGTGGGAGACTGTTGGAATAGTGTCTAAGGCTGCAACTATATTAGGCAAGTATTTGACCCAGTTGTGCATGGTCCTTTTGGGTTGCCTTCACCATAGCAACTTGATGGATGATTTGTTAAGAGAGAGTAAATATTATAAGGAATAATATATGGTTATTTGATTAATATAAGTCATAGATTAATTGGAATTAATTTGGTGACTTAAAGAGATTAATTAAATAAGAGGGTATAAACTATCAATTGTTTGATAGTTACACTTTAGACTATAAATCCTTATCCAAGATAGGATGGACGATTTCTAGGGCTTGGATAAGCCAAAATCGTCCATAGGGTTATCAAGGAAATGATATGGATTAACTTAAAGTCTAAGTTATCCAATTAGGGTTAAAGCTGTAATCCTTTAGGAGTCTACAAGTATAAATAGACCCTAGGGGTGAGGGAATTCGACACACCATCTAGAGTAGAGATACTCTGGCCGAATTCCTCCCCTCTCCTCTCTCCTAAATCATCCTTCTTTCTATTGGTGTTTGTAAGCCATTAGAGGAGTGACATTTGTGACTCTAGAAGCTCCAAGACAACAAGATCAACAAAGAATCCAAAGGTATGGTTCTAGATCTGTTTCAATGTTGTTATTTATTCTAATTAGCCATTAGAAGTCTTGGATTCAAAGCACGTTTAATTAGAAAGCCTAGATGCGAGCAATAGGGTTTTGCATGCGCACATAGGAAAGTTCTTATGGCTAAAACCCATCAATTGGATCTATGTCTTTCACATATAACAACATACTATGAATGGCTAATCTACAAAAATTTCCTCTGAACAAACTAATTCATAAGATAAGAAGACTAACCTTTAAGATTGTTATTGAAAACAATATTGAATTCCTCATTGAAAGACTCTTGGAAGCAAGCGTCACAACTGTTGCGCCTCTAATGGTTAACACCCAAAGCCTAGCAACCATGGAGCTTGAAGAGAGAGAGAGAGAGAGAGAGAGAGAGAGAGATGTGGAAATTTCGGCCTTATGCCGCTAGGAAGAGCATCAACGAAATATCAAACCCTTAGGGGTTTCTATAGGAGTTTAGGAAGGTTTTGGATAAGGAAGGTATCTCCAAGATAACCCTTATCCCTTTTCTTCGTCCCTAAGGCAGCCAAGGCACCCTTAAAGCCCAAAGAAAGCCTGGAAAGCCTTTAGGAATTCGTCCCCCCACCAAGGGAGGTTCTCGAATTGCTCAATGTTCAACTTTTGAACATTTTCACCTTTAGTCCTCCTTCTTTTGATTTATCCAATTAATTCCAAATAATTTCTGATTAATTCTTAATTAAATATTACCATTTCCAATTAATATATTATCCTCATAATATATTAACAAACTATTTATTTTGTTTCCATTTAATTAATTAATCGTATAATAAATTAATAAATTAGTCTCTCCCTCTAAAAGTTATCATATTCAATAGCTAGGTTTGAGGGAAACCTAAAAGGATTGTGCTACTATCAATTCAAGTATATGTCAATCATAGTTATGGGCTTAGACACCTAATCCAACATGGTTTTCAAAACATGACACAGTTTCCGCAATTTTGTTATGTTTGTATTAATATGACGTGAAAAGACAACTTTATATTTTACTAATGAGTTTGAATAAAAGCTTTTGGTAAAACATATACTCTGATTTTTTTTAATAAAAAATAATGTTGCATTTTTGAGATGTTACAACTTAGTATCAGAGCAATGGTTTGAGAGAATTAAACATGCTCTTTGTGTGCTTAGACTTAAACCACAATGAGTTTTTTTTAAAGAAATGTTTCTAAAGGAACTTATTAATTTAATTTAATTTAATTATTTTGGGACAGGTTTTGAAAGAAATGTCAAATGCCTTGAAGAAAAGGATCCGGACCGTCCAATCATCCGAGCTCCATAATTAATTAGTTATGATTATGAATAGATTATGATTATTTATGTGATGAAACTGACTTATGTGCTTTATATGATGATTGTATGCAATAAATATGTTTTTATATGACATGATCTGATTAGTTCCACCTAGGCAGATTGTAGTTTTCCTAGAAGATTATGCATACTAGTGGATAAACTGAGGACCTTTTTAGGGTTTGTATGCTTGAATTTCATGTTAGATTAGTTGGTTGACTACTGATTCGATTGAGTGTGTATATATATATATATATATATATATATATATATATATATCGATATTAATTAATTATTAAACAATTTTGTTAGGATTGCATTCCCTATAGAACTAAATAGTCTTAGATTTTTTTGGTTTTATTCTATTTTGCAACTCTATTTGAGTCCAACGGTTGTTGTGCAATATCTCTTAGTCGAAGGATCTGTAAGTCCCTGGAAACAGGATCTTAACTAGTGATCAAGCAATCTAACAATCAAACAAGATAAGAATTGAGAAGAAGAAGAAGATTAAACCAAAGTTTGCACACATATATATCAGAAAAATGTCTAGTGCAACTTGGACACACACTAAAGACCGTAAACAATAGTGAACCATCAACAATCTCAACAGACTCGGAATTTCATTATATATAGGAAGGATGAACTGGCCGTAAACAGGTTTACGACCGTAAACTATCTCTAGCCGTAAACTCACCAATAACACATCAATTACATGTAAAAGACTCAATAAGACCTATACATTAAATAGCCTAGGCCAAAGCATAAAATGGACCCTTCAATCTCCCCCTTGGTTTGGGGCTAGCTTTGACTCAGTCTTTTTCAATTATAAGCACATCGGACCCCCCCCCCCCCCCCATTGCCCCTTTCCACATCTCTTTTGCAATAATCTCAGCGACCATTGATGTGAACTCCTTAGCAGCAGACTCGAAAATCTCTTCAGCCACCTTGATTTGATGTAGAGACAATTGATGAATATCCCACTTTCCAAATTGAAGTAGGTCTCTTTTTTCATACAGGCGAAAGCAACCATCTTGGAATTTTATGATAGCAGTCGCACTTGTTTCATCATAGACCCAGTAAAGCATTTTAGCAAGAGATCCATCACTGAAGTTTTGCAGCACCAGTATATGTCTATCTTGATTGGTTGGTGGCGGCATAATAGTCTGAAAAGGCTTATTTGTCTTGTGATCCAGTACTTTAGGGAAGCTTTTAATAAAAGACTCAACAGTCTTCATGCCATAAAATCCCTTCTTTACTTGGTCCTCCAAGAACAGCTTGAAATGAGTTGCCTTTGGATCTCCAGAAGGATTCGCCAATGGAGCACTTGCTAGTTCTAAAACATCAACCCTAGTCCAGGAACTCAAATCATGGAAGTCTTTGTAGTACTCAACATTTTTGCTTTTACGTATTACAAACCACATGTTTAGCCCGTCATGAAAGCCCCATGAGACAATTCCTGTCCTATCACCGTACCTGTGTCCAAATTTCTTCTTTTCAAGATCAGTGATGGTGATTTTGGGTTGATTTCCATGTGCGTTTTGATATGAGATCTTCTTGAATAGTAATTGCTTTTTCTTGTCAAATGTTGCAAGTTTTTCACGTTTAAGAGCAACTACATTTGGTGCTTGAACTGGTTCGGTCTCAAATCGATCTACAACCCGATATGTTCTTTCAGTAGGCGGATTAACAATGGGATCTTAAATAGATGACTGACCGGCATTGGATTTAAATTTGTCGCCAAACTCCTCTGCCAGCTTCTTCTTTAGATCAAAATAACATGCAGTCAACGTTCCTATGTGTGTTTGCAGATCCAAATTTTGTTGAGATTTTAGAGCTTTATCCACTTCAAGATCTGCAAGACATATTTTAAGTTGGGCCTTTTCAGCTTCAAGAATGGCCACACGGATATTAACCTCAATATTCTTTTGATTAAGCACGTTGATCTCCTTTTCAAGTCCAAGAATAGTGGGGTCATCTTCTCCAAAGTGGACTTCCTCAATATAAATTCCTTTAGCATGGGAGGAAGGCTCTGAGCTTTGTTCTTAGGCCAGATGTAAAGCAAGTCTCTCATAGACAACTTCATGATAAGGCCTGGAAGGAGATGATTCTAGGGTAACAGAAGAACCACCAACCTCAAAAATGGTACTTGGACCTTCATTGGATGAAATAGATAAAGTAGTAGCAAGAAGTAGTTACTGGTTGAGTCGGAAGGCCATGAGACAATTTAGGAACAAGAACTCCCTATCTAGGATCACGTCTTCTCCTCTTTAATGGAAGAGAGGAGGTTTGAGTCATCAATAAATCACTTACTGTTGGCTCAACAGTAGGAATGACATCCTCAAAGGGAGGAATCCCTGAGGTTGTCTCCATAGGAGTTGAAGTGTCAGCCATTTGATTAGAAGAAGGATGCGTTGTTTCAAGAGCATCTTCTGTCTCCCTTATCTACATTGCTGGATGAGCAACATCATAGATATTGTCAAAGAACGTATCGAGGTCTTCATTTGATAGAAGGTTTTCATTGCCTCCAAATTTCAAGGAAATATCATCCTTGTCAAAACCAGTAAGATCCAAATTGGAAAAAGAATCACCATCATCTTCTTCATTCTCTATCGCGTCCTCTGTCGTTCCCTCGATGTAATAACTCTCAACTTGTACCGAATGTAGATCATGCTCTTCAGCTACAATGGCAGTAGGTGTATCCACATCATCTTCATGATCAGAAACCGGAATAACATCATCTGCAGAAATGATATCGTCTTTAGAGGTCATGCAATCAAATGATACATGAGACTCAGAAGACTCACATGAATCGGCAAACAAGCTGAACTTCACCAAGGGATACGTTCCTTGAAAAGTGATTTTTCCCTTTCTGTTTTGCTTCATTAAACTGATGATGTTCGTCCCAAGAGATTTCATGTCAAGAGTTTCTCCGTCTTTGGCCATTTCGAGAAATTGTTTGTTATTGAACAGTTGAATAAATCTAGGGTACAACAAGAACTTGTCCCTTCTCTTTGCTTGGATGTTTGCAATCAACTCATGGAGAATGAATTTGGAGAAATTGTAATTCAGTCGTGCAGCCAGAGAGATGATAGCACCAGTATTCCTTAAAGAAATTTCATTTGCACCAGATTTTCTACCAGAAATGCAGCTCACAAAGACATGATCTAAGAATCTCCAGAACAGTGACAGCAACTTCTTCAAAGTTGGAGGGAAAGCACCTTCATATCCCATTTTGATAAGAAATTCTTCAACTTGAGAGATCTCGATCTCAGAGGGGAAGGTTGATAGATTGTCAATTTTGAGAACATCCCTGATGAACTATTCTGTGATAATGTTTTTGCAGTCTTTGACAGTAGCTTCAACATAAATAGTACCATCACTTCCTTTCTTCACATCTTCCATCTTCCAGAATTCTTTCATTAGTCCTTGAAATATAGCAGGATTAACAGTCAGCGCAGTAGACATACACCATTCTCGCAATCCATGCATCATTGATTTGAATTCTCCGTGGGCAGCCGGAGGATCAGCCAAGAGAATAGCCCGATTATGACTGTCAGCAAACTTAAGTTCTACCATGACAATCTGCACTAAACCAAGCCAAGTGAGAAAAGGAAACAATTTATAAATATTTAAAAGATGATGTTTTTCTCATTTTACAATTTAATTTGGCTTTTAAATGTACAAGAATTTTAAAAATCAAAATTTGGTTGACTAAAACTAAGTTTACGATCAAAAGAGAGTTTATGGCCGTAAACCCATGGCCGTAAACACCTGGTCGTAATCGTTGGCCGTAAAAACCTGCCGTAAACTTCTTGGCCGTAAATGCTGAGAATTTGATTTTCTTCGATTATACCCTCAATACAGGTCGATTTGAAGTGTGAATAGTCTATTCAGGATCGAAAATAGCATACTTACATATTGAACCGTTCGATTTCACGAGAAAACTCGAAAAAAAAATTTAGAGAGAAAGAGTTTGCGGCCGAAAACACGAAAATAAGGAGAGAAAGAGTTTCTCGGCTGGAAACTTTTCTTTATATACCCCCAAAAAATTGGGTTGCAACCCATAATGCTTTAAAAATAAAGTCCAATCCTCCAAAACTTTATTAAAAATAAAACTAATTGTAAAACTAATAAAAATTAAAAAATTTTATAAGAGTATAAAAGTAAAAATTAAAATTAAAATTAAAATTAAAAATTAAAAATAGAATTGAAATTTAATAAGGAATTTAAACTAATTTCACCTCTTACTAACACTAATAATAATTTTGTGATATTGGGATTAGAGTTGTTAGACAGCCTTAATCCGTTTATCAGCACCTTACCTTCATGTCTATATCTGGTCGATCAGCGGTATTGTGGTCCACTTAAACACAAAAGGTTGTGAAAAATTTAGGACATACTATAAGTGACAAGACAATAGATCCTATGAACTTAAATAATATTCCTAAAAGACCATTCAGCTGACGACGACCAATGATAATGTTGTCCACCTAAATTGAGCAGTGAGATTTACAAACAACCAATAAAATGTTCAATTTTAATTGTATGAGAACGTGTTTCCCACTTCCTGATATAGCCCAATAATTAAGGTCTTCCAGAATACTCGTTACTTCAGATGAGCAGACAATTATTAAGGAACAAGTTAGATTTAGAATGCTTATGTTGTACACTCAGTTCGGATCTCTTCCAATCACACAGAGAGTGAAACATATGACTAACTAGAGGTTGAGGGATTGAGAAGTAGAAGCTTGCATATGCTGTTTACCAGGTCGGACTGTTAATCATGCAAAGGAGACAGCATATGGCTAATAGGTAGGAAGAATAGCGTATAAGAAGATACAGAGAGATAGAGTTGCATATGTTGCATTGTAGGTCGGATCTCTTCCAATCAGAAGAGGAAGCAACATATGAATAACAGATAGAGAGAAAGAAAATAATTTTCTACAAACCTAATTTATCGGAATTCCCCAGTTTCCCCATCAATACAAGAATTAAGGACAAAGTCCGCACATCGAGGAAAAGTTAATCCACAGCTCTAGATACAGATCATTTAATGTATTCGCAAATTCTCATGTATATCTATATGCTCAGCCTACCCAAGCATCATATTGTCAATCTAAATGAAACAATCTAGGTCATTGATTTGTCAAGTCTTTAGATTCCTTAAGTTCATCTGATCCAAGTCAAGTCCATTTTGAAAACTTTTCGTGCCTACCAGCGCATTGAACACAGATCTCAGACAATTCGACATTGACACCTTACACAGATTCAGATTGTATGTTATCACATGATTATATCACTTCCCAGCACATCACCTACAAACAGAAACAATCAGCAACATATTTCTAATTTTTTGATTTTATAATGTTTTTGGATTTTTTTAATTTTCTAATTTTTGTTTGTTTGTTTGTTTGTTTGTTTGTTTGTTTTTTGATCTTGTTTATTTATCCCTCTAAATTTGTGCAGGGGTAAGAATGAAATTAAAATGCGCAAATTTCAACTAACCTAAAACAAAAATTAGTCCTTAAAACGTATAATTTTCAAAAACCTCACAAGGACATCGAATCGAGCTTTGTTAAACGGCTTTGTGAACAGATCCGCTACATTATTAGCAGTGGGAACCTGTTCCAGCTGAATGAGCGAACACTCATAAAAATCTCTGATGAAATGAACTTTAATGTCAATGTGCTTGGTTTTCGAGTGGTGGACTGGATTTTTAGCAATTTGAATTGCAGCCTCATTAACACAAAATATAAGGGTTTCTAAATAGTTCAAACTGTAATCCAACAGCATATGTTGGATCCATATCACTTTAGAGCAATACTTCTTCTGTTGAGGTTGAGACGGTGTGTTGTTTCTTGCACTGCCAAGACACCAACTGATCACCAAGGAATTGACATACTCTTGATGTAGATTTTCTATCAAGCTTACAGCCTCTATAATTACTGTCAGCAAATGCATATAAATCAAATTCATAATTTTTTGGATACCAAAGACCCAAGTTAGGGCTGCCTTTGAGATACTGAAAGATTCTTTTAACAATAATAAGATGTGAAAGTTTAGAATTAGTCTGATAGCGTGCGCATTGACAAACTGCAAACATGATGTCTGGACGGCTTGCAGTTAGATACATAAACGAACCGATCATGGATCTATAGTGAGTTTGATCTACGGATTCGCCATCAGTATCTGGAGTCAGCAGGGGTCTCTCAGCCATTGGTTTCAAGGCAGGTTTTGCGTCTTGAAACCCGAATCCGACTGCACTTATAGCAGCCGGAACCCGGCCCAGTGCGGCAAACTCCCATATGTGACCAACCACACTTCCCACAGTGGTCCCTTCCTTGCTGGCCCTTCGACCTCGCGTCTAATCCCTTGGGTTTCTTCCTTGAAACCCCTGCAACATGTGCTGTCTTTGACTTCCACTTCCTGATGTGCTCCAAAATCAAGCTCCCTTTCCCGCGCCCTGGTAATCATGGACTCCAGGGTCGGGCAGGCTGAATAGCTGACATACTCCCGGATATCAGCCCTCAACATATCATGGTAGCGGGTCTTCCGCATCTCCTCTCCCAGAACTTGGCGGTGATCTCCACCACAATCTCTGTAGTCTATCTCATATCCAAAAACTCTCTGGCCAATTGTTGAACCTCCACAACTAGTGCAAACTCAGCCCTGAATCGGGTCACGAAATCTAACCAATTCATGGCCTCGACGGATGGGGCTCCCAACAAATCACCAACTAACTCCCACCAGTCCCTGGCTCGATCCCTCAAATATCCTGCATCGAAACGGACCATCAACCCTTCCTGACATAAAATAACCGGAGGCAGTCCTCCATCAGCTCAACAATCCCCTCCTTGATCGACCTGAAAATGACCGGGGTCGCAACAAGGATACCTCTCGTGATCTCAGATGCAATGAACTCGTGTAGCCCATCATCAACTTACCTGGATCCTGCACCCCGAGCCTGATCCTGATCCTGACCCTAACCCTGATCCTCCAGCACCATGTCGTGTGGTCGCCATACTGAAAATAAAGACATAATCGTCAGGATCATTCATGCTCTCGATAGGTCTCACACACTCTCCAAGTTTTCTGGTTCGATCTCGGCCCTCCTTGACTCGAGTACGGATTCTCTGCTTCCAACAGTACGGGCCCATACTACCTTCCACATCTATCCTTACTTTCCTCAAGGTTTGCTTCGACTTCACCAAGTCCCTTTACCGATGCCCTTTCCTACTAATCTCGTCCTAGGGCTTCCTAGGGCACTCTACTACCTACTCTCTGCCATCAGTTGCACTAGGAGTCCCTGCTTCCCTTTCCTAACTAACTTGTGAATACTGTTACATATCCGCTCACTAGTTAGTTAAAGTTGGTCAGGACCCCTTAAGAACAATGCAAGCATCATTCGTGCATCGAGTAACCACATCATGCATAACCTAATCAGGCTATCCTACCGCTGTCTAAACAGTCCTAACATACAACTCATACAACAGGCATTCAAGGCATCCTCTAGATCCTTAGCCCTACTCTAGCATGCAGTTCTCAGAATCATATATCATGCATACAAGGCATCCTTCTAGATCCCTAGCCCTAATCTAGCATGCAGTTCTCAGAATCATGAATCATACACATAACATAACAAGTATGGGTATCTTGGGGAACACTTACTTGAACTCGACTGGTCACACGCATCACACACTTTGTCTTTTCTCAAAATCCCTTAACTTTAAATTTTAGAAACTGTTTTCCTTGAAAAAAATCTTTTAGTCCCTCGGTTTGAGTCTAAACACCCCCAAGGGTGTGTCCGAATGCCTCAAACTAGGGCTCTGATACCAACTTGTAACATCCCAAATTTCGAGACCAAAAAATTCATTTTTCAATGAATATTTTATAAAGCATTTTACCAAAACATTTTCAATAAAACAACACATTACAAAATCATAATGTTGTGTCTCAGCCCATGACGTCAAAAGTAATGACAATCAGACCACAATCCCAGAAAACCCAATGCGGAACCCAAGTGTGTGTGATGCGCTGCTACACCACCGGCTCCTTCCCATTCGACGAAGAGGTAACTGAAACCAAACCAAAAGCTACAAGCACAAATCTTAGTGAGTTCCCCCATAATACCACAAATCATATAATATCGTCGGTATCTTTCAACCGGTAACTTTCATCAGTATCTTTCAACCGGTAACTATGATAGGTATCTTTCAATCGATAACCGCCATCGGTATCTTTCAACCGGTAACTGTTATTGGTATCTTTCAACCGGTAATAGCCATCAGTATCTTTTAACTGGTAACTGGGGACTATATCACCCCTACCACTAGCATACTATAAACATACAGTCAGGCAAATCGGGTACTGACCTACCCCTCGGTCCTAACAACCTACGCCAGGGAAAGACTATTCCATGTCACTACCACTGACACATATATTATATCACGCAAGCATATCTCATAACCAAATCACATAACCAAACCAAGATAATTATCAAAAAGACAAGTATCTACTAATAACCCTTGTTGGTGGGTCGGCATTGTGGCCTTAGACCCACCCCTACTGGAAGGCAACTCACTTCGATATTGTGTAGTGCCTGAACCGTCCTCCATGTGAAGATCGACTCGTCTCGACTCGTCTCGACTCCTCAATCCCTACACGACAATTCTCAAGTTATCAAATAGAACAAGCAACCCTAACCAGGGTCAATACCATAACCAGTCAAAGTAAACATCCAATTGACCTAACTAGCGGAGTTGGGCCCACCAACTCGCCGATTCCATACTCCACCAATCTGATACAACCTCGACACCACTTGTTGATTCTAGCGAGAACTCTTTGAGTTTTCCTTCATTAAAACCATCGGTACCATCTCCATCCGACTCGTCGAGTTCTTCCTTCAACTCGGTGAGTTCATCTTGATGGTTTTTGAGCATCCTAACACTCCTATAGTGTACATGCAACCCTAGAAATCTTGGATCTATGTTTGACTAAGATACATGCAAATACTTATTTTTCCAAGGTTCTTATCCTATCTAGCATGGCATGGGGAACTTGAATCAAATAAAGCTAGTAGAGTTACTTATCTTGTAGTTGTAGTAGATTGCTTGGAGTTTGAGAGCCTAGTTCCAATAGTGTGGATGCCTGAAATGGAAATCACAAATCACCACAAAATTTGGAACCTTGAGAGAATAGTCACAACCTTCTTGAAATCGGCCCTCTTAGTACTCAACACACCTAGTCTCATTTCAAGAACCAAAGCCTCCTTTATATAATGTGGTGGATTAGGGTTACATCCATGTAAAACCTAATACCCATGTCTTTTCATTTCCATGAGATCCATGGGTTAAAGCTCCATGGAGTATCCATGGACTTTCCATGCAAGCCTAGCCCATTCCAAGTAAGCATTAGCGCACATTATATAAATACAAGAGCCCATATTTAATTAGTCATACTTTTGATCTCTAAATTAATTCTAGATTAATTATAGATCAATACTAATTAAATAATATGATTTTATATTAATATATTAGAACTTATAATATATTAATAGATCATAACTTATACTATTCTCAAAAGATTATCCATAAATTGTTCGGGTGAAGTGCAACCCAAATGGACCATGTCGGGTCGGGTCAAGTACATACCAAATATAGTTATGGACTTAGACACTATATCCAACAGTCTCCCATTTCGATAAGTCTAATAATTATAGTTGCAAGTATGACTTTAGGAACCGATCAACAATCATAGCTCTTTAAACTCTGTTGAAGTATGAAGCGCCATTTTAGATAAGTGATCATATAATCATCCGTTCTAGATATCAGTCGGACAAATACATGGAACATGGTCTTGCTTATTGTCCAACATTTGTTTCCTGATTTCCGATTTGCTTGAAATAGAACTTAACTGAACACATCAATTTAGTTCTGGTTGGCCCGGTACATAGGTCAAAACAAAATCATCGAGGGGCCCAAATATAACTTCTAATCCTAGAAGGAATACATAAACTTCGACTCATATGTTTGCTTTACTACTTGTTAAATTACACACAAAGGCACGGTTTATAACATCGAGTTACCAATTCGTTTTCATGCAATCAATGCATAACCAACTCATAGGCAACAAATCATATCTCTAGGTTTGAAGACTTATATGATATTACTGTCTCATGATCACTCGAGATAAATTCCATGAAGTGATACAAGTGAGCGTGGGTTGAATCCAATACTCAGAACTTCTGAGCACTCATGAGTGTTGTAGCCCCGCTTTGTCTAACATCTTAGACCTCTACAAGCCAACCCATGACAGTCTTGATTCATATCTACTTCCAGCATATGACCGACTGTGGAGAGTTTGAACAATATGATATAAACCATAACATAATTATTTTGGAAGTCAAAACATGCAAAAAGAAATAATAGTAAACGATTGACAAGAGATAGCAACACTTTACTCATAAATAGCATCTTTTATTTATCATCAAATTAATGGGTTTTAGCCATAAGAACTTTCCTATGTGCGCATGCAAAACCCTAATGCTTGGATCTAGGCTTTCTAATTAAACATGCTTTGAATCCAAGACTTCTAATGGCTAATTAGGTTAAATAACAACATTGAAACAGATCTAGAATCATACCTTTGAGTTCCTTGTTGATCTTGTTGTCTTGGAGCTTCTAGAGTCACAAATGTCACTCCTCTAATGGCTTACAAACACCAATAGCAAGCAAGATGATTTAGGAGAGAGAAGAGGGGAGGAATTCGGCCAGAGTATCTCTACTTTTGATGGTGTGTTGAATTCCCTCACCCCTAGGGTCTATTTATACTTGTAGACTCCTTAAGGGTTACAACCTAAACCCTAATTGGATAATCTTCTCTTAAGGCTATCCAAATCCATTCCATAGATAAGCCTTTGGACGATTTTAGCTATCCTATATCTCATAGAATTCGTCCAAAGCATATCCCAATGGATTTATAGTCTAAAGTTTAACTATCAAACAATTGACAGTTTATACCCCTTTATTTAATTAATCTCTTTAAGTCACCAAATTAATTCCAATTAATCTATGACTTATATTAATCAAATAACCATATATTATTCCTTATAATATTTACTCTCTTTTAACAAATCATCCATCAAGTTGCTATGGTGAAGGCAACCCAAAAGGACCATGCACAACCGGATCAAATACTTGCCTAATATAGTTGCAGCCTTAGAGACTATTCCAACAGTCTCCCACTTGGATAAGTCTAGTAACTATACAAGTACAATTCGGTTTGCAATCGTAGCTCTCAAAGACGCTATCAACTCTAATCTAATCAATCTTGTCCTTTAGATAAGGGATCGTACAGTCCTCTATTAGATATCATGCCGACAATCCTATGGAATGGTTAGACAAGCATTTAGGTTTCTCGATCTCTGATTTATTTGACATAGAACTTAATCAAACACATCAATTCAGTTCTGACCGGGCCCGACACATAAGTCAAATCAAATCATCGAGCGGCCGAGATATCGCTTTTACCTTCTTAGATAAAAGTTACAGATAAACTTCGACTTATATGCATTTACTTATTCATTAACCAACTATACACAACAATGCGTTTTATAACAACGAGTTACTGATGCGTTTTCGCATTATCAATGTACAATCAATTAACAAATAATAAACCATATATCTAGGTTTTAAGACTATATGATATTATCGTCTTGCGATCACCTTTTATATCGTATTCCATAAGGTGATTCCAGCAAGCGCGGGTTTATTCCAATGCTCGAAACCAGTTCATAAGCACTCATGAACGTTGCAGCAACCCTTGCTATGTCTAACACCATTTAGACATTCTACACACCAATTCATGACAATCTTCATTCATATCTACTCCCAACATATGAACGATTGTGGACCATTTGAATAATTCGATTATTCCTAATAAACTCAATTATTCTGGAAGTCAAAACATGCAAAGTGAAACAATAGTTAAACAATTAACATGTGACAGTAACTTTACTCATAAATAAAACTCCTTTATTTAATTATCAAATGTTAATTACATTTATCTATTATACGTTTCTAATACTATCTAATCTATACTAATATCATCCTTCAGCCCAATACTCCTAGCATACTGCAAGTGCTTAACCCTACTCAGTCCCTTCGTAAGCGGATCTGCTGGGTTATCTTCTGATGATATCCTCTTCACTACGAGTTGTCCTTCTTCTACATGATGTCTAATGAAGTGATATTTTCTGTCGATATGTCGAGATCTACCATGATCCCTCGGTTCCTTGGTCAAGGCAACCGCACCTTCATTATCACAGAAAATCTCCATGGGCTCCTTTATGGCCGGCACAACTCCAAGATCACCAATGAAGTTCTTTAGCCATATTGCCTCCTTCGACACTTCGCTCGCTGCAATGTACTCTGATTCGCACGTTGAATCAGCTACGGTTTCCTGCTTGGAACTTTTCCATGTCACTGCTCCTCCATTTAGGGTAAAGACCCAGCCCGACTGCGAACGGTAGTTGTCCCTGTCGGTTTGAAAGCTGGCGTCACTATACCCTCGCACCTTCAAGTCATCACTCCCGCCAAGGACTAAGAACCATTCTTTCGTCCTCCGAAGGTACTTAAGGATGTTCTTCACCGCAATCCAATGTGCTTTGCCAGGGTTCCCTTGGTATCTGCTAACCATGCTCAAAGCGAAGGCTACATCAGGGCGAGTACAAGTCATAGCGTACATGATTGAGCCAACTGCGGAAGCGTATGGTACTCGGCTCATTTCTGCTATCTCAGCTTCGGTACTCGGACTTTGAGTCTTACTCAACTTGGCATTTCCTTGTATCGGTAATTCTCCCTTCTTTGAGTTTTCCATACTAAAACGTTTTAGTACCTTTTCTAAGTAAGTATTCTGACTAAGTCCAATTAATCTCTTACTTCTTTCTCTTACTATCCTTATTCCCAAAATGTAAGAAGCCTCTCCGAGGTCCTTCATAGCGAAACACTTCCCGAGCCAGGACTTGACTTCCTGCAATGTCGGGATGTTGTTTCCTATGAGTAATATGTCATCGACATATAGAACGAGAAAGCTTACTATACTCCCACTGGCTTTGACATATACACAAGATTCGTCTTCGCTTCGTACAAATCCAAACTCTTTGACTTTCTCATCGAAGCAAAGATTCCATCTGCGAGACGCTTGCTTAAGTCCATAAATGGACTTCTCAAGCTTACACACTTTATTCGGATGCTTCGGATCCACAAACCCCTCTGGATGAGCCATGTAAACATCCTCAACCAACTTTCCGTTAAGGAAAGCGGTCTTGACATCCATTTGCCAAATCTCATAATCATGAAATGCAGCAATTGCTAGCATCACTCTAATAGATTTAATCTTCGCAACTGGTGAGAAGGTCTCATCATAGTCAACTCCGGGAGTTTGAGTAAAGCCCTTCGCGACCAATCGCGCCTTATATGTGTGTACGTTCCCATCCACGTCGGTCTTCTTTTTGAAGATCCATTTGCACCCAACGGTCTTACGTTCGGGCACATAATCAACCAAATTCCAAACTTGGTTATCGTACATGGATTAGATCTCGCTATCCATTGCCTCTTTCCATTTCGCAGACTCCGGGCCTACCATGGCTTCCTTATAGCTATTAGGTTCATCAAGATTTACTAGTGTACCATCACTAATATACGTGTCCCCTTCGGTAGTAATATGAAAACCATAAAACTGGGGATGAACTCTAACTCTATCGGAACGTCTAAGAGGTAAGGACTCGTCAATCGGTTCAACCGGAGTTTCCTCCTCGGGTTGAATGCCAGCGGCAGAGGTTCCTTCATCTATCGACTCTTGAATCTCTTCAAGTTCGATTTGCTTCCCACTATCTCCTTGGCTTATGAGTTCTCGCTCTCGGAAAACTCCTCTCCTCGCAACAAAGACAACATTGTCCTTCGGTCTATAGAAGAGATATCCAAAGGATGTCTGCGGGTAGCCGATGAAAATACATCGCTCACTTCGAGGTTCAAGCTTGTCGTGAGTATCTCGTCTTACGAAAACCTCGCAACCCCAAACCTTGATATGTGCCAACGAGGGAGCTTTCCCTGTCCACATCTCGTGAGGTGTTTTGGCAACCTTCTTAGTAGGGACTCGGTTAAGGATATGGGCGGCAGTCTCTAAGGCATACCCCCAAAAGAAGATAGGTAGTGAAGCACGACTCATCATAGAGCGAACCATATCCAATAAGGTTCGATTACGCCTTTCTGTCACACCATTCAACTGCGGTGTCCTAGGAGGCGTCAATTGCGAAACTATTCCACACTCCTTAAGATAATCGTGGAATTCAAGACTTAGGTACTCTCCTCCTCGATCGGATCGAAGCATCTTGATTTTCCTGCCCAATTGATTCTCCACTTCATTCATGAACTCTTTGAACTTTTCATAGGTGTCTGACTTTTGCTTGATTAAGTAGATATACCCATATCTACTATAGTCATCGGTAAAAGTCACATAGAAGCGATTCCCATCCTTCGTGGTTGATCTAAAGGGTCCACATACATCGGTATGTATTAGATCCAATAGCCCCTCACCCCTTTCACAAGTACTCGTGAAGGGTGACTTAGTCATCTTTCCAAGTAAACAAGACTCACATGTGTCATCTTCCCTAAGGTCGAATGACACCAACACTCCATCCTTTTGGAGTTGTGCTATGCGTTTCTTGTTGACATGTCCAAGACGACAATGCCACAAGGATGCTTTATCTATACTAGTGGAAGAATCAATATTCAAAACATCATTTCCTAAGTTATCAACAATCATAACAGTTTCATATATTCCATTACATGGTATAGCTTCAAAGTAAAAGACACCATTTAGATAAGCCAAAATAGAACCATTCTCATTATTAAAAGAAAATCTAAATCCTTGTCTATATAAACCAGGAAATGAAATGATGTTTCTAGCCATTTCTGGCGAATAGCAACAATTGTTCAAATCTAAAACCAAACTATTCCTAAGCACTAAAGAATACACTCCAATCTTGGTCACAGGCGACGATCTTCTGTTCCCCATGATTAGATTGATCCTTCCTTGCTCTACATCCCTACTTCTTCTTAGTCCCTGCACATTAGAACAAATGTGATAACCACAACTGGTATCAAGAACCCAAGAAATAGCATGATTAGAATCGTTAGATTTGATTGTGTATATACCTGCGAAAGATGGTTTGATCTTTCCTTCTTTGATCGCTTGCAGGTAATCCGGGCAGCTTCTCTTCCAATGTCCTATCTTGTGGCAGTGGTGGCACTCTGCCTCCTTTGGGTTGGAGCAGGGCTTAGCGGGATCAACCTTGGTCCCATTAGAAGAGGTACCATCTCGGGCTTTCACCTTGCGATAGTTATTCGATGAAGCTTTCCTCTTCTTTCCCTTCCCATGACCAATAGCCAAGACAGGAGCAGCGGACGGATTGGGAGTAGGTGCAACAGACTTGTCCTTGAAGTTGCTCTCAGCGACCCTCAAGAGACCTTGGAGTTTTCTTAGGGTGACCTCTTCTTTGTTCATGTGGTAGGTCATCCTAAATTGGTTGTACATCAGAGGCAAAGAGTGAAGCACCATATCGATCGCCAAGTCTTCACCGAAGTCAACATTTAACTTGCGAAGGCGGTCGACATACCTTTGCATCTTTTGCAGGTGCACGGTAAGAGATTCTCCATGACCCATCTTAGCGGTGATCATGTTAGTGAAAATCTCATAACGCTCTTGTCTCGCGTTTTGGTGGTATCTCTCCAACAAGTCTTGATGCATCTCGTATGGATACATGTCCTCGTAGGACTTTTGGAATTCGGAGTTCATGGTGGCGATCATGATGCAATGTACCTTCATTGCATCTCGCTCATGAGTTTTAAAGGCGGTGATTTATTCGGGAGTAGCAACTTCGGGGTTGATTTTCTTGAGCTTCTCATCGAGGACATACTCTTTATCCTCATAGCGAGCAATGGTGCGAATGTATCTTATCCATTCGCTAAAGTTCGTTCCATCGAAGGTGACCTTTTGGCAAATGCTCATCAACGTGAAAGAACTAGCAGCAGTGTTGTTTGCGTTCGACATCTTCAATTAGAAAAAGGACAAAGATAGATTAGAATAATAATCCCTAATTATCACCCAATAAGAAAATTAGGGCTAGGATCCAACAATAACAATTACATACTAGAGAAGGGATGCCGTAATCTAACATGCAAATAAATTGAAGGTAAGTGAATGACGATTCACTAATTCTCCATTGCAAAACTTAAACTATTAGTCCTAAGTGTTTTTTGAGAATTCCTAGGTTCGGATGAGATTCATTGAAACTATTCAATGGCATGTTTAAATCTCGATATGCCCCTCTCGTTTGTGACTGGGATGCCGAGGATCACAAAGCGGGTGTGAATTACCATGCAAATTCACATGGTGCCTTCATTGTAACGATCACCTATTCGATGTGCCGATAAACCACACACACTCCATCGAACTATGATAAAAAATGAATCACCCTTTGCCACCTTCGCTTAGAACCAATTAGTGTGCCGGTAAACCACACACGCTCCACTAACTTCTTAGCAAGGTGCAAAGTGTAATTTCATGGGATTGCATCAATTCACTTTTCCTAAAGTAACTAAGATTGGGAAATTTTTAAAACGGGTAATTACTTTGTTTTTCTTATTATACTTTTAATGAGAAGATGAGGTTGCCCTATCCTACCCGTTCGGCTAACGACCCTCCACTAATCAAGCAAGCGGTGGGTGTTAGTGTACACCCATTAAGCGCCATTTTATAGGCCGCAACCTTATACCCACCTTATAGATTGGCTTCGTGAATGAGGCCTACTAACGGTAAGACTAGCATTTAGTTATACATATATATTATTCTAGTAATATCATATTAGTATAGGGTTGTATTTTAAAACCTTTTAAAATCTAGGGTTTGAAATTTAAGTTGTCTAAATTAAAACTTTTAATCACAAATATAAATTTCAAAACTTTAGGGTAGGTTTTAAACATTTAAAACATGAAGGATCAAATAACAAATAATTCCAATTAACAATTAATATCCTAATTATCTTTATTTAATTTGTCCAAGATTTCTTTTAAGATAATTATCAAAATAATTAATCATTTATCACATAAGGAAATTAAATATTTTATTAGATGATAAATATCTTTAATTAGATCAAGATTATAGTCATATATATCAAAAAAAATGGATTAGGGTTGATCTAATATGATTAAGGTAAGTTTCCATAAGATAAATATGAAAAAATCCCGGTTTTGCCTAATCCAGACGCCCGGACTCGCCGAGTACAGGCCTAATCGCCGAGTCCACTTTGGAACTCGCCGAGTCCATGACTCATAAACCCAAAAATCGAATTTTGCATGTTTGTTTCAGTTAATCAAGCAACAATTTAAAGAAAACCAAGCTAGGCTCTGATACCACTGATGGGTTTTAGCCATAAGAACTTTCCTATGTGCGCATGCAAAACCCTAATGCTTGGATCTAGGCTTTCTAATTAAAAATTCTTTGAATCCAAGACTTCTAATGGCTAATTAGGTTAAATAACAACATTGAAACAGATCTAGAATCATACCTTTGAGTTCCTTGTTGATCTTGTTGTCTTGGAGCTTCTAGAGTCACAAATGTCACTCCTCTAATGGCTTACAAACACCAATAGCAAGCAAGATGATTTAGGAGAGAGGAGAGGGGAGGAATTCGGCCAGAGTATCTCTACTTTTGATGGTGTGTTGAATTCCCTCACCCCTAGGGTCTATTTATACTTGTAGACTCCTTAAGAGTTACAACCTAAACACTAATTGGATAATCTTCTCTTAAGGCTATCCAAATCCATTCCATAGATAAGCCTTTGGACGATTTTAGCTATCCTATATCTCATAGAATTCGTCCAAAGCATATCCCAATGGATTTATAGTCTAAAGTTTAACTATCAAACAATTGACAGTTTATACCCCTTTATTTAATTAATCTCTTTAAGTCACCAAATTAATTCCAATTAATCTATGACTTATATTAATCAAATAACCATATATTATTCCTTATAATATTTACTCTCTTTTAACAAATCATCCATCAAGTTGCTATGGTGAAGGCAACCCAAAAGGACCATGCACAACCGGATCAAATACTTGCCTAATATAGTTGCAGCCTTAGACACTATTCCAACACAAATGTCAATTGCATTTTACAAATTTCTAGATTATCTAGCTACTAAAACTAATATCATCCTTCATCCCAATGCTCCAAGCATGCTGGTGATGCTTAACTCGAGTCAGTCCCTTCATTAGGGAATCTATTGGGTTCTCATCTGATGATACCCTCTTTGCCATAAGGATTCCTTCTTTTATACGATGTCTGATGAAGTGATATTTTCTGTCAATGTGTCTGGATCTCCCATGATCTCTTGGTTCCTTGGCTAAGGCAACCGCACTATTGCTGTCACAGAAAATCTCCATTGGCTCCTTTATAGATGGCATAACTCCAAGGTCCCCAATGAAGTTCTTTAGCCATATAGCCTCCTTTTCTACCTCGCTTTCTGCTATATACCTGATTCACAAGTGGAATCAGCCAGTGTCTCCTGCTTGGAACGTTTCCAAGTAATTGCCCCTCCATTTAGGGTAAAGACCCAACTCAACTGAGAGCAGAAATTATCCATGTCGGTCTAAAAGATAGCATCATTATACCCTACAACTCTCAAGTCATCACTCCCACCAGGGGTAAGGACCCAGACCTTAGTCCTTCCCAGGTACTTAAGAATATTCTTTACCGCTGTCCAGTGAGCCTTGCCAGGATTCCCCTGATATCTGTTGACCATGCTCAGAGCAAAGGCAACATTAGGGCGAGTACAAGTCATAGCATACATGATCGACCCTACAGCAGAAGCGTATGGTACTTGACTGATTTCAGCTATCTCAGCCTCTGTACTCGAACTCTGAGTTTTACTCAGTCTCGCATTACACTAGATAGGTAACTCACCTTTCTTGGAGTTATGCATGTTGAATCTTTTCAACACGTTATCTACATAGGTGATTTGACTAAGTCCAATTATTCTTTTATTCCTTTTTCTAAAAATACTTATCCCTAGGATATAGGCAACTTCTCCAAGGTGCTTCATAGCGAAACACTTCCTAAGCCAGGACTTTACTACCTGCAGGGTTGGGATGTCATTTCCTATGAGTAGTATGTCATCCACATACAGTACCAAGAAGCTGACTATACTCCCACTAGCCTTGACATAGACACAAGATTCATCTTCACTCCTTGAAAAGCCAAATTCCTTGACTTTCTCATCAAAGCAAAGATTCCATCTGCGAGGTGTCTGTTTCAATCCATAAATGGATTTCTCGAGCTTACACACTCTATTGGGGTACTCTGTACTAACAAAACCTTCTGGCTGAACCATGTAAACATCTTCAGCCAACTTTCCATTAAGGAAAGCGGCTTTGACATCCATTTGCCATATTTCATAGTCATGAAACGCAAGAATGGCTAACAGAACCCTAATAGATTTAATCTTGGCAACTGGTGAAAAGGTCTCGTCATAATCAACTCCCGGAGTTTGAGAATAACCCTTTGCAACCAGTCTTGCCTTATAAGTGTGTACATTACCATCCATGTTGGTCTTCTTTTTGAAGATCCATTTGCACCCAACTATCTACGATCAGGTACATTGTCAACCAAGTTCCAAACTTGATTGTCATACATGGACTGTATCTCGCTGTCCATATCCTCTTTCCATTAAGCAGCCTCAAGGCCTGCCATGGCTTCCGTGTACCTGTTAGGCTCATCTAGATTTATCAGTGTGTTATCACTGATAAGTGTTTCACCTTCTGTAGTAATATGGAAACCATAATAATGCTCAGGTGCATTCCTAACTCTGGTGGAATGCCTCATAGGTATAGATTCTTCAGTCGGCTCAACAGGAGTTTCCTCCTCAGGTTGAGGGCTAGGGTTTGAGGTTCCTTCACCACTTGACTCTTGAATTTCCTCAAGGTCAATTTTCCTCCCACTGTCTCCTTGGCTTATGAATTCTCTCTCTCAAAAGAATCTTTTTCTTGCTAGAAAGACCACATTATCACTGGGTCTGTAGAAGATGTAACCATAGGATTTTTATGGGTAGCCAATGAAATTACACATTTCGATTCGGGGTTCGAGCTTATCGTGAGTCTCACGTCTCACGAAAGCCTCGCAACCCCAAACCTTGATGTGGTCTAGATTGGGAACTTTTCCAGTCGACACCTCGTGAGGTGTTTTGGCAACCTTCTTTGTAGGGACTAGATTAAGGATATGGGTGGCAGTCTCTAAGGAATACCCCAAAAATAAGATTGGTAGCGAAGCTCGACTCATCATGGAACGAACCATGTCCAACAAGGTCCGATTGCGCCTCTCAGCTACACCATTCAACTGTGGTGTCCTAGGAGGTGTCAATTGTGAGACAATCCCACATTCCTTAACATAGTCAAGGAACTCAGTACTAAGATACTCATCACCATGATCAGATCAAAGCATCTTAGTGTTCCTGCCCAACTGATTCTCCACTTCTTGCTTAAACTCTTTGAATTTTTCAAAGGTTTCTGACTTCTGCTTGATTAAGTAGACATATCCATATCTACTAAAATCATCAGTAAAAGTCACATAGAAGCGATTAGCATCTCTTGTGGCGGTTCTACAGGGTCCACACACATCTGTGTGTATGAGGTCCAACAAACTTTCACCCCCAGCACAAGTTCCAGTAAAAGGTGACTTTGTCATTTTACCAAGAAAACAAGATTCACAACTATCATCCGACTTTAGGTCAAATGACTCAAAGACTCCATCCTTTTGGATTTGGCGTATGCATTTCTTTCTTACATGTCAAAGACGACAATTCCATAAAGATTCTTCATCTAAGCTAGTGGAAGAGTCAATACACAATACATTATTTCCTAGATTATCTACAACAGATACAATTTCGTACACACCATCACAAGGTAATGCTTTAAAATAAAGAACATTATTAAAGAAAGCATCAATACTACCATTATTATTATCAAAATAAAAGGTAGAACCTTGTTTATACAATGCATGAAAGGAAATAACATTTCTTGCCATTTTTGGCGAATAATAACATTTATTCAAATCTAATGTAAACCCACTATTTAGCACTAAGAAATAAACTCCTATCTTGGTGACAAGTGAAGCTTTCCTATTTCCCATGATCAAGTTTATCTTTCCCTACTCCACATTCTCACTTCTTCTTAGTCCCTGCAAATCAGAACATATGTGAATACCACAACCTGTATCAAGGACCCAAGACTTAGAATGAGGTGAGTTAGTAGACAATATAGTGTATATACCTGCATGGTTGGGTTTTACTTTCCCATCCTTCAAATCTTGCTAGTACTTTGGGTAGTTTCGCTACCAGTGCGACTATTCATGGCAATAGACGCATTCAGCCTCATTAGGGTTAGCAGAAGGAGTGACAAAACCTTTCTTGGTTTTTCTTGAAGAGTAGCCTTCAAGGGTCTTACCCTTGGTACCCTTAGAAGGGTTCTTTCTCTTCTTCCCCCGCAGTTGGAGTAGGAGTAGGAGTATGTGACAACCCGATATTTCAACTCTTTGTAATGGCCTAATAGGTCAAGTATTGTAAACATTTTTGAGTTAATAAAATTAACTTTGATAATAAAATGTCCAAAAAGTTTCTATTTAAATTCTTCTATGTTTAAATCTCATTAAACCATGATCGTACGTAAAAAGAACGCCCAAATCCGACTTCGTATATTGAAGTTATGATCTTTCCAAGTTCAACTTAGCAACAGACAGCTAAAAACTCGAAACGGAGATCGAGCAACATTTGGCCGGAATGACCTAAACGAGAATCGAAGGTCTCGACAATGGTATTTCAACAGTAAAAAGTCTGGCAAAAACCGACGTCAAATAAAGAAGTTATGAATTTTTAAAGAGATTCCTTAATCACGTCATTTTAATAAATAAATAATAAAAATAATTTCGGAATTTGCCAACGGAATCTAAACGAAAGTTGTAGATCGTAGTCTCACCTTCGCGGGGATATAAAGAACGTCGAAAACGGAGTTCGTATGAAGGAGATATGAATTTTTGAAGTTTGATAAATAATTTATATATAATTTTTATTAAAAATTCGGTATTATCCGAAGAGGAGTCAGCCTAGGGCCGAGGTACGCGCCGCGTACCCTCGTACGCCCCGCGTACTCGAGGGCATGGCCTCGGATCATCCACGTCGCCCTATGCGAAGCTACCCGACCCGCTCCATCCGAAATACGTAAGCGATGACGTACGGGTACGCGCTGCGTACGCCCGTACGCCCCGCGTTCGGAGGCGGTTCAGCACCCTTATAAAAGGGATGCGAGCCTTTCCGAAAATTTTGTTCATTTTCTCTCTTTCTCTCATGATCTTGCCTTGATTTCCGTGCCCGTTCAAACCCGAAGCTCTGGTCTTTTTGCTCAAGTCCCGAGGGTCGATTTTACTCCCGAGATTCCCGAGAATCCCGAGAAAAATCCGTTTCCCAAGATGAAACTCTGCCCGGTTTTCGATCTCGCTATCTTCAAACTTCCAAGTGAGTTCATACCCCTTTATTCAACCTTTGAAATGATTTTAAATGTTTAAATACTTTATGGGGGGGGGGGGAATACACGTTAAACACTTATAGTTATTTCTTCGATCACATGTGATTAATAACTAGGAAACCAATGATTTTATCAGTGTTCAAACTATTTTACTTCAAAATGTTTTACAAACTCTTTTACTTATCAAATGCTTTATTGTAAACTTTGTTTTACTACCTATAAATTTGCATGCCCATATATGTATATCGGTATAAATAATGTTTAAAGGGCTTAGGAAAGCCACCTGTACTATTTCCTTTTCCTCGATTTGGATGTGGTCTGGTGGAATTTCGGGTGACCATCCGAGGGTCGTTTCAATATTAGTTATATATCATATATACATGTATTGACATAAAAGTACTTCCATATTCATACTTATTAGCACCTCGTTAGGAAGTTACCATCGTGGTAACACGGGATCATACTACTACAATTTCTAGATCAACGAGTCAGTTCATTCAGGAGTCAATACTTATTACTAAGAGAACATATACAACGATACTAGAACAAGTAACATTATATTGCATATACACGAATACGTTAACAATTGTGATCCACTGTATGGGAGCATGTCTTAATTGACATGACCCGAATTGTAGCCAGAGTCTCTTGGAGGGAGAGCGTGAGTTTGCGTATAGATCTATACTGGATTGACTATCCTACACCTCGCTGCTAGCTACAGTGGGACCGATAGGTCTGCGGGTGCCAAACGTCATACCTTATTTTTCGACTATACGTTGTTGATGTTACCATTCGATAGTATGGTGCAATTTATCACACGATACCTTAATATAAACCCGGTTTAAGGTAGTTAGTACAGCAGTAGTTCATATAAAACAAAACTACCGTACTACAATAATTTACCCATTTCATTTTGGTGATAACCTCACTTAAACTTTAATGTACAAACTATATTTTGTTAAATGATAGTTACACTTGGGAAATTACACACTTTTACATCAAACAAGCATACAAAACAGTTAAGCCTTGGTAGAGGGCTACTTTAACAGAAAATATAGGTTTTTCTGAGAGATTCAAACTTTTACAAACACTTACATACATTTACAACTCATACTTGCGACAGGTTCAAACGTTTTGATAATAAACCTCAACACTAAAATACTTATGAATTCACCAGCTTAATGCTGATAAACTCTTTCAAAATAACTTGTATTCTCAGGTCATCAGTAGACAGGTACCGATGCTAGCTTTTGAGAAGATGGAGCGCATTCAAGACTCATCATACTATTTTGATTTACATTATATTTTTGGTGTCTAGAACTGTACGGAACACGCTTGTATTAAAATTTTATATTTAATGCAATGGATGATGTTGTTTGCTTATTTACATTTACTGTGTTGTGATACTTTACATGACGTCCTCCGCCCCGGAACATTTCCGCCATTCTTGGTTTTGGGGTGTGATAGATTGGTATCAGAGCATTGTTTATAGTGAAGCAAGTATATCAACCCATAAAAGATATACTAAACTATAAACCCATTTGGGATTAAAACACTCTGACCAAGAGTCTATACTTTAAATACTAAAATAGTTAATTAAGTATACTAGTCTGCATTCATACTAAAACCAGTGTCACAACGACAAGAACAAGAGTATTACGATTGTTAAATATCACAGGTAAGCTAGGGGATGTATGGTCAGTCCTGGGAATGGCATAGCCTGATCAACTATGCTGGTTCGAGGAGTGATTAGCATATGCCCTAGAATAGTTGTGATGTGTTAACAAGTCAAAAAAAAAAAACTTACCAACAATGCCACAAAAAGATCAGTGGAACTTAAACTTAAAATACTATAGGTGTATTTTGTGCTATTAACTACATACATATCTTTATACCTCTCTTCTCGCGTAGATTTAAATGGATGGATTCCATCACGACGACCCGTACTTTCCAAATGAAGGCAACATAGGAATGCTCGAAGCAGAGTCTGACAATGAACACCAAATTCCGTTGGATGATCATCAAGCTGAAGGCTTCTCAGATGGATCGGACTCTGAGCCTAAAGTCAACAACCTACCGCTCGTAGGTCAACCCCCGAACAACAACCCTCGACCATCTTTTCCAGGTCCTACTCCCTTATGGGCAAACAACTTGAATCGTTGGAGTGATGAACAGGGTCAACCCTTACCATACTTTGGGGACCGAAGCTTTTACAACGTCAGCAATGGTGGCTCTGCTGACCGAGCCCTGTCTGTCATTATCCGCAAAATAGCTCGTAATGTCGAGCAAGGTAGAGCAGCCATCGACCGGGTCATGGAGATTGATGCCAACTCAGGTTTCAACACAGTCTGCATCCGCCGTCTTGAAGAAGACATGGAACGGACCCGGAGAACCAATGAAACCCTACAGCAACATCTGGTTGCCTCTCAAGCTGAAGTCATGGAACTCCGAGCTCGTCAAAGTGCTCATGAGCAACACCTTCAAGAGGTGGTCCGTCAAATGAGAGACCTTAGGGTTCTCCCGAGGAATATTCATCGCCGTTAAATGATGTCTAGTACATCATTATCTTTAGGGTTAAGGATTAGCCTTTAACATTTGTGCTCTAAGTAGCACTTATCTGTAAAATATTCCTAACTTTCAGTACTCTAATTAGGAATCTAAGAACTATCAAACTTTTCTATATGGTATGATGTAAGACCTACTGTTAGGTCGATTTTCCTTGAACATATTACATCAGTAATACCAGTATTATTGAAATCTATCTAAATTGTGGGAAAAATCTATACACTTGTGTTTTCCTACTAATATTTCTTGTTGTGATTTCAAACACTCATTCAACTGTTGGGCTATGGTTAGTTAGTCCATATATCACTCTCACGTTGCTTACAAAATGATTCTTACCATTTTTCTTACCTTTATAAACTTATAGCTGAAAGATGCCTCCTCGCAAATCTCCCAGGAATAATCCTGCACCACCACCTCCTCCGCCTCCGGTCATCGATACTGCAGCCCTAAATGTTGCCGTAACTGCAGCAGTGGCAACTGCCATGGCTCAGTATCACTCTTCTGATGCCAGCAGAGGTGGAACCCCTGTGGAATCAATCCCGGTTGAAACCCCTGTGCGCTCGAGAGAGTGCTCTTACAAGGATTTCACCAACTGCAAGCTGAAGTCCTTTCATGGGACCGGAGGAGTCATTGCTCTCTCGCAATGGTTCGAGAAGACTGAAGCGGTCTTCGAAATTTGTTCATGCCCTGCTGCGAGCAAAGTGAAATACGCCGCATGCACCTTTGAAGGAAAGGCCCTGACGTGGTGGAACGGCCACGTTAAATCTCTAACTCTCGTCGTAGCCAACGACATAGGCTGGGAAACGATGAAAGACCTCATGATTGAGGAATACTGCCCGAGGGGTGAGATCCAGAAACTAGAGCAGGAGCTTTGGAGCCTGACCATGAAGGGCACCAACATTGTCGCTTACACCACTAGATTCAGCGAACTGGTGGCCCTCTGCCCTAATATGGTTCCCAATGAAGGGAAAAAGATCGAAAGATACATATGGGGGCTTGTGCCTCCGTATCAGGGGAATGTTCTAGCATCAAACCCCGCTACCTTCGACAGTGCCAAACGATTGGCACAACGACTCATTGACCATGGAGTCAAAACCCCTGCAACCACAACCACCCTAGCCATCCCGGAACTCTCCAAACCCGCTGATACTAAGCGGAAATTCTGGGATGAAAAGAAGAAGCAACAGGCTGCCAAAAAGCAGCAAATTGTGGCAATACATGCCGCAATAACCCCTGCTGCTGCTACTACTACTCCAGTGGGTGGGTATGCTGGAAGTTCGCCCAAGTGCAACAAATGCAACTACCACCACAATGGCCCTTGCCATGAAATGCAGTGCTCTAACTGCCACAGGAGAGGACACACAGTCCGTTTCTGTAAATCTCCGGCGAGACCGATCGCCCAAGTCCCCGGCTCTGGCGCGAGCCCGACCTGCTATGGATGTGGCGAAACAGGCCACTATAAGAAGGACTGCCCCAAGGCGAAAAATGCTGGCGGAGCAGGGAGGGTACTAGCGATAGGCCACGGAGAGGCAGTTGCTGACCCGACAGTGGTGACTGGTACGTTCCTCCTCGATGACTCCTATGCATGCATTCTATTCGATAGTGGAGCGGAGCGAAGCTTCGTAAACCATAAATTTACTCGCATGCTTAATCAACCACCACACGCACTCAAAGAACTATTCACAGTAGAAATGGCTAATGGAAAAACTGAAAGTACGGGTAGCATATATTTAGGTTGTACCCTAACTCTAGATAACCATTCATTCCCAATCGACCTCATGCCAGTCTCAATAAAGAGTTTCGACGTTATCGTTGGCATGGATTGGTTAAGCCTTCACCGCGCCGACATCATGTGCTACGAGAAAGCAGTCTGTTTAAACCTTCCGTCTAACGAAACTCTTATAGTCTACGGCGACAAACCCGGTGCAAGTCATCACATCATATCAAGTATTCAAGCACAGAAGTATATGCGTAAGGAATACCATGAATTCCTTGCTCACGTCGTCGACACGAGCCTCGAAACGAAAGGACTAAAGAACATACCTGTAGTGAGCGACTTCCCCGACATCTTCCCAGAAGAACTACCCGGGTTACCTCCGCAACGATAGGTCGAGTTCAGAATCGACTTAGTCCCAGGAGCTACCCCAGTAGCCAAGTCGCCCTACCGCTTAGCACCAGCTGAGATGCAGGAACTCTCTGGTCAACTTAACGAACTGCTCAGCAAGGGCTTTATAAGACCAAGTTTCTCACCTTGGGGAGCACCGGTCTTGTTCATTAAGAAGAAATATGGATCATTTCGTATGTGTATTGACTACAGAGAACTCAACAAACTGACGGTCAAGAATCGTTACCCTCTGCCTCGCATAGATGATCTATTCAACCAACTGCAAGTGGGGAACTATTTTTCTAAGATTGATCTGAGATCCGGATATCACCAGTTACGTGTGCTAGAGGAGGATGTGCCGAAGACAGCCTTCCGAACTCGTTACGGACATTACGAGTTCGTGGTGATGCCATTCGGATTGACCAATGCGCCCGCAGTCTTCATGGATCTGATGAATAGAGTATGCCGACCTTATTTGGATCAGTTCGTCATCGTTTTCATTGACGACATCCTGATCTACTCCCGAAGTAAGAAAGAGCATGGCGATCACCTGCGACAAGTTCTAGAGACATTACGAAAAGAGAAGCTTTATGCGAAGTTCAAGAAATGTGAATTTTGGATCCGGAGAGTCGAATTCTTAGGACACGTGGTAAGCGAAGAGGGAATCCACGTGGACCCATCCAAAATTAAAGCCATTGAGAACTGGTTAGCACCTAAGGCGCCGACAGAAATTCATCAATTTCTAGGTCTTGCTGGCTACTACCGCAGATTCATTCAGAACTTCTCCCGAATAGCGAAACCTCTTACGACCCTAACCCAGAAAGGTGTGGCCTTTGACTGGGAAGAGAAATAAGAAAGAGCGTTCCAAACGCTCAAACGAGCCTTGTGCACCGCACCAATACTATCCCTTCCCGAAGGAATAGAAGACTTCGTAGTCTATTGCGATGCATCAAATCAAGGGCTCGGATGTGTCCTAATGCAGCGAGGTAAGGTCATCGCCTACGCCTCGAGGCAGTCGAAGACACATGAGGTTAACTACACGACCCACGATCTTGAACTAGGAGCAGTGGTGTTTGCTCTGAAGATCTGGAGACATTACTTGTATGGAACGAAGAGCACTATCTTTACCGACCACAAGAGTTTACAACACATTTTCGATCAAAAGGAGCTCAACATGAGACAACGACGGTGGGTCGAGCTACTCAGTGATTACGAATGCGATATTCGTTATCATCCGGGTAAAGCCAACGTAGTAGCAGACGCCCTAAGTCGAAAGGATTATTCTGGTCGAAAAATCAAGTCATTGTCAATAACCATCCATTCACACTTGTCTAATCAAATTCAGACGGCCCAACTTGAAGCCATGAAACCTGAAAATGTGACGAGTGAATCCCTCAGAGGAATGGACAAGAATTTAGAAGCCAAGGGTGATGGAGCCTTATATTTCATGGATCGGATCTGGACACCGAAACACGGTGGTTTCCGAGACTTGGTCATGACCGAGGCGCACAACACTCGGTATTCCGTCCACCCTGGTTCAGATAAGATGTATCTGGATCTTAAAAAGCTATACTGGTGGCCTAATATGAAAGCAAAGATTGCTACCTTCGTGAGTAAATGCCTTACTTGCGCACAGGTTAAGGTCGAGTACCAGAAGCCCTCTGGTTTATTGCAACAACCAGAGATCCCAGAATGGAAGTGGGAGCGGACCACTATGGATTTCATAACCAAGTTGCCCAAGACAACGGATGGACTTGATACCATATGGGTCATCGTCGATAGATTAACCAAGTCTGCACACTTCCTACCTATCAAAGAAACCGACAAGATAGAGAAACTTACGAGAACATACATTAGGGAAATCGTACGGCTACATGGTGTACCTATGTCCATTATCTCCGATAGAGATAGTAGGTTTACCTCAAGATTTTGGCAATCACTACAACATTCCCTAGGAACAAGGCTAGACATGAGCACAACCTACCATCCTCAGACCGATGGACAGAGTGAGAGGACTATCCAAACACTGGAAGATATGTTGCGAGCCTGCGTGATTGACTTTGGGAAGGCATGGGATACTCATTTACCCCTTGTCGAGTTTTCCTATAATAACAGTTATCACACGAGCATCAAGGCTGCTCCATTTGAAGCCCTCTACGGCCGAAAGTGCAGATCCCCTCTGTGCTGGGCTGAGGTGGGTGATACCCAACTAGCAAGGGGGCAAGCTTCCGACATTACTCTTACCGGTCCGGAAATCATCCGGGAAACGACAGAGAAGATCATTCAGATCCGTGAACGATTGAAAGCCTCTAGAGACCGACAGAAGAGCTACGCAGATAAACGAAGGAAACCTTTGGAATTTCAAATGGGAGACCGAGTCCTTCTCAAAGTCTCACCCTGGAAGGGCTTGATACGCTTCGGCAAGCGTGGGAAGCTTAATCCGAGGTACATAGGGCCTTTCGAAATTCTTGCAAGAGTCGGCCCCGTAGCTTACAAACTCGATCTACCAGGCGCACTTCGTAACGTACATTCTACATTCCACGTATCTAACTTGAAAAAGTGTCTATCCGACGAGACTCTCGTAATCCCACTCGACGAGATCGAGATCAACGAGAGCCTCAATTTTGTGGAAGAACCAGTAGAAATCATGGACCGAGAGGTCAAGCAAACAAAACAAAGTCGCATACCCATCGTGAAGGTTCGCTGGAACGCTAAGCGGGGACCTGAATTCACATGGGAACGCGAAGATCACATGCAACACAGGTACCCACATCTATTTCCCTAATCCACGAGTGTTCTCTTACTTTGAATTTCGAGACGAAATTCCCTCTAACGGGGGGATGATGTGACAACCCGATATTTCAACTCTTTGTAATGGCCTAATAGGTCAAGTATTGTAAACATTTTTGAGTTAATAAAATTAACTTTGATAATAAAATGTCCAAAAAGTTTCTATTTAAATTCTTCTATGTTTAAATCTCATTAAACCATGATCGTACGTAAAAAGAACGCCCAAATTCGACTTTGTATATTGAAGTTATGATTTTTCCAAGTTCAGCTTAGCAACAGACAGCTAAAAACTCGAAACGGAGATCGAGCGACATTTGGCCGGAATGACCTAAACGAGAATCGAAGGTCTCGACAATGGTATTTCAACGGTAAAAAGTCTGGCAAAAACCGACGTCAGATAAATAAGTTATGAATTTTTAAAGAGATTCCTTAATCACGTCATTTTAATAAATAAATAATAAAAATAATTTCGGAATTTGCCAACGGAATCTAAACGAAAGTTGTAGATCGTAGTCTCACCTTCGCGGGGATATAAAGAACGTCAAAAACGGAGTTCGTATGAAGGAGATATGAATTTCTGAAGTTTGATAAATAATTTATATATAATTTTTATTAAAAATTCGGTATTATCCGAAGAGGAGTCAGCCTAGGGCCGAGGTACGCGCCGCGTACCCTTGTACGCCCCGCGTACTCGAGGGCACGGCCTCGGATCGTCCACGTCGCCCTATGCGAAGCTACCCGACCCGCCGTCCCATCCGACCCGCTCCATCCGAAATACGTAAGCGATGACGTACGGGTACGCGCTGCGTACGCCTGTACGCCCCGTGTTCGGAGGCGGTTCAGCACCCCTATAAAAGGGATGCGAGCCTTTCCGAAAATTTTGTTCATTTTCTCTCTTTCTCTCACGATCTTGCCTCGATTTCCGTGCCCGTTCAAACCCGAAGCTCTGGTCTTTTTGCTCAAGTCCCGAGGGTCGATTTTACTCCCGAGATTCCCGAGAATCCCGAGAAAAATCCGTTTCCCGAGACGAAACTCTGCCCGGTTTTCGATCTCGCTATCTTCAAACTTCCAAGTGAGTTCATACCCCTTTATTCAACCTTTGAAATGCTTTTAAATGTTTAAATACTTTATGGGGGGGGGAATACACGTTAAACACTTATAGTTATTGCTTCGATCACATGTGATTAATAACTAGGAAACCAATGATTTTATCACTATTCAAACTATTTTACTTCAAAATGTTTTACAAACTCTTTTACTTATCAAATGCTTTATTGTAAACTTTGTTTTACTACCTATAAATTTGCATGCCCATATATGTATATCGGTATAAATAATGTTTAAAGGGCTTAGGAAAGCCACCTGTCCTATTTCCTTTTCCTCGATTTGGATGTGGTCTGGTGGAATTTCGGGTGACCATCCGAGGGTCGTTTCAATATTAGTTATATATCATATATACATGTATTGACATAAAAGTACTTCCATATTCATACTTATCAGCACCTCGTTAGGAAGTTACCATCGGGGTAACACGGGATCATACTACTACAATTTCTAGATCAACGAGTCAGTTCATTCAGGAGTCAATACTTATTACTAAGAGAACATATACAACGATACTAGAACAAGTAACATTATATTGCATATACACGAATACGTTAACAATTGTGATCCACTGTATGGGAGCATGTCTTAATTGACATGACCCGAGTTGTAGCCAGAGTCTCTTGGAGGGAGAGCGTGAGTTTGCGTATAGATCTATACTGGATTGACTATCCTACACCTCGCTGCTAGCTACAGTGGGACCGATAGGTATGCGGGTGCCAAACGTCATACCTTATTTTTCGACTATACGTTGTCGATGTTACCAGTCGATAGTATGGTGCAATTTATCACACGATACCTTAATATAAACCCGGTTTAAGGTAGTTAGTACAGCAGTAGTTCATATAAAACAAAACTACCGTACTACAATAATTTACCCATTACATTTTGGTGATAACCTCACTTAAACTTTAATGTACAAACTACATTTTGTTAAATGATAGTTACACTTGGGAAATTACACACTTTTACATCAAACGAGCATACAAAACATTTAAGCCTTGGTAGAGGGCTACTTTAACAGAAAATATAGGTTTTTCTGAGAGATTCAAACTTTTACAAACACTTACATACATTTACAACTCATACTTGTGACAGGTTCAAACGTTTTGATAATAAACCTCAACACTAAAATACTTATGAATTCACCAGCTTAATGCTGATAAACTCTTTCAAAATAACTTGTATTCTCAGGTCATCAGTAGACAGGTACCGATGCTAGCTTTTGAGAAGATGGAGCGCATTCAAGACTCATCATACTATTTTGATTTACATTATATTTTTGGTGTCTAGAACTGTACGGAACACGCTTGTATTAAAATTTTATATTTAATGCAATTGATGATGTTGTTTGCTTATTTACATTTACTGTGTTGTGATACTTTACATGACGTCCTCCGCCCTGGAACATTTCCGCCATTCTTGGTTTTGGGGTGTGACAGAGTAGTAACAACCGACTTACCCTTTAGACCACTTTCGATGGTCTTTAAGAGTCCTTGAACTTTGCCTAGGGTGACTTATTCGTTGTTCATGTGATATGTCATGCGGAATTGATCCTAACACGATGGTATGGAGTGCAAAATGATATCTATTGCTAACTCCTTGGGGAATTTCACATTCAGCTTCAGTAAACGGTCCACATATCTTTGCATTTTCTGCATGCGGCCTGTGATGGGTTCACCATCCTTCATTCAGATTGTTATCATGGAGGAGATTATTTCATATCGCTCTTGACGAGCACTTTGATGGTAGCGGTCCATCAAGTCCTGGTGCATCTCAAAAGGATAATAGTCCTCATAGGACTTTTGGAGCTCGGCTATCATGGTGGCCATCATGAAGCATGCCACTTTTGTAGCATCTCTTTCATGTACCACATATTCAAAAAGCTCTTCGGGAGTAGCAGTTTGCTTGGGTACCTTCAGCTCCTTGTCGAGAACATATTCTTTGTTCTCATACTGAGTGACCATCCTAATGTTTCTGATCTAATCTGTAAAGTTGGATCTATCAAAGATGACTCTCCCACAAAGATTCATGAGAGAGAAGGAGCTAGTAGGGTTTGAGCTAGAAGCATTGTTATTGGAAGACATCTGAAAAGAAGAGGGAATATATTAGATTAGATATAGAGATAGTCCTTACTAAAACACCCAAATGTAATATTAAGGCTAGGACCCAACACAATATTTTATAACTTAGAAGAGGGATGTTGTAATCTAAGCTATAAGATATTTGAAGGTAGGTGAATGACAATTCACCAATTTCCACCATGAAAAATGAAATATTTAATTAGGTTTTAATTGGTTTAGAAACTCCAGGATTCTTTGAGATTCATTGAACTTTCATCAATGGCATGTTTCAATCTCGAGTGTGCCCTTCAAGTTTTGTGACTGGGATGTCGAGGATTACAAAACAAGGTGTGAAGTAACCATGCAAATTACCTTGTACCCTTAATGTATTACCCCTCAATCGATGTGTCGGTTAACCACACACGCTCCATCGATACTATGATAAACATTAAGTCACCCTTTACCTACCTTGTTAAGTTCAAGTTAGTGTGTCGGTTAACCACACACGCTCCACTAACGACTTAAACAAAGTGTAAAGTGTAATTTCATGGATTAACACCTTATTCACATTTTCCTAAAGTAACTAAGATTGGGAATTTAATTTAAGCATTTAGTCACTTTATAATTATCATTATACTTTTAATGAGAATTTATAAGTCCTTGTCCTACCCGTACAGCTAACGACCCTCCACTGATCAAGGAAGCGGTGGGTGAGAGTGGACACCCATTAAGTTGCCATTTTATAGGAAACAACCTTATACCCCCCCCCCCCTTTACAGACCGGCTTCGTGAATGAGGCGTACTAGCGGTAAGGCGACTTGATCTTATATATATATATATATATATATATATATATATATATATATATATATATATATATATATATATATATATATATATATATATATATATGTATTATTAACTTATAATATTATAAAATATAAGGGTTGAATTTTTAACTGTTAAAATTCTAAGCACTGGAACTAAAGTTTTAATCATGACTTTACTTTTTCCAAAACTTGAGGGCAAGTTTTGTAAACTTTCAAAACTTTTCATTTCTTATAACTTATGAATTTAATTGAGTATTAAAAATGAAGACTCTTCATTTTTATAACCCTTGTGTTCTTTTAATAGTTTTTATTAAAGTGTGACCTTTGGTTTTCCATAACTTGAGGACAAGTCATGGACTCCATTAAAACACATAATGATCATGAATTAAACTATCAAGTAGGTTACAAACAATTCCTATGATCATCTAATCTTCATAAGTTCAAGAACATGAATATGAACATTTCAAGAATCATAAATTACCCATAAAACTTGTAATTTTGATAATAGCCATTGCAAATGGATTAGCATAAACATTACACCATAAAAACAAGTTTTATAACACCAAAACAATTTAGGGTAATTTTTCTTGTCCATTTCTAGCAGCAAAACTTGAAAATCTGGGCACTGCAGCCTCTACTCGTCGAGTGCATGAAAAGACTTGACGAGTAGCATGCATTTCTTCATGGACTCATCGAGTCCCCCCATGGACTCAGCGAGTTCATACGTGCAGTGCACAAAAAATTCATTTTTCAAGCTATTTGCAACAAGTATCAAGTAAACAAGCCTAGTCTCTAATACCACTGATGGGTTTTGAGCATCCTAATACTCCTATGGTGTACATGCAACCCTAGAAACCTTGGATCTATGTTTGACTAAGATACATGAAAATACTTATTTTTCCAAGTTTCTTATCATATCTAGCATGGCATGGGGAACTTGAATCAAATAAAGCTAGTAGAATTACTTACCTTGTAGTTGTAGTTGATTGCTTGGAGTTTGAGAGCTTAGTACCAATAGTGTGGATGCCTGAAATGGAAATCACAAATCACCACAAACTTTGGAACCTTGAGAGAATAGTCACAACCTTCTTAAAATCGGCCCTCTTAGTACTCAACACACCTAGTCTCATTTCAAGAACCAAAGCCTCCTTTATATAGTGTGGTGGATTAGGGTTACATCCATGTAAACCCTAATACCCATGTCTTTTCATTTCCATGAGATCCATGGGTTAAAGCTCCATGGAGTATCCATGGACTTTCCATGCAAGCCTAGCCCATTCCAAGTAAGCATTAGCCCACATTATATAAATACAAGAGCCCATATTAAAATAGTCATACTTTTGATATCTAAATTAATTCTAGATTAATTATAGATCAATACTAATTAAATAATATGATTTTATATTAATATATTAGAACTTATAATATATTAATAGATCATAACTTATACTATTCTCAAAAGATTATCCATAAATTGTTCGGGTGAAGTGCAACCCAAATGGACCATGCCGGGTCGGGTCAAGTACATACCAAATATAGTTATGGACTTAGACACTATATCCAACACATCTCCCTCATAAGAACGTGTCCAGTCTATGACTCGCCGAGTTGTAGAACAACTCGTCGAGTCCATCTTCAAAGGTTGGGAGATTGCCTTGGACTAGCTGAGTCTGTTCATATACTCGTCAAGTCCCATGATTCCCAGGCCCCTTTACAAGTCTAAACATTTACGGGACTTCCTTCCCGAACCACTGGTCCAACCACAAAAAGGATTTAGTGTTCATTACACACCGACTCGCCGAGTTCCAAGAACAACTCGTTAAGTCCTTTCTTGACCCTTACTATACAGTCAATTTAAATGGGTCTTAACACGTCAAAATCATATATATGGCCTCCTAATGTCCATTTTTATACGTAAAGTTCCAAACTTGGTGCACAATCATGGGATTTTTGGCTTAAAAATCCATAAAAGGTGCTCTACAATGTGTATGGGGCTCTCATGGCCATAGAGTTGACACATTTATGCCACGAGACCCCTCCAATGACTCAGATCGGAAAGTAGAACCCCATGAATCACTTCAAAAATCTGGAAATGGCTTAGAAAGCCCTAAATGCACCAAAAATCTATACCCTAAATATGAACAACCAGATGGAAGCAAACACAGGGGGCATTTACCTTGGTTGAGTTGAAGATGGAATAAGATCTCTAGATCTACCAGCCCCAACTCGAATTCTGAAGCTTCTCGCTTCCTTTCAAGCTTCACAACCACCCAAAAGCACCAAAAATAGCCTTAGATCACCCAAAGCGGCTAGGGTTTCGATAAGAGGTGTTCTGGGAGCATAAGGGACAATGGAGGCTGCAATAAGGCTTTTAAATAGGGTACAAACCCTCAAATTTAGGGTTTTACTCGAACAACACCTACTTGCCGAGTCAGTCTCCAACTCGTCGATTAGGTCACTTAAACTTTCCACAGAACCCGTCTCTACTCGACGAGTTGGGCCACCAACTCGTCGAGTCCCAGAGAAAAATACATAAAATTCTTGAATTAAAGACATACTAGGAAATCAGGTATTACACTGAACACATATTGAACGATTTGAACAATGACGTGTAATCAAAAAGCCAATCAGGACCCACTCTAGCATCGGTTTCATTCACCTCCAGCCAGTACACATCGAAGGATTCGACGATTTGCTTTGTTCTTATGTTGTAGACCTTATACATAGTGCGAGCAGCATACATACAAAATAGTAGTCATCAGCTTTGGCACTGAACTTCGGGTTGGACTCCAAGTGAAGAAGGGTACAAGGGCAGCCAAATACGCGGAAGTGGCTGACAGATGGCTTGTTACCATATAGAATTTCGTACGGAGTCTTCATCTAGGCTTTGTTGATCAAAATACAATTTTGAACATAACATGTTGTGTTGATCGCCTCAGTCCAAAAGAAAACAGGTAATTTGGAGTCATAAAACATCATCCTTGCAGCGTCTTGCAGCGTTCGATTCCTCCGTTCAGCAACACCATTTTGCTGAGGCGTGCGAATGGAACTATATTGATGCACAATTCTTTTTTCTGCACAAAAGTGATCAAGAACTTCATTCTTAAATTCAGTTCTATTATCAGTACGAAGCACCTTCACCCGGTTATTGGTTTGGTTTTATATCATTAAGATGAACTTCTTGATCAGATCAGATACCCCAGCTTTGTTGGATACGAAGAAAACCCACGTGAAACGCGAGAATTCATAGATCACAACTAGACAGTATGAATTCTTGTTGATGCTTAGGACATTGACCGTACCAAATCGATCCATGTGCAACAATTGGAGCACTTGGCTGATTGAATTGACCTATTTTGGTAGGTGTGGTTTTCTATGATGCTTTCCCTGGGCACATGACACACATTTTTAAAATGTTATGAAGCCTCTGATAGGCAGGCCACGCACCATTTCATGTTTAGCAAGACAATTCAGATTCTTAGCATTCACATGACCAAGTCGTTGGTGCCACAACATAGCATTTTGTTCTGAGACTTTTGAAAAGAGCCAGGTGACTTGTTCAAGAATGTTGCAATTCATGTCGATGATATATGCATTTCCATCCAGCTTTGATTTAACAAGAATCCACTCATCCGGGATGATAATGTTTGGCTTCAAGATCAGACACTCTTTATCAATAAAATGCGTTGAATAACCCTTGTCACAAATATGAGAACGCTCAACAAAATATGCTTTAACTCGGGAGCATAGTTGATGTTCTCAAAACTCAGCACTTCGTTCGTCACAGTTCCTCTTTGTGTAATTTTTCTACCTTCTCCGCCTGCAAAGGAAACAAATCCCTCATTAAAAGTTTGAATGTCGTTCAATTGGGAGATGTCTCCTGTCATATGTCGGGAGCAGCCACTGTCATACCAAGGTCTGACGACATTACTCCGCAACTATCCTTGTAAATGAGCGGGATCATTTAGATTTGGGGGCCCAGGTCATTGCTTTCCTAGGTTGACCCTTTACGATCACAGGCTTATCTTTTGACTTTTTTTATTTTGAATCATCATTTAAAGAACTCTCATAGGATGATAATGATTGGTTGGAAGTTAATTTTGGCACCCACTGGTATTTACGTTTCTTAAAAATCATGGGTGATTTTGAGGTATGTTTCTTTTCAGTTTGCTTTGAGCATTTGAATTTTCAACCAAAAGTGGTTGAAGATCCAGATCTACTCTTTGATGAAACCGACCTTGGCATAGCCTTGCTCGATTTTGACTAACCGTTTGTGACTTTGTTATTGAAAACATGTTTGTTCTTTTGAAAAACTGCCCTTTTCTTGTTATGATTATCCTTCCAATCATCATCTCGAGGACTTTCTAGTTAAAGACTTTCCTCGATACTCGTTCTCTCTCCTTGGTGAAGAAAAATTCACAAACACTCTATTAGAACAATTTTGAGCAATATGACAGGCAGTACCACAATTGAAACAAATTTGCTTATTATCACCAGACTTGATACCGCCTTGATCAGACTTCATGCTCTTATCTACTTTTCTAATTTTTCCACATGTGCACGTGCAGGAGTTAGACTGTATGACAGATGTAAAATGTGTGGCTGTACTAGTGTCAGATTTTATAGATTTTTCAAAAGCAGCATCACATTTTTCAGAATTATCAGTTTTAGACGTCACATCATCACAAACAAAAACATCAGTCTTAACATTAGACACAGACTCGTCACAAACGGGAAAACCAAACTTAGACACCAATTTACTAGACTTGGACTTCTCATCTCCTTGCTTTCCTTGGCTTACTGACACATCTGCATTTGAAGTAGAAATGTTAGTATCCAAAACTCTAACACTAGGTCCTGTCACCTATTCAGCAGTTGGTTTACCATAAATCATGTATGGTTCTCTATCAATTTCTTCCTGGGTCAAAGGAGTAGGAATAAAGTTTTGATTAAATGGAGGAGGGACACTCTCATATCCTAAACCTACTTGTTTTTTTATCTTTCCACTACATTTGTTCTTTAATTATTTTTGCAACCTTTTCACTTGACACATCGAACTTCTTAAAATTAAAATCAACGTTTTCAAAATGAATTTTCAGTGTGTCAAGTTCTTTCGTTACAACAGCAAGTTTATTTTTGATGTGATCATAATTCTCACACTTGTTGATGTAATCTTCCTGCAATTTCTTGAAATCTTTAATTTTAGACTCTAGTTGTAACGCCCTGTTCTAAAATATTCGTTTATGGAATTTCAAAGGCCAAGGCCAGGGGCGTTTTAGTCCTTTATTAAATTTGGAGTTATTGTTTGAGAAATTTTCGGGCCGGGTTGTGTTGTTAGAAACGTAGGGTTTCTCATCACCTTTCCGTGGATATAAAGTTCATCAGAATCGGATCTATAATGAAGGAGTTATGACACTTTGAAGATTTTGCAAGAATGGCCGTTATAGAGAAAAGTTTGCATAGAAGACCATTCATGCGTGTTGGGGTGCGCGTGTTTAGCTGAGTACGCCCAGCGTAAGGCTGGTGTATGCCCAGCGTAAAGGGGCAAAAGATCGCGGGTCTTATTGGCGTATGCCCGGCGTACGGGAGTTACGCCCAACGTACGCTAACAGCTTAAAAACCCTAATTCTTGTACAAGCACTATATAAAGGACATTATAGCTCCAACCCTAGCCCCCATACCAGCCTCCCCAACCCGAAAGGAAACCCTAGAACGTCCCTATCTTCATTTTATGAGATCTTGACCTTGGAGAACCCATTTTGGTGGATTAAAGCTTGGAAGCAAAGAGAAGAAGGTTGGCAAAGAGGAACCTTTGAAGCTAGAGCTTGTAGATCTAGGATAAGTGCTTTATTTTGGACCTCTGCAAGGTAAAAAGTCTTGAGCTTGATGATTAACCTCTTAGATCTCCTTAGTACAAGTTTATGGACCTTTTTGGTCCCAAGATTGAGACTTTATGACTTAAGCTCATTTCTAAGACCATGGTTGCCTCCCTTAGAGTCATATGAGTCCCATAAGTAGTAAAGTTCCGATCTTTATGGTCCCAATGAGTTCATGCATGAGTTAAGACCTTCTTTCATGGAATTAGAACATGGGTTTTGGAGTTGGGACTTATGTAAGTCATGGAAACCATAAAGCAAGCAACTTTATGGATTAGGGAATGGAATAAGACCTAGATCTAAGTTTATGGCTCTTGAGTCGGAGTATTAAGTGCTTAATGGAAAGTGTATTGATAGAATGAGTACACAGAGCATAACTGCAGGTACGCCCCGCGTACTCTCTAGTAGGCCAGTACGCTAAGTGTACATTAGAGCACGCCCCGCGTAACGCAGTCAGTTGGGCTTATTGCATTTTGGGCCTCGGTGTGGGCTGAGTTGAGACTTAGGCTCCTTGGGCCTTATTGGGCCATCAAAATTCAGTTGCTAAGGACCAAAGATTTAGCATCGGGCTTGAGTAAGGTCCAATAAAGGGCTTTGGGCCCAATAGAGCAAATTGGGCCATTAGTGGGCCTTTAATGGGGCCATGGATGGGCTTAGAAGGAATTGAGGGTTTTTGGGCCATGTTGTGACCATGCCATAACAAGGGTAAAATGATCATTTTACCCATGGGAGAATCCCTATTCTGATTTAGTATTTTATTTCCCATGATAGCTGGAAAGCACCCGGACCAGCAGTCAGGGATTTCTCATTCAGGAGTTCAGCAGTCAGCATCACAAGGTGAGCTTCCTTCCAATAGGAACGGGTCTAAGGCCACAATGCTGGCCCGATTATGTGACATCCCCAAAATCACGGCCAGAAAAGACCGATTTTGTTTATGCTTTATAAAAATCAGAGTACTTCATTTTATAAAAAGGTTGCGGAATTTGTTCCCAGAAAAACATGGTAAATACGTTATTAAAACATTTTCGAAGAAACGTATTTATTTCATTTTAAAACGTTTGGGATGTCATCGTTAATACAGGAACATAAGCATAAACAGAACTTACAATTATTCACACTAGTGGTCTACATCTCTTTAAATCTCTCAGTGTAATGTCACTTCATATCAACACCTATGATATAAATAAACTGAGTGGGTCAGGTTGGGAAACCTGGTGAGCACATAGGGATTTCAATCCCACAATGTTATACCATATATATAGTTTAAAATTCACAAAATATACAATTTCACCATACATATATATAAACAACTCTTATCCCACCCCGTCGATCCTCGCAACGAGGCTATCCATACTCTCGGACCTAAGTTTAGTCGTTTTACCTACTCCATACTCTCGGATCAGAAATGAACGAATTTACCAAATCCATACTCTCGGACTAGGGACGAATGACTAATCCATACTCTCGGATTAAAGATAAATGATTATGCCTAATCCATACTCTCGGACTAGGGACAATAGCTAATCCATACTCTCGGATTAACGACGAATGATTATGCCTAATCCATATTCTCGGACTAGGGACAATGACTATGTCTAATCCATACTCCCGGATAAGTGACATATACTAACTTCTATTCTCTGAGTTTAACTCACTTGTACTCGTAAGAATATACTACCCAATATTCCTCATATTTAATTTAGGTCTACTCTTTATCCTAAATTATCAAATATAATCAGGTATGTTCTTTAACAAGAATTTCAAGCAACATCAATTAACTCGCACATAAACATATAATTAATACTTCAATCAATACTTGTATTAAAATCATGTTCATGAAAGGGACTATGCACTCACCTGAGAAGGTGGTGACTCGGTACTCGGACAGCGCTTCGTTTACTTTAAAATAATTTCTTTCGACGAAACCTAGTATTATCACCAATAGATTTTAGTCTATTATTCGCCGAGACTAATTAATAGTCTAGCTATTATTACTATTATATAATCGTTAAAAAAATACTTATATAACCCATAATAATAGCCCAAGTATTTATTATATGTTCTTAATAACGTTAATATAATTAAATAAAAACTATATTAAAAATAGCGTAGGCGTAGCTCACTTACAGCGGGTTTTATAGAAAACCAGGCTTTGCTTGGAGCAGCGTTTCCGAGCCGAAAAGCTCTTCTTCTCGGACCCATCAAGCACTCCGGGGCTTCCGCCTCGTGCTAGGGAGGTTCCCTAGGCTTTTCGGGGGATTTCGGGGCTAGAGAGAGGTTCTAGAGAGAGAGTAAAGAGAAGAAAGAATGGGAAAGGTGTGAAGAAAATGAGGGTGGGAGAGGTGGTATTTATAGGGTGAAAATGGCTAAACTTGGTGCCACATGTCACCATCTAGTGGCAAGACTTGGGGAGAAAGCAATGGCCAAGATTGTGCCACATCACCCATTTTCGCACAACACACTTCCGACTTCTAAAATCCGTAACTTTCACATACGACCTCCATTTTTGACGTTCTTTATATCCACGCGTAGGTAAAAATAATATCTACAACTTTCATTTTGACTCCGTCGGCTAATTCTCGATTGATCTTAAATTTAACAGTACGAGGCGTTTAGACTGTTAAATGGTCGCGAAGAATTCGTAACTCCTTCATACGGACTCCGTTTTCATCTGTCTTTTTACCGTTGAGTTCCTA